>NW_015165234.1:3254210-3277898 GCF_001447785.1 Gekko japonicus
GGAAAGAGAGAAATGAAGAGGAATTAATGCAGAACGGTCGAGATGTGGTGGAACAACAACAAGCTAGCTGCTATAAAGAGACGTTTGCTAATACCCAGCCTGTGTCATTTGTAGAAGTAGAGACAGAACAAATAAAAAAGGAGAGGAAAATATGCCTGTTAAGGAAGGGGAAAATATAAAGAAAAGGGGAAGGAAAAAGAGACAAAGACAAGGTGTATGGAAAAGCAGGACTGAAAAGACCATTTGGAGTATAACTAGGTGGAAATATAGAAGAGAAAATGTGGAAATAAGATCACATATAGGTAAAGGAAGAAGCTATAGGGTTCTTTGGAAGCAAAACAAAAAGAAAAAAGAGGTCAAGACGAGGTACATGGAAAGACAAGAGTGAAAATATAACTTGGGACACAGTTAGATGGAAATACAGAAGAATTAGTCCAGAAATAAAATTGCAAGCATGCAAAGAGAAAAGTCATGTGGACTCATTGAAGAGGAAAAGTAAACTTCTGATTCATAGGGGGAAAATTAAATTATATGAGTTGGATGGGAGTAATATATGATTTGTTGGGAAAATGAATTGATGGCTTTGACGTATTTGAATGTCCATGAATTTGACATTATGGTTACTTACTTATTTATGCATGTAAAATGGGAGTAAGGTATTTGTAATATAAGTGGAAAATACAGAAGTAAACTTTACATTAAATGGGGAAAATAATGAAGGGGGCTAAACTAGAATGGTTCTGAAGAACAGTTGTTACATTGGAATTATGAATGATGAGTTGGGCTAAGTATACTGTTGTTGTTTCCTTCTATCATTAGTCAGTAACTATTTATTTTGAGTAAGGAGGGAAGGAAATTATGAGTGAGGTACAGTTAGGGCTTTAGACAGTTAATGCAATATGTTTCATGGATTTGTGTGAAAAATGAATATATAATTTCTATTGTACTTTAAAATTGATAATTTTGTTTATATGTTTAATGATTTTGTTTTATAACTGAGGGATGTAAGGTATTTTTTAGAGTAAAGCATAGGGGAAAGTTTATTTTGGTTGTATATGGAAAAGGAATGGATGTTGGTGTACCCTATCACCGATTATTCTACTTATTGTTAAGGGGACAAATTACTTGATTAACTATGGGGAGCTTGATAGATGGAATAGGGAACATAGTTTACAGTTAACATCTGTTATGATAGACCAACACATTAAAATTTAAAAGAAGGTAAATATTAAAGTGGAAATTGTGAGAAATCCAAATAGAAAGTCCAAAGCTTATAGAGAAATGGTGAATTAAAATAGTACAAGAAGCAAGTTAAAATCTGATATGTTATTAAATTTAGAAAGGCATACATAAAATGTGAATCTGTATCTTTAGCTTTTATTCCTAAGAGGTCAGCGAGAAGTATGGAATTTCATAATATATTCCAGGATGTATATGTATGTATAATGTTATTTATATGTTTATGTGGCATATTGAAAATCCAATAAATAGATTTTTTTTTAAAGGAATCCTTCTTACCTTTTACAGCGTCCATTACTTTGTTTGTTAACCATGCAGGCCTTTTTCTGTACTTATTTGTGCTTTTCCTAACCTGTGTTATATATTTTTTCTGAGCTTCTAGGATTGTAGTTTTAAATAGTCTCCAAACTTCCCCAATGGCTTTGATCCTTTCTACTTTTCCTTTCAGTTTCTTCCTCACATGGCTGTCAGTCCTTATCTTGTAGTGACTCACATGGAGATGTTGACCGGTGCTGAGCTGCCAACCACACTCTACAGTACCGGTCTTGCATCTCCCTCTGGGCCCATCTTCTCCATCTTTCAGAGGGCTCTGGGAACTCCAGGGGTAGGCTGGTGGCTGCCTGAGACTCTCCTTCTGCACCTGATGAAGTCTCTACTTTGTCCAGTGGGTCTTCCTGCAGCATCCAAGGGCTGGGGCTGGCTTTCTTCATCTCTTCCTCATCTGAGGAGGCATCAGCAGGCACATCCACAACATAGGGTTGCTAGACCCCTGTTCCAGGCAGGGGTTCTCTTCATTTTTCAGGCTTCTGCCAGCCAGACAGGGACATTACGTGGGTATGCTCTGCTTTTTGGGCAAAACTCTGTGGCAGACCCCTGTTCCAGGCAGGGATTCTCTTCCTTTTTCAGGCTTCTGCCAGCCGCCAGCCAGACAGGGACCTTGCGTGGGTACGCTCTGCTTTTGGGGCAAAACACTGTGGTTTTCGGCCAAAAAACCCCACAGAGCAAAGCATTGCTGTGTGATGTCCCCAACGTGATGATTGCACCTCTGCAACTGGAAAGGCTGAAGAGTCTGGGACTTTTCAAGATAAAAAAAAATACAACTAATGGGGGACATGATAGAGGTCAATAAAATTATGCACAGAATTGAGAGAGTTGACAAAAAGAACGTTTCCTCCCTCTTCCAAAATACTAGAACTCAAGGGTATCAAATGAAGCAAATGGGCAGTAGATTCAGGATGGCAATACTTCTTTACACAGAAAGTGACTGAAATGTGGAATTTGCTGCCAGAGGATATAGTGATGGTAACAGTCATAAGCTTTGAGAGAGGATTAGACAGATTCATGGAGGATAGGCCTTTCAGTGGCTACTAGCCATGGTGACTAAAGGGAGTCTCCATGTTCAGAAGCAGTCAGCCTCTGAATCCAAGTGCCAGGACAGAACATCAATGAGAGGCATTTGTTTCTATGCCCTGTTGCTGGAACTCCAGAGAAACTGGTTGGCCACCTTAGTCCTTTCCGCACTTGGATCTCATCCCTGGTTTTATCAGAGTTCAACTCGCGACACAATACCTTGCATTTATCCCTGGTTATAACAGCATCCGTTTATCCCTGGACAAGTGTGGGGTGAAACTGGGGTGACCTCAGTGCAATGTGGAAACAAAAAAATACCCTGGGATAATTACAGGGGTAAACTCAAGTGTAGTGTAGAATGTAAGTTCGTGGAAAGGGTTGAACCAGGATTTAAGGTCTAGTGCGGAATCACCCCTTGTCTGACAGGATGCTGGACTAGTTGGATCACTAGTCTGGTCCAACAGGGCTATTCTTATGTTAAGATAAGTCATAAATTAATAAATACAAATCTATTTCACTTCAGGCTGGCTTCAAGTTTATGATCCTTGACAAGAAACCTATAAAGATTTTGCCAGACAGTCACAGCTTTAAAAAAAATGCCCCTCCCTCATAGAGTATGCATGCTACTAGCTTACCTCCTCAGACCTAAATTTATCCTTCCTTGCTGATCTTCCAGTCTCTGAAAGAGCCAATAGGAGGGAATTTTGAAATCCAGATCCCTGGCAGCTAACAAATGTGGTTGATTGTTTATACTAACCATGCAAGTATTATTATTATTATATTTATTTCTATACATTATGTGCACTTTGGAGTTTTACAACTGGAGGCACATAAAAACCATCATGCAAGTTTCCTGAAAGCTGAAAAGCACAAGTGGAATGGCAGGGTAGACAGAACATGCTGAGAATGTACACAAAGCATGCACTTACTGTTCCATTGCCTTTAATAGGAGCAGAATACATGCTTACCTTTAACAAAACATGTTCCTGAATAGCTATAATTTTGAGGTTTTTCCCCCTCCAGAGTCAGAGCTACAACAACTCCGTTTGCTTCCATCATTACATTCTGCCACATTCGATGAACAATCACATTTCCCCTGTAAAGGCATTATCAGAGGAACCCATGGGAAACTACCACTGCAATCCTAAACAGTGTTTCACCCTTCTAAGTCCACTGAACTACCCCATATTTGTCTTATGGGAGCCATCCCCCCCCCCAGTTCTTCCAAAACTTTCTACAAACTAAAGCTAAACATATTATTTTGCTTATTCAGATCCTTAGCGTCCCTAATCATAATGCACAGTTTAAAAGTTCATACTTATATCTAGTTAAAGATTGGCTTCGACCTCTGAGCTCTAAGTATTAATTCTGTAAGGCAACTCTAACAATATGGGATTATCATCCAACATGTAGTTTTGATTAAAGGAAAATAATCTAAAGGGACATAGCTTTTCTTATGAACTCGCAAATTGTCTGAATATGTGACTTATAGAGGAAAGCACCAAGGGAGTTTAAAAGTTCAGTTTACAATATGATGCTTTGACTTTTTTACGCAATACTGGGATAAAGGAGTACATAATGTCTTCTGACAATAAAAGGAACTCTATGCTGTTTGGAGGAAAACACAAAATGGATTGATAACTCACTAGAACAATAGCATTTCAGTCTGAGCATCATGAATTTTGCTTCCTGAGGTATCAGTGTAACTCCCACAGATATCAGTTATTAGGTATTTATTTTAAAGATATATATATATACATCCTTTCAGTCAACTGATGCTTGAGGCACCTTATAATTATATTGTACAGTTGCTATAGAAATTTTAAAAATACTAGAAAGATGGTATAAGTGGGCTTGCTGGCCCCCAAGAACCCTATACCTATACAATATACTCCAAGTTGGGTGGTAGTCCATCCTTCCTGCACAAAATATCCTGGCCATGAAAAGGTCAGACTTCTCACTTTTTCTCATTCCTCAGTCAAATACAGAAAGATCCACCATGAGCCCTGGAGAGGGGATTTCCTCGCTCCCTTTCCTGCCCTTCCTTCTTCCACCTCGGGCTTCTCCTCACTTCCTCCCTTAAGGACCTCCCTAACATCTAGACCTGCCCCTGGTCTAGGGGCATCACCTTTACTGAACCCACACCTGCCATAGCTGTAAGGGAATGCCATCTTTCCTAATAGTAGCTACATTGGCCGGCCGGCCAACCTCATCCCACAGCACTGGTCCCTGGCCACAGTCTTTGTAGGGTCTGTAGGGTCTGTGACTCATCCCCAGGGTTTGTCTGGCTCCTGTCCCTCTCTGCCTCTAACTCCAGGGCTGGGGTGGCCCCACTCTTGGTCCCTTGTCCTTCACTCTGCCAACCAACACACACATGCCCTGCGGCTACATATGGCTTTGTATGGAGCATAGCTCTGGACTCATCTCTTGATGTAGAGAGATGTAGGGAGATACCAGGAAAAAGGACATAATGTAAAAGCCTCTCCCCGCCACTCCCTTGGTATTCCTGGTGCTGTTGCTACTGTCCTTATAGGGCACATTGAGCAAAAGGGGAGGAGCCATGGCTCAGTGCTTGGCATGCAGAAGCTCCCAAGTTCAGTCCTGATAATCTCCAGTTTAAAATGGACTGGATAAGAGGTGATGTGAAAGGAACCCTGGAGAGCCACTGCAACTCTGAGTAGACAGTACTGGCCTTTAAAAACCAGTGGTCTGGTTCCATATGTATGTCTGTGTGTTAAAAGGGGAAGCAGCCCCTCCAGAAAGTGGGTTGCTAAGCAGCACTGGTTGCAACTGCTTCTGGTGGACAGGTGTTCTCACCAAGGTGAAATGTGGCTCCTGGCTCTTCTTGGTGATGAAGATAGACATTGGAAGCAAATGAGCTTAAAGCCTTTCCCAAGCTCTCTGGTGTTCCTAACTTCTTTCTGATGTTCCTAAGGGCCAAACTACACAGTATGCTTTTAACAAGTTGGGTTTGGGTTCCCCTGACTTTCACAGGCGGCGTTCATTAGTTGTTATAGATTTTCTGGGCTGTATGGCCATGGTCTTGGCATTGTAGTACCTGACGTTTCACCAGCAGCTGTGACTGGCATCCTCAGAGGTATAAAACAGAAAGATGGAGTACTCTCTATGTCAATGTGAGAAGAAAAATGGTAGGCAGGTAATTTATATCTACTCAGGAAGGTGGGGTAGGGCTGAGTCATTACCTTGTAGGAGTTTGCCAGGCTGACATGCTAATGGAGGAGCTTTCCTGAGAAGGATCTTTTGCATATGTATTGGCTGTTGAAATTCTAATCTTATCTGTAGTGCTATTGTAAGATGTAGAGCATTTTGTGTTTTTCAGGACTGGAAACCATGCCCTATTTATTTTTAAACTCTCTTCTTTCCTGTTAAAATTATGTTTATGTTTATAAATTTCAATGGTTTCCCTGTGTAATCTGACATGGTAATTGGATGTGTTGTCCAGCATTTCAGTGTCTTAGAATAAGCAACATGACAATGTTGTGGGAAAGTGGGCCAAATTAAATTGTATAAGCAGGTATTATATGCAAAAAGGACAAGAAATTAAAATAACTGTACTTGGCACAATCTGTTTCCTAGAGGTGTGTACTCATAACTGACCACACCTTGGAAGAATAACTAGTTCCTGGGACAGCCTTCCATCAGCCACACAGCTCTGCCTCCATCTTTGCATCTACTCAGGCTCCTCTCCTAATCACCAAGACTACCAGAAATGTCAGGCACGTGAGGAAATGACCCTGAGTATAAAGATCACCCAGTTTGTAACCCATGCTCAAAGGTATCAACTTTGCGGGGACTTGGGGGCGGGGGCCATCCTCAAAATTTTCCAGGGAGGACTCAGTCTCCTCCAGGGCTTGCAATGCTTGCAAACCCCCTCCCACATCCCCCTCTCTGCTTTGAAAGCGGAAGGGGTTTTTTTTACTTTTTAAAAAACTTTTTTTAACCAGCTTGGGGGCGGTCGCCCTGGCTTTGCTCATCTGGCCCGGCTCAGCACCTCCTCTCCTCCTCCTGGTCCCCTCCGGCCACCAGACTGGGTGCAGGGGCCGCTGCCAGCTGGCCCCATCCATCTCCATCCAGCTGGTGCGGGGCCAGAGGGAGGGAGGGAGAGTGCCAGAAGGCCACCGCCACAGAGGATGTCGGACCTTGTAGTCTATGCACTTTGCTGAGGGCGGGTGCTGAGAGTGCGCCCTGTGGTTCCTATGTGTGGCAGAGCTGGGCGCAGCGGGCTGGGCTTCCATGGTGGGTTTCGGCATACCTGATGAGGAGAGGACGAGCTCTGCGAGTCCAGGGGCGGAGGGGGAGCCAGCCTTAAAGGGCTGCCTTTCTGCCCCTGCCTAGATGGTTGCAAATGGCAAAGACTCTTCTTCCTCCCAGCCTGGCAGCCGCATCCCCAACTGACCAGAATGCCCAAACACCTCTCAGAAACAGCCTTGAGAAGGAGGGTTGCCCACAGTGTTCCCTCTAAGCTGAGAACAAATTTAGAGTCCAGGAGCACCTTTAAGACCAACAAAGGTTTATTCAAGGTATTTGTCACTGGGTGAATGCTGCTGCGGTGCTTTCCCCCCTTCTCCACCAATTCCCACCCAGTTCGGACTAGCATGGCCATTGGGAGCAATCTGCCCCATGCAGCATCCCAAGCTTGGGGGAGGGGAGGGAGAAGGGAAGGGAAAGTGCTGTCTGCTGAGCAGTCTGAAGGATACTGTCAGGCACCCAGTAAGGTGCAGTGTGCAGAGGTGCTGCTGCCTCCTTCCCAAGGGGACTTTGAGACTGGGTCAACTCGAGGCTTTTTTGCTTGGAGCCGTTTGCCTTGCATTGGGAAGGGATAATTCTAGTGGTGGGGAAAACTCCAAGAGGGAGAGCTAGAAGAGGGGATGAACATTCTTTAGGAGAGAAGGATCCCACAATGATAGTCTCTCCCCCAGCCCATTCTCCTCCATATTTCCGAGCCCAGTCAGGCACAGAGATTGGGGGGGGGGAGTCTAATGCAAGGGACTCCACTTCCCAAAGTAGTCATTTCCTCCAGGGTGATGCTCTGTATTCTTGGGGCTGTGAATCTGAGGACAGGGACTCAAACTGAAGTGAGATTGGAAAAGAATGTGTGGCTTTGTGAAAACCCTTGTGCTACAGTAATAATTATGCTACAATACAGTTTGTTAGTCTTAGGGTGCAATCATACGTACAATAAGCGGTGGCAGACATGTGATTCCCTACAGAGTAAAGGGGCGCGATCAGACGGAAACATCTGTTCAGCATCCCGGAGTCATCGGCGGGGCATCTCGTTGTGGTGTAGGAGCGTGGTTAAAAGCCACCGGGGAAAGGCCAGTATCATCTGGAAACCGCGGGGCAGAAGTCTGTTCGTGCAAATGTGCATCATTTCGGCCCGGGGCAAACAGCCTCGTTCCCACCCGCAGTATCTCACACATGTGCTCGCAGCCTTAAAGGTGCTACTGGGCTTTTTACTATTTTGTATGTTATGGCAGTGATATGAGAGCCAATTGAGCTGTGGGTCCATCTCATGCTACTGACAGTAGTTATACATTAGGCCTTTCCCAAATGGTTCTGGGCATTAAAGTGCACTTGCCCTGTGGTGATGGCAAGTGCTAGCAAGTCATAGCCAACTCATGGTAACCCTGTAGGATTTTCAAGGCAAGAGACATTCAAAGATTTATTTTATTTATTTATTTATTTGCATTTATATCCCGCCCTCCCCGCATGCGGGGATGATTTGCCATTGCCCAACTCTGCATCATGTCCCAGTATTCCTTGGAGGTCTCCCATCCAAATACTAGTCAGAGCTGACCCTGCCTAGCTTCCAAAATCTGATGAGATCAGGCTAACCTGAGCCATCTGGGTCCATGGCATGGTGCTGTGTGGGTGCTTCCCAGGCAATCATTTTCAACCTATTCCTGGGAGCCACAATCATTAGGGAAGAGCCATGTGATAGAAGTGTAATAATAATTTACTCATAGTTGCAAGAGCCAATAAGGTTTGAGTTTGATGGGGGATTGGGCAAATTGATCTAAGGAACGGAAAGAAGAGAAATATTAGCAAGCTCAGTGGTTAAGGATTTGAATTGTTGTTCAGTCGCACAGTCGAGTCCGACTCTTCGCGACCCCATGGACAATCTCCCGCCAGGCTCTCCTGTCTTCCGCCGTCCTCCGAAGTTGGCTCAATTTCATGTTCGTTGCATCGCTGACACTGTCTAACCATCTCATCCTTTGCCGTCCCCGTCTTCTTTGACCTTCAATCTTTCCCAGCATCAGGGTCTTTTCCAGTGAGTGCTCCCTTCTCATTTGGTGGCCAAAGTATTTGAGCTTCAGTTTCATTATCTGGCCTTCCAGGGAACAGTCAGGGTTGATTTCTTTGAGGATTGACTGATTTGTTCTTCTTGCAGTCCAAGGGACTCTCAAGAGTCTTCTCCAGCACCATAGTTCAAAAGAATCTATTCTTCGGCGCTCGGCCTTCCTTATAGTCCAACTCTCACAGCCATACATGACTACTGGGAATACCATTGCTTTGACCATGCGGACTTTTGTTGGCAGGGTGATGTCTCTACTTTTTATCATGCTGTTTAGGTTCGCCATCGCTTTCCTCCCAAGGAGCAGGCGTCTTTTAATTTCATGACTACTGTCACAGTCTGCAGTGATCTGGGATCCCAGGAACGTGAAGTCTGTCACTACTTCCACAGCTTCCCCTTCTATTTGCCAAGGAGTGATGGGGCCGGATGCCATGATCTTAGTTTTTTTGATGTTGAGCTTCAAGCCCACTTTTGCGCTCTCCTCTTTTACTCTGAGCAAGAGGCTCTTTAGATCCTTTTCACTTTCAGCCATTAGAGTGGTATCATCTGCATATCTGAGGTTGTTGATCTTTTCCCCAGCAATCTTAATTCCCGCTTGTGATTCATCCAGGCCAGCATTTCGCATGATGTACTCTGCATATATATTAAATAAGCAAGGCGACAATATACATCCTTGTCGTACTCCTTTTCCTATGCTGAACCAATCAGTTGTTCCATATCCGGTTCTAACTGTCGCTTCTTGGCCCTTATACAGGTTTCTCAAGAGACATGTGAGGTGGTCTGGTACTCCCATCTCTTTAAGGACCTGCCATAGTTTGTTGTGATCCACACAGTCAAAAGCTTTAGCATAGTCAATGAAGCAGAAGTAGATATTTTTCTGGTACTCTCTTGCTTTCTCCATAATCCAGCGAATGTTGGCAATTTGATCTCTAGTTCCTCTACCTCTTCGAAACCCAGCTTGTACTTCTGGTAGTTCTCTATCCACGTACTGTTGAAGCCTAGCTTGTAGGATCTTGAGCATGACCTTGCTAGCGTGTGATATGAGTGCAATTGTGCGATAGTTTGAACATTCCTTGGCATTGCCCTTCTTTGGGATTGGAATGTATACTGATCTTTTCCAATCCTGTGGCCACTGTTGCGTTTTCCAAATTTGCTGGCAAATGGAGTGCAGCACTTTAACAGCATCATCTTCTAAGACTTTGAATAGCTCAGCTGGAATACCATCACCTCCACTAGCTTTGTTGTTAGCAATGCTTTCTAAGGCCCATTTAACTTCACATTCCAGGATGTCTGGCTCGAGGTCAGTGATTATACCGTCGTGGATTTGAATAGAGCTCTTTATAGTCCAATACTGAGGACACTTCCCTGGGAGTAAGCCCCCTTGGATAGACCTCAGTAGGATGTCTCTGTCAGACTGATGAGGAATTGTTATAAGAAGGGGATAAACAATTAAAGTATATGAGAGAGAGAGAATGTCTGAAAATGTAATATAGGTTTCTGTGGACTGCCTCCCCTATTATATCACACAGACCTTGCAATAGCATTGTAGCTAACTCCACCTAAGAAACTTCTGTGCTGTTTCTATCATTTCTAAGATGTACTTCACACCAGCTGTGCATCTCCGTTCCTTTGCTTTCTCAGGTCCTAGACTCCTTCTTTTTCTATAACCATGGATCTACATCCCCTTCCTCAAGCCTTGCTGCTTGTTCCAACTCTCTAAAGTCAGAGCAGTTTAGCCAGTGGCAGCCCAAAATACATCTGCCTGTCCAGGAAGTTCAACTAAATGCCACTAGAGGTTTTGTCACCACTGCTGTATCACTTAATGCATTACAATATAGGTTCATGTTCAGGCTATAGTTTATGATGTTTTAGTTTGGGAGATCTGTTCTCTTGGTCACATCAGTTGGTGCTATTTTTTCCTGTAAATTCCTCTTCCATCACAAGCGACTCTGCTGCTCGCATGTTATCTGTCAATCCCCTCTTTTTCCCACCCTTCCTCCAGTCTCCCTTCCCTTATACTGACCTCACAACAATGGCAATATCACCCAGCCTGATGGAGCTTTGACTCTTGGAAGCTCTTGTTGGTCTCTAATCTGCTACTGAACTCAAAACTAACTGTCCCGGTATCACCAAGTAACTGTCATGCAAAATGTAGATCTGAACATGGGTCTCCTCGATCCACACTGGTCTTCATGCCATTGGTCCATCTACTTCAGCATGGTCTGCCCTGATGCAGAAATGATGCAGAAATGGTTCACCGAAATGATTGCATCTTTAATTTCGTTGTACTATGTACAATGACAATACATTATATTATTATTATTATGCAGGTGATCTCTAGAGATCAGACAGAGAAAGATCCTTTCCAACACCTGTTCTCTTAGACCTCCTAGGTTTAAACCTTTATCCTTTGGCACACAAAGCATGGTCTCTCTACCATCAGTCCATCAGTGTCATTATTGTCTACTCAGACTGGCAGAGGTTCTCCAGGGTTTTATGTAGAGGATTTTGCCCATGCCGTGCTTTGTTTCTGAGCCATTGGGGTCTGGTTAGGGTGGTTCCCAAGGGTTCCCAGGCCCTTCTAAATTTCTGGAGAGCCCCTTCCTAAATCCCACATGGCTCCACCTCCATAAATAGCGACAATGGCCTGTGATGTCACTGGCTCCCTAAATTTCTGGAGAGCCCCTTCCTAAATCCCACATGGCTCCGCCTCCATAAATAGTGACAATGCCCTGTGATGTCACTGGCTCCTCCCTATGATGTCACTGGGCCTTGGTTCTTTTAAGGACCTAGCACAGCAATGCCTCTGGCCCAGCCCCAGGCCCTTCCCCCCCCCCAGAAATGGGAAAATCTATGCCCTTGCCCATGCTCTTACCCCTGAGAAAGTCTCCTGCTCACATCTCCTTAGATGCAAGCCAAAAAATTCTTTGCAGGATCAGACCCTGGGGAAGAAACATGGGAAAGGTTGGGGCTGCTTCCTTCTGGAGTTATTTAGTTAAGTTTCAGTCCTCTCTAGGCCCTCTGCTGACTCTGCTGTTTCAAACAACCATTGTCTCAACTCTGTCTCGTTCCAGTTTGCCTGTTAGCCTTACTTGAGCTTGGTGTGATAAGGACACACTAAAAACCCAATTTAGCTTACAGTCCCAGCTCTTTTCTGATGTCTACTCACAAAGACTGCCTATACCTTTGCTAGATATATTGTGTGTAGAGGACTTTTGTAAGGTGGAAAGGGCTATGGTGCTGCTTGATGGAGCAGCTACACTCAGAGGCCATCCTCTAGAACTCCATTCTCTTCCCCCATTTTTCACCCCCCAACAACAGGCAGCTCTTCTGCTCCTTTGGATGATGGGTACAGTCCTTGAGAATATCATTCCAGTCGGTTAGCAGACCAAAGAAGGAACACATGGGAATGTTTCTTATTGGGACCAGTGTAAGAATACAAGAACAGGTTTGAACACATGACACAACAACATTAAAAACAATCTGAACAAAGTTTCAGAGGGTAGCTATAAAGTACTGAGACTGATGCATAGCACAGTGATTTCAGCTCATACTTTATTGGTTACATGGAGAACTTGAGATGCTTAGTCTGGCCCAAGGCCAGCTTTTATCCCCATAGCAAACCACACCCAAACACACACCCACACCCATGATACGCTATTTACAGTGCCCTCGAGTCCCATAAGTCCCTTCTCGGATCCTAGCCCTCTGATAGGTGCGGGCTCAGATCCATTCGAGCTATTGTCTGTAGGAGCAAAGCTTGGGCCCTTTGCATGGCCATGTGCGGACCCGACCACATGCGTGGTACACAACAGTAGCTGAGATGGTCTGCACTAGAATAGCTAAATCAGAGTACAGTAGTTCCTAAGAGATACATCTGATGAAGACAGCTTTGACTCTTGAAAGCTTCTACCTCTGAACTCTTGTGTTGTAAGGTGCTATGGGACTGGAATCTAGTTAACCCAAACAACAACAACAAACTAATCAATAAAATGAGTTGAACTCAAATCCAAATAAAATGTCCTTACGCATCTCTACTGCTTCTTCAGCTGAATATTTGTATCCTAGTCTTCCTCAAGGGGAGTGTTTTAGTACTGGCTTTTAAAAGGAGACTATAAAATCTCTAGCATAACAGACGGGGGGACAAATTCCAGAAAATTTTTTAGTAACTAATGACTAGGTCTTATTGAAATTAATAGAATTAAAGTGACCAGTTAAATGCTTAATAGCCTAATTCTATGCAGACAGGCAAGCCTAAACCCATTAGTTTCAATGAGTTTAAATCTGGGTAGGACTGTGCTACATGCCTGCAACTTCATGCACATTTACCTGAGAGTAAATTCTATTAAAAATTACAATGAGTAACGATCAGGCTGCATGGTCCACTGATTTCAATGGTATTTAGTCATGTCTAAATTCAATAGATTGTGACATGGTACTTTAGATTCTGCAAATGAGAACTCAGACAATCAATTTTTCAATCAAGTACATGATATTCCAATAGTTTCACACCTCCAGACATGCAGTGTGTTGTGGAATTAGGGCTGGATTGAGTCTCAGTTCTCTGCTAAAACTCTGCAAAACCTCTGGAACAACTATGATACTTTATTACTTTATTATTATAATTAGCTTCTATAGTTGAAACTTCTTGTTCTGTTTCCCAGGAGGCTTCAGGCTGCTGCTATATGCTTGTGTGGCCTTCAGGATATCACTGTACACAACTTTGCCTCACATGACTTTTGCTTTTTGGGAATGTTTATCCTTTGCAAAAGTCAGAATTCACTATCAAATTCTAAATAATTCTGATACATAAGAGTATCAGAAACTAGCTTCCTCAGTTCTGTGAGTCACCCTAGCTTAACCCAGCTTTCCTTGACTTTCCCGACCCCAGAGATAGAAAGAAAGGGGCTTACTTTGTTGTATATATCAGATGTTTGTCAAATGCTCATCACAGACTCGATTGACTGTTACATTATCTTCAATGGGTGAAAGAGGGTACTTAATATCTGATTTTAGTCTTGTTCCTGGTTCTTCTGATCAATTACCCACAGTTATGGGTCTTGGCAGAACAACCAAGGATATCCTCTATAGAATTACAAGTGCACTATTTATGCATTGGGGCTGTGTTGAAATATTCTGTGTTGAATATTGAAATGCTACAAAAATGTTTTCTGATTTAAGAATGTGTAATGGAATAAATTGAGTCTTGATTTAGAACAAGGGTCTCTCTCTCCTTTGCTGAAATTGGGAAGCCAGCTTCTCTTCCTTCCCAAAACTGAACACTGGGAATGAGGGTGCATGAAAAGGTTCCTGCACCCCTCATTTCCCCAACTTTATGACAATATCTTAACTATATGCCTGAAAAAAATGCAAATTCCTCAATGAAGAGTTAAACTTTTATATTTGACCCAGGAAAAGTAATACATGTGAGGGGGCAGTATGCAAATACTGCCATTTTGAAAATAAAGAAGTTTTCTCCTGCCTTGGAGGTAGAATAAATGGTGAGATATTTAAGTTGTAAGAAGATAATTTTAGCTTAAATAGCAGGAAAAACTGTAAAGCAAGTTGGCATTGGGAAATATTGCCTTGGGCAACTGTAGCGTCTTTCATTAAATTGTTTAAGAAAAGACTGGCTAATTATCTTGTAAGGAAAATTTAATGTATCTTTGGGACCAAATGGGTCATTTCATGGTTTCCTCCTATTGGCTTCAGCTTGCTCAGACCTAATGAGGCCTGGGAGTTGCTACAACCATTGCTTATGATAATGGACCACCCAGGATTCTCCCAAACCTTCTTTGAACAGTCCATTATGAACGGACAACAGTAATATGGGCCCTATTGCTAACATCAAGAACAGGCTGGGGGCATAGGCAACCAGATCTGGGGTGAGCTGGGGGCTTGGAGGCTAAAGAGTAGCAGGCACAAAACATAAGAACAAAATGCCAGAACCCTCCCAGCCTCAGCTCCTAAGATCCATGGTTCTAGCCCTCCATTTCCCAGCATTCCTGGACTTGAATATCTTTACACACAGAGATCACTTAGGGGCAAACTATCATTGCATGTATATGTATGTAACAAAGGCCTGGATTTTCCCCCCAAAAGTTTCATGGGGCTATTATCAGTTGTTTTTCCACTAAAAATCATGTCCCATCAAAATACCCCCCCCAGTAGGCTTCCAAATACATAACTGCAATCTATGTATGTTGTTTGTCCCTTGGTCACCCTGTTTCGTGGAAACTGTAGGTGTACATAGCACCAGTGAGCATAGTGTGATTGTGAATGAGCTGTGCATGGACCAAACCAGTGAGCATAGTGTGATTGTGAATGAGCTGTGCATGTTCTGTTTTAAACCAACTGTTCTTTTATTTTCTCTAATCTGATCTTGATTTCAAAATAAACCTATAAATTGAAGCCTATGCCCTTGTGTCATTGTCAATGGTCAGCTGAGAATTATGTCTCAAACTATTGTCAGGAATCATGTAGTACGGATATGAGACTGGCAGCCTGGATGGCACTATACCTGAGGAAATCAAATATTCAGTATAAAATTATAGCAGACTCCTGGAATGTATTGTAAATGAATTAAGAACCAATTAAGATGCATTTGAGTACCTCAAGGGTCTCTGCAGTATAAAAGGTTAAACAGGCTAATGCCCCTCAGTTCTATATGGCTTGCTGGCTGATATTTACAAAGGCCAGAATGGTGTTACTAGATACCTGAGAAATCTCTTGTATGAAAATCTGAGCCCTCTACACAAATATGACAACTTTTGGCATTCTCATACTCAAATGTGCAACAATTCCACACTAATTTTGGTAACAATTGTTTTGGGAATTATGGCACGTTACTAGATCCTAATATGGTCATTGCCAGGCTTAAGTAAAAATATAAATGGGTTTGTTTATTCTTTAGTGTAGTTGTTGCCCCTGCCAGGGAAGAGATAGCTGTTATGAAGATAAAATGGAAGAGAGGAAAATTATGTAACCTGCATTGGTTCCCCATACTGGAGAGAAGGGTAGGGTATAAATCAAGAAAATAAAAATAAATAAATTAATTAAAGGATGTGTCCTTACAGCACTACTGGAGAAATGGAATTCTGAAGTTTTAGCAGGCATATATGTCTGTGACATTAGGTTAAGTGTGACAGTGGACAGTCAATATGCCTGGGACCACTGTTGCTTGAAGCTGAAAGGAGAAACTGCTGGGGAAAGTGGCTGCTATGCGCCTCCAAGGCAGTTTCCTGAGGTGAAGTGATGCATGGTGCTGATGTACAGAAAAGAAGAGAAAGCGCAGGATCAAGCTAAAGTTACATTCTGCTCCTCTTCCCTATCTCTCCTTATATATAATTCTGTTTTGGTCATGGACTCTCCTCAACATTCCACACGGCACCCACAGCCTTTGGCTCCCTGATCTGTCACTCAGAAGCTGTCCCTATCCACTGGCTGCATTGCCTGAGTCTCGCCTCCAATATTCTAAACAGTTTGCTGTTCCTCTCCCCCCAATAGCCAGTGGGAACACAGAGGTTATTTGCATATGCGGCTTGATTGGCCTTTGCCTCTAACATTCTAAACAGTTTGCTGTTGCTGTGGGAGTCACTGAATGTGTCCTAAGGTAAAATAAATACCCCAATCTCCCTGTGGGGCTTGGAGATCTCCCAGAAATCATCGTGTTCCCCAGCCACGGCACATCATTTCCCCTACAGAAAATTTCCCAGCTATTACAACTGATGTCCAGATGACAAAGATCAGTTCTCCTGGAGACAATGGCTGCTTTGGCCAGTGGACTCTATGGCATTATACCCTGCTGAGGTCCTTCCCCACCCCAAACCCTGCCCTCCCCAGGCTCTACCCCTCAAACCTACAGGTATTTCCAAACCCAGAGTTGGAAACCCTGTAACTGGGTATGGAACCACTTTCCAGACCCTTGGAAACCAGTAGACATGGCATACGAGGAGGTGCTTTTCTACCTTAGCTGCCACTGCATAGCCCCAAATTAACATAAGCCAACCTCCAGGCAGCACCTGGAGATCTCCAGCTATTACAACTGATATCCAGATGACAAATATCAGTTCTCCTGGAGACAATGGGAGGTACTTTGGCCAGTGGACTCATTATACCCTGCTGAGGTCCCTCCCCACCCCTTCCCTCCCCAGGCTCTATCCCTCAAATCTACAGGTATTTCCCAACCCAGAGTTGGTAACCCTGTAACTGGCTATGGAACTGCTTTCCAGACCCTTGGAACCCAGAAGACATGGCATAGGAGAAGGTGGTTTTCTACTTTAGCTGCCACTGCATAGCCCCAAATCAACATAAGTCAGGGGTGGAGGGAACCATAACTGTTACCATGAGGCTGTCCTCCCATTCTACCCACTTGGGGCAGCAAAATAACTTGAGACAGCCCTGCCTTATAGCTAAGCAGAAGGAAATAAACATGGCTTGTTCCCTCTATTTTCCCTTTCCCTCTGCTGCCCCACCAGCCACAGTAGGGACACTCACCTGGAGCTTCCTTCTAGATCTCGTTGTATTTCTTCCCACAACGGGCCTTACTCCTAGTATAACAATAATTCTGTTCAAGCACTGAGGGTTTGGGAGGCGGGATTAGTATGAGCAGTAAAAGAAAAAAGCAGAGAACACAAACTCGTGCTGCTGGTATAAAGTTGCTGCTTCTACACACAGGCTTCTTCTGGGAATAAAAAAAGGTAAGTGGAATTAAGCTCCTCAATGTCTGTCACCCTATTTTCTAACATTTTGGTTTCTTGTGAGCAGAGACAGGGGAAAGGAGTGGTGAGCTCTGAATCTGCTGACAAGCTGACAGGATAGGACATTTACCAGTTCCAGCAAATATCTCTTGTGGGAAGAGACATTTGGAAGAATGGGTGAAGTTATTTGTAATACAGTTTACTTCAGAGATCTGCATGACACCTTCAAGTCAAGTCAAGTTTATTAATACGGTCAAACGACCAGCCAATAGAACGATTCCAAGAATAATAATAAAATACACAATAAATACATAAGTAGCTAGTAAATACATATAACGACTATATATAAAACCTTTAAACGAATACAGGAACAATACAATATATCACTGAAACACACCAATACAACGCTAATTTGTCATCAGATCACTAACTAGGGTATAAGCTTCCTCTTTTTAAGGGCCAGAAAGCAAAATTTTGCCACAGCTAAAGATATCCTCTCTTGTGAGAGAGGCTGGACGTAGAAAATGCAACTGGCCCAACTAGCTTCTGTGGTAGAGTGGGAATTTGAACCCAGGCCTTCCAGGATCCTAGTCCGTGCCACGCTGACTCTCACTATGCCATGTATAGATGGTGTACATATAGGAACCGTACTAACTGTGTATAAAGGTCTTGTGATGTGTAGACAAGCAAAGCTGCAGAGCAGGGCTCTTTTTGTAGAAAAAGCCCAGCAGGAACTCATTAGCATAATAGGCCACTCTTCCGTCTGGACCTCTATATCTATTAGGCGTTGGGTTACTATAGATTTAGCTTTTGTCAATCCAAGCTCCAAAAGACTTGCAGGATGAAGCCCGATTGATCCAAGCTTGCCTAATATTTTGGAGGACCATTCAGGATATGGATTGGCAGCTAAAAAAGATGGAATTAGGCCTGTAGGCTTCAAGTGCGTTCTTAACCAATACAAAATTGAAGCAATCCAGATTTTCGTTTCTATTTTTGTCACCCCAATCTCCTGCCTAAGAACTACATTTGCTGTGCATTTAGGCGCATTAAATAATGCTCTAATAAATTTAGATTGAACTTTTTCCAGATCCTTAAAATTATTATCACTTAATGTAGTTACTTGCATACCATATGTGAGTTGGGTTAAGACCTTTGCGTCAAATAATTTCAGAGCCGCTAAAATTACACCTTGGCCCTCCTTCCTAAAAAATCTGATAATAGCATTAACATTTCTCTCAGCAGAACAGATTGTAGAAGTTATATGGGCTGAGGAGCTGCCATTATAGTTGAAGGTAACCCCTAAATACTTATATGTTTTTACTTGCTCTATGGAATGTCCATTTATTCTCCAAATATCTTTCTTATAAGCCCTGTTAAAACGAATAATCTTGGTTTTGGAGTAATTAATTGTTAATAATTCCTCATTACATTTCCTACTAAAGGTTCTTAAGGCCCGTTTAAGACCAACTCTAGTTTGGGACAGTAAGATGGCATCATCCGCGTACATCAGTATTGGAACCGCCTCTCCTCCTGAAAAGTTAGGGGCGTGGACGTCTATCCCATGAAGAGACTGAATAAGGGAATTAACATATATATTAAACAGGGAGGGGGCAAGTAGACAACCCTGTCTTACTCCCTTCCGAGAGGGAATAGATTTTGATAACATTCCTTCACCATTACATCTGATTTGTAATTGCGTATTCTCATGGACTTTAATCATCAGATGCAGAAGTCTTTTATCTATGGTTGAGCAGTTCAGTTTTGCCCAAAGTCTACCCCGAGATACAGAGTCAAAGGCCGCCTTCAAGTCCACAAAGGCAACAAAAAGAGATTTCTTGGCAGCTCTCATATATTTTTGAATAAAGTAGTCTAGCACAAGGCAGTGGTCGAGAGCATGACACCTTTATCACATTCATATAACATGTTCGGTGTGTATATTGTACTATGTAAAACTGATACCACATAAAAATTGCAGCCATCTGCAGAAAATTTGTTTTTAATTTAATTTGGCATAAGAGGAAAGCTCTGCATTTATTATTTCTTAGCTTTCCAATAAAATAAATCAGGAATCTTGCTCTACAAGCATATTTTGCACCTCAGCATCTTTCTTGTGTTGCAGAGGACCCTAAAACATGTGCCAAATCACAACCATCAAGAGACCAGCCACTTTGGGGCTTTACTGAAAGCCGGGGGGGTACCCTATTGCCACAGCAGTGGCATTTCTTCTTAAATTCTAATCTTCCCATTTCCTGAGCATGGGTTCTATTTGTGAAGAGATTTGCCCAAGACTGCCTTCAGCAACTGTTCCAGATAAGTTCTGCAGATTCACATTCAGCCGCATGGATCTTCTGAGTGAAGCCAAGCCCCATGAATGCACAAAAACAACTGTCAGCACTGGAACATGCAGACAAAGCGATCTTCCCAGTTCTTGAGCACTCTGACACAGCCAAGTACTCCAGAGAAGTGAAAGCTCACTTTGCATAATTAACCCAGATTTCACTGTCTACGTGTACTGCACACATTGTGCCATTTGGCCTGAACTGCCTTTGACAAAGCTGTGTCTGATCAATTAGGCTTGCATGCACCATCACCCTTTGTCACATTTCGTTTCTTGCTTTGCCCCACATTGTCTCTCCTTTGTCCCTGTGCTGTTTTTTCATGTTTGTGGCAGACACACACACACACACACACACAGAGAGAGAGAGAGAGAGAGAGAGAGAGAGAGAGAGAGAGAGAGAGAGAGAGAACATGCTGAAATAATTAAGGGTCAGGAGAAAGAATGAGAGACAAACAGCAGGCTGGAACAAGTAGATTGTGCATCTTGGACTTGGTGCATCTTGGACTTGAAGAAATAGGCACTTCCTGTACATCAAAGTATCCCAATTATCTTCATTCTTCATTTACAAGACTATTACTTACATCTGCATGCATTTTCTTTTCATCTATGCTTGTAGACACTCTACTTCCACTTATTTTTACAGGAAATAGTTTATGTAATTTCTGAAGACAGTGGTCTGAAATGGCTCCTTTGCTGAATCAGATACTGACAAGGATGCAAGCCATAATGGGAAAAGATGACACAGAAAATGCCGTAGTTAGGAAACTAGTAAGTGAATTGTGGAAAGCAAAATGTCTAGAATCTACACTGTATACATATGTTCCACCACAAAGAATGTTGTGGTTGAAGATTTCTGGATGGAGACAGCAAAAAAAATTATCCACAGTACAGAACATTCAGTACTGCAACAATATCGAGTATTTATAGACAGACTAAGCACTAGTAAACAGAATTTGCAGTCTGCTCCTCCACTCCAAGCCCTCTCTCCAAACTGAAGTTGCTTCCGATATGTATGAGGTGGGAAGTCTCATAGATGCTGAATACTCCCTCTCTGTGCCTTAGCTTGCTGACTTCTAGGTGCTATCCACTATTGTTAGGCAGCCCATGTCTCAAGTTTTCCAGTAAAATATCTCATTTTCAGATTTTTAGTAGCTGGGGGGTAAACTATGTCCTGAAAAATATCAATCACCAACCTCTTGAATTCAAACAATTAGAAGCTGTTCGCTTCCACAGCAAGGATAGCCAATCCATTTAGAAAAAATAATACCATTCATTTGTTTTTTGTTTTTTCAGAATCAATGTAGGAAACTAGAATTTAGGAAAAGGTATGCTTCATCTGTAAAGAAAAAAGTCCTGTAGAGCAAGTTCCAAAGCCAATATAATGATAGTAATACCAATAAACCCTGACCTGGATAGCCCAGGTTAGGTAAGGCTGATCTCGTCAGATCTCAGAAGCTAAGCAGGGCTGGTCCTGGCTAGTATTTGGATAGGAGACCTCCAAGGAATACCAGAGTCATGACATGGAGGCCGGCAATGGCTAAACCACCTCTGAATGTCTCTTGTCTTGAAAACCCTACAGGGTTGCTGTAAGTCAGCTGTGCCTTGACAGCCCTTGCCACCAACACGAAGACCAAAAAGACAAAAGTAAAAATAACAAATGATGAAAAAAGGGGAGTCTCATGGCATCTTAAAGATTTATATGGCATCAGTTTCTGTGGGTTATGCTATGCTACAACTAGAGCCTACAATCCTTAACCTTTTCTCAGAAATCCCAGTTACCCCCCCCCCAAAAAAAAGCAGTCTTGTCCCCCCAAAACACACCCTACTCCCAACTATAGGCTATTCACACTGCATTGTTTCCCAGTTGGGTACTCTAAGATCCCTGTCACCCTACTGGTCCATTCTAGGATCCTAGCAAGCTATTGTTATGCATCCCCAAGCTAAGTCCTTTTGCAAGTACAGTTCAGGCTCAATACTTAACATCCAGTTAAAAGGATCACTTGTTGTGAAAGTAAGTGATGTAAAATACCTCTCCTTGAGACTTTGGAGAGCTGCTAGCCAAAATAGACAAGACTGACCTTGATAGACCAATTGGCAGTTTCATATGTTCAAGCAACTACTGTGGACAAAATGGCATGGGGCTGCTGGGAGCAGGAAAAGTCAGGTAAAATGACCATGTCCCTCTTCCATTTGCTGAGGAGGTTGGTAGAGCAATCTGCCCACTGTTTTACCCAATTGCACCTCTTCCTCAATGCAGCCAACTCATGCTGGGTAGCCTTTTGTACATAAGGGTTCCCCAGCTTATGCACTGTTTTTGCAGGTGTCATGAAGGCTTCTAGGGAAGACAACCTACTGCTGTGAACATGTGGAATCCGAACATTAGGCTCAGATCCTATGGAGCACAAGCAGAGCTGCATTGCATAAATGGTGAGTTTCTCAATTACTCCCACTCACCACAGTCTTCTATTCCCTCTGGAATCATGTCCCCATGTATAAAGTACTGAGACTGAAGCATCGTTGAGTCATTTCAGCTCATACTTTACTTAAGTGATTTCAGGAAAAGAGAGATATAGTAGCTAGCCCGAAGGCTGCTTATATGTCCGTTCACAACCACACCCATTACAGCCACCCACACCCGTGATAGGCTATATACAAGAGTTACAATCTCATAGGTTTCTCTTTAGAATCCCTACTCGCCAGTTGGCAGGTTTTCAGATCCTAGGACTCTATTGTCCCTTGTAGCGAAGCTACGCTAGTTTGTCGGGCCACATGGCGACCCGCCCGCGTGTGCAGTTCAGCTAGTACACAACACCATGCATTGCTGGATCCCCAGAAACATCATGAGGGTTGTAGTGGAGTGTGACTGTGGAAGGGGGAAATCACTAAAAATTGCTTCTCTCCTCTCTTCTGCTAGTGGCAAGATTGCCTCCTGTTTAGTCAGCAGACCATCATGGCTGTTTATGCACTTTGCTTAATTTGATAATAACCAGAGTCATCTCTCTCAAGACTGTTTTTAAAAAATTAATAAATTGGTCTTGATTGTACATTTTTATTTTTTATTTACTGGATCCTTTCTCTGCTCTAGCCCTAATTACTTCTGCTTAAATGAAATACCTGTGTTTGGAATCAATATCATCTGTATATATATACTAGAAATAAGGCCCGTTGTGGAAATAAATACAACGAGATCTAGAAAGAGGCTCTGGGAGAGTGCTCTGGCTTTGGGCAAACAGTGTCAGTTTGCTGTGGTGACCTCAGCAGGGTATAATGACAGAGTCCACTGTTTTCTCCAGAGGAACTGATCTCTGCTACCTGAAGAGCAGTTGTAATTTTGAGTGATCTCTAGCCCTCACCTGGAGATTGACAACAATTGTTACCCAGGATGAAATGACTGGTTTGGAGGGTGGAGTCTATGGCAGTGTACCTGTCTGAGGTCCCACCCCTCCTCAAACCTCACCCTCTTCAGGCTCCATCCCTCAAGTCTCCAGGAATTTCCCATCTGGAGTTGGCAACCCTATCAGGATTGGCCCCAATGTGGTTTCTCCCAAAGGCCAAAGTAGGTGACAGGACCAAGCTTAGATGCCTACCAACAGGCACTGAGGGGAATGTAGGGTTGCCAGCTCTAAGGAGGGAAATACCTGGAGGCTTGGGGGGTGGATTCTGTAGAGGGCAGGGCGACGGAGGCATCGGCCTTCTGTCCCCCGCCATGCCCCCCCAATCTCGGCCCGGGCGACCGCGGCTCCCGC
>NW_015165234.1:3278578-3308284 GCF_001447785.1 Gekko japonicus
CCACCCTCAGCAGGCTTCATCCCTAAAATATCCCTAAAATGTGTGTGAATGGTCCATAATTCCCCAGGCTGCTTTTAAAACATGAACCTGGGACCTGCACACCATCCTCTGAAGTGCTCTCTGTGGCAGTAATGGGGTGACTGCTGGCACCTTTTCCTATCTTTTTTTGCCTTGTGGTATTCTGCTTGTGGTGTGGTCTGTCTTCTTTGTGATGTGGCATGATTGTGTTATTGGGTTTGTTTCTTTTGAAGGGGAAGTGATGTGTTGTGAGTTAGGACATATTTTACCTCAGAATACAGTAGGTTCCTTATGCAACTGTCAATTCCAACTGCCTTGCGGGGGGGAGTTTGAGGTGTGGAATGGAGTGAAGTCCAATCAGCTTCCATATGCAAAAGACCTTGGAACGCTGGGCGGGACTGCACAAAGCAGCCAGTCAACCCAGCCAGCGTCTTCTGACTGACAGTTCTTGCGGCCGAACACTAAAGGTGTGCATTTGGAACGTTGGAGCCCACTACGGCTTTATATATAAGGGAGAGATTCCTGTAGCTAAGCTACTAGAAATTTATATGTGAAAGATCATTAATGCACTGAAAGAATGGAAAGTCAAAGTGCTGTATGCAGTAAATGGGCTGATTAAAGAAATGCAGTCAGTTACGTACCGATTTCTCTGTGTCTGCTGCGTAGGTATGCAAGTGCTTTCCTTAGGGCCAACCACAGCTCAGACTGAGGCTCTCTTATTCACTCTTATCTTCTAAAGTACAGATATAAAATTCCTTTGCATGCAAGCACAAGCAGGCTATTGCAAGGGAACAATGGGCTTGTTTCTTAAAATCCCATCCCTCCCCTTTATTAAAAATAGATATGATAAAATTAGGGGCTCTGGAGAGATCACAGGACTCCCAAATGCATTTTATGTTGCAGGCTGCTATCCAAAAATATGTTTAGCTCAACCACCAAAGACTTTATCTTTTCCAATTTAATAATCGTTTGATTCATGTAGCAGTCTCAGATGGCAAAAAAAAAAAAGGCTAATCCACTCATTCAGCAAATCCCATCTTTTCACACAATATTTAGTTTGGGGTCAGAACAAAATTGAGCTTCAGCGGTTTTTAGTCCAGTGAAATTAATACCAGCAGAAATGTTACATAAGTAGGACAGTTCAAAGGGAAAAGGCAAACATAGCAGAGAGAGGGAAAGATTTACAATAGTACAAGAATTCCATGTAGGACACCAATTAAAACGAGGTACATGTTTAAATTAGAGCACTGACTTCAACTAAAAAAATTTAATGACATTTTGAATCTCCACCTGTCCCAATTTATATGCATATGCATATACTGGAAAACTGGGAGGAGAGCTGATCCAGCACTAGCCCAATAAGCACAGAGCATTCAGGCATTTGGTGACTTCAGTACAGTATTCTAGAAATTATTTCCACTGTTATCTCTGCTGTGTTTCACTAGTTTGGTTTCAGGCTGCTAAACCATTGGTTCAAGGCAGCCTTTTTAATCTTCAGCCATTCAATGGTGCTAAACAGAAATTGTTGTGTGCACTGCCAGATGTGTACTTCCGCATGAGACACTGCTGGTTCTACCAGCACAACTACTGTGCATCGTTCTGTTTTCCTTCCTGATATCTTACCTTTTCTTGCTAACAGTTCTGCAAAAAATTAAATACCAGGTTTGGAGTAAAGCATGCAAATCAAGAAAGTTTTTGTGAGACACCAATGTGCAGTAATTTGAATTAGTTGCATAATTCATTTTAAACATTTTGGCTCTTTCTTTGGTGAAGAATGGCATTTTTCTTTTGCCTGGGATCCGAATTAGCCACAGAGAGTTTCAGGGTATGTTCAAAACAGTTGTCACTAGCTGTCATGATCTGGGCTGTGCCACCAAAGGCCTACTAGGCCCAGGGAACCTGGCTAGCAGTAGGTGAGGCTGGGCCTACAATTCCCAGAAGCCCCTGAGAGGTTTTGGAGCAAAAATTGGCCAATAGGGAAGAAGAGGGCTGGGGAACAAAAGGGCTGGTGCCAGAGCAGAAGCTGTTCTTTTACCCAGAGGGCAGAGCCAGAAGGAAGGCTGCTGCAGGGAAGAAACCCTCATACTGAGAGAAGGGTGAGTAGTCTAGTTCCACTTGGAATAGTGAGCTAGGGACAGTATATATTTAGACGCGTTAGGGCATTTGATGTCTTTTCTTTTCACCCACTTACAGTTATTATTTTGCACCTTGTTGTTTGACCTCCTATAAAATAAACCTTTTCCTTGTTTCACTCTGCCTGGTCCTCACGCCTGTTATTCGGCCAAAAGGGAGGTCTGAAGGTCTTGGGAGGGTGCTGTGGGCCTTCTCAAGGGAACCTAAATCCAGAGTGGTGGCAGCGTCAGGTGACACCCCACCTGAGCTGTGACACTAGCATAACAAGGAAATGAAAAACAGAAACAAGAAGGCCAAAGACATAAAAAAACTAGAGCATGTTGTGACTAATCAAAATGTACTTTAAAAGACACATCTAGCTGACATGAAAAGTCCTTTCTGTTTATCCACCATAGCAATATTAAGTCTCTGATCAAAAACAAAATGCTAAGTAAGCAGTTATGGATGGGAAAAAATAAAGAACTTATAAGCACTGCTTATTTATTTATTTATTTATTTATTATTAAAACATTTATATCCTGCCTTTTTGTGTTCAAGGTGATTTACAATAATAGTTAAAAACATGCCCGAAATCTCCCCCCACCCTTTATGTAAGCTGCTCTGAGACTCCTTCGGGTAGTGAAGGGTGGGGTATAAAACCAACTCTTCTTCTTAATTTTTATACCTATGTAATAACACTTTCTGTATTGGTGAACATATCATGTCTACTATGCTTTTGTCAGACCGTTGTAATCCTAGTCCCATTACATCGCTTATTAGATGTTTTATCCTATTGATGGCATGGATTTACACTGTGTATCTACCTTGAGTCTCAGGGAGAAAGGTAAACTATAAATACATACATACATACATTATTTATTTATTTATTGGATTTATACCCCGCCCTCCCAGCCGAAGCAGGCACAGGGCAACTTACAAGGCCATTGGCAATAAAAACATTAAAACAATAATGATAAAAACACAATAGTATCAAAAATATAAAGTGCTATATCTGGTAGGATGGCAGGAACATACATACATACATACATAAATGTGACCTTTACTAGTTTGATGCCAATAAATTTGTTATTATAAGCAGCAGCAGATTGAGACATTAAAACATTTCTAGAAAAAGCTGGGACAAGTGACCCCTCCAGTGCCAGCATACTGCAGGGTCCACTCAGCTGAGCCTCGGCTGCATCAACAGTGACAACAGGTATAGATTGATTAACCTGGCTCATCTCCTTTCTCCAAGGTTGGGGACAAAGGGTGGCTCTGGGGGAGCAGCTGTCCCGAAGGCACCCACAAATTTGCAGAGTGCCTCAAGGGGCGGTGTTTCCCCGATGCTATTTAAAATCTATATGCGCCCCCTTGCCCAGATTGCCTGGAGGCATGGGCTAGGGTGTCACCAATATACGGATGACACCCAGCTCTATCTGTTGTTGGGCGGTCAGTCCGACTCTACCCCGGAAAACCTGGACCAGACGTTACAGGACATGGTTCGATGGCTTAGGCTGAGTCCATTGAAATTGAATCTAACAAAGACAGAGGTCCTGTGCCTGAGTTGGAGCAGATCGGGGGTAGGGATCCCACTACCGGCCTTCGATGGGGCACCGTTGGTGCCAGCACCAAGGGTCAGGAGCTTGGGAGTGCTCCTGGATGCATCCTTAACAATGGAGGCCCAGGTAGCAGCCACTGCCAAGGCAGTATTTTACCATCTCTGGCTGATCAGGCAGCTGGTTCCCTTCCACGAACGCAATGATCTGGTAACAGTGATCCACGCTATGGTCACCTCGAGGCTGCCCTTGGCACAACTCCAGAAGTTGCAGCTGGTGCAAAATGCGGCAGCCAGGCTGTTGATGGGTTTCCCTATGTGGGAGCACATCCAGTCTGTGCTAAAGTCATTGCACTGGCTGCCAATAGCATACCGGATTCGCTTCAAGGTGCTGGTTTTGACCTTTAAAGCCCTTTATGGTCAGGGCCCTACCTACCTGAGGGACCAGCTTTCCCCATATGTTCCCCAGAGAGCACTATAGTCAGGGTCGCAGAACCGCTCCCCCCCCCCCGGCCCAAAGGACGCCAGGCTGGTATTGACTAGGACCAGGGCATTCTCTGTAGCAGCTTCAACCTATTGGAATAAGCTTCCAGAGGAGATCAGGGCCCTGTGGGACCTCTTACAGTTCCGCAGGGCCGCAAAAACAGAGCTCTTCTGTCAGGCATTCGGGTAAGGAGCTGCACGTTACCATCTATGCCCGGTGCCAAATTTACCGCCAGCCTGAGCCCGCCGAGAGCAAAGGTACCACTGACTGTATGTTTTTGAATGCACTTTACCATAGTTATGTCACCATTGATGTCAATGTTTTAATAATTTTAGCTTGCATTTTATATTGACATTTATATTATTGTTTTTAGTGCTTCTTTATAAGCCTGCCTCGGCGGGGAGAGCAGGGTAAAAGTTAAAGTAATAAATATAAATATAAATAAACCAACACCCACTGTCATCACTGTGGCTCAGGTCTGAGTCAAGCAGACCCTGGAGCACTGCAAGCACTGCAAAGGCTACCTGGCTCAGCTTGCTCATGGACAACAGTACCAGTACCCAGATCTTTCACGGTAAGCTAGAAAAGATTGTGAAAGAAAATGAGGCAAGAGTTTGCTACAGCAACAGATCATTGATACAGAAATGGATTTACTACTGCAGTTCATCTCTTCTCTCTACTCATTCTTACAGAAATGTTTTAAATGTTTTTTTTAAAAAGCTGAAGAATTCAATGCAGTTCTATTCCTGACCTCTTTCGAATCCTTCATTCATTCATTCACTTCATTTATATTCTGCCTTTCTACCCAGAGCAGCTGACATTGTTCTCCTCTCCATTTTATCCTCACAACAATCCTGTGAGATAGCTGTGATTGGTCCAAGGTCAGCAAGCTTCCATGGCAGAGTGAGTAAATGACTAACACAACAATACTGATGCCAGTCACCTTGGAGGGTTTGAAGTCTACATTATAGCCTACTGTGTATCAGATCTGTGCAACCTGGCTCTTGCCAATCCACAGACGATGCTTTGAGAGTGAAGGAAGGCTTCGTCTGGTGATGGGAATGTGAAGCAGCAACAACATAAAGGAGGAAAGAAACAAAATGGGGTGGGGTGGAGTGGAGTGGAGTGGAGTGGAGAGGAGAGTGGAGTGAGAAGGGATGAGGAAGAGCATGGCAGATCTGTGACAAGGACCATAACCCCTATTCCTTTGTTGCTCAAACCAGAGAAAGAGTGCCTGACCAGGAAACTTTTATGGGACTGGGAATTTACCACAAATAACTGTGGCTGTTGGTTGTCTAAGAGGCTTCTTTGATGGTCTGGCCTGTAAACCCTAAATCCAGGCTTTAGTCTGGGTTTGTTGCTGGTTCATGAACTGAATCCATTGGGCTCCAGGTCCAAAACTTACCATGGGCTTTAATTCTCACAATACCTGTGGATCCTGAATCCACTGAACAAAATTTTCCATCCAGAACTGCACTAGATTTTCCACCCTCCATTCCAGAATCCCTGTCTTGGCCCCTTTCATATTACCAGTGGGGGTGGGGGTCCCCTCTCCATGACTGGCAAGCCAGGGGAATTACCACCACCACCACCCCGGCAAGAAGCTGGAAATAAATGTGACATGCCTATGTCAGAAGTGATGCAGGCACATTGGTGATGTCAGGGGGGTGATGCTCTGGGTTTGGGGCAAAACTCTATGGTAGAAGCTAATTCTACCATAGAGGTTTTGCCCACAAACCAGAGCATCACCCCTGATGTCCCCGTAGGCATGTCACATTTATTTCCAGGTTCTTCCTTCCCTGTTCCTGGTAAGTTCACCCCACCCCCCACTGGCTGGTTTGATGGACCTGGCAACGCTATCCGTTGCTGGCCCAATTCCTTGTAAAGGGACAAGAGGGTGAATGTTTCAGACAGCGTATTTAACTCTGTTAATGAGCTGTGTCCGAAGTGCTTTGTCCATTTCAAACTGTACAGCTTTCTTGCAACTTTTTCTGCCTTTTTTGAACATGCTAACTTTTGCACTATTGGGCTAGACGAGAATAGCAATTCACTGCTATAATGACAGCCTTCAGATGCTTGCAGCTGTTAAGCTTCGTAGAAACAAGAGGTGAAAAGTAGCTTGTTGGGTGGTGGGGGCTCAGTGCATGCAGTGATTGGTGTTACAGCAGCTGCTAACCAAAGGTGCTTTTAGCAAATTATCTTATGTTCAGTCATCCATGTAGCCCATGAATGGCAAGCTGGAATTGGCCAGGTGCCACTTGATCTGTGGCCAAGAGAATCTCAGGTATATATCTCATATCTCAGGGAGGCAAATTTTTTCTTTGTGGGTTGAAGTTAGGTGAGTGTGCAGTGTTATGTGTTGGTTGCAGCTAGGCTAGCATTGTTTGAACCATAGTCAACATCACAGCCATTGTTCTCATTCTGCTAGTCTTCTGGAATTAAGAATAGTGGCTGTCCAATTTCCATGTGTCCCTTGCAACTCTGTTTGAAATTGCCAGGACCCTAAGACATTGGATGCAGCAAAAAGCTAACCATATGTGTACTCCAATTGCAGTGGGGGGGGGGGGATGTCAATTGCAGTTTGGTACCTTGCCAATAAAGACTGCTTTTATGAACTTCACAAACACTTTGATGTTTGGTCCCATTTTGCAAATGGGGCACAAGTGACTTCATATGAAAAAGTTAAAAAAAATCTGTTTGTGGCCAGGAGCCAGTGGTCTGAAATGACACCAGAAAATCCATTAACAACCAGCAGCTAAAATGGATTATAAAGGCTACTTGAATGGGGGCTTTTTCAGCAAAGGAATCTTCCAGGCACACCTAAAGCATGGAGGTAGCATGCTGTACCTGCAGCTCAATATGCACGTAGAGATTCCTACCTATAGTAGGTTTAGTTCAGAGACAAATAAATGCAAGCTAAACCAGAAATAAACACTATACCTTAGAGAAACTATTGTCACTCCAAAACATTGCTTGCTGGGCAAATGGAGTAATAGCAGCTCGAACGTAACTTTGCAAATATACCTTCAAGTAAGTAAGGAGTAAGGTAGTAAGGAGAACAAAAGATTTAAAATTTCCATATTAATAGAGAACCTATTAATCAGCTTCCCAGTTTTTGAGTTGTTGTTTGCATATTACTGAACACCTAGAAGAGAGGGTTATCCTCCAAAAATTAATTCATGATGTAAGGATTAAAAAAAAACTTAGAACAATCAATATGTATAGTCAGGGGTCATTTCGAGCTGAAACGAGCATGAACGGCGTTCCGGGAGTAGCAATATTTCCCCATCTCCCTTGCAAGCAAGCAAACACACACACATGCTCTCCCTTCCCTTTGCTCCTCCACTGGGCTCTGTATTTCTCATCTGGCATTGCAGCTTCCTCTCTCCAGCATCTCCTATTTCCTGCTTGGGGGAGGAGAGAATGCAAACCTTCCTTTGATTGGCTGAGGGCTCCTCCCCTCCTCCTCTGGGGAGGGAGGGGGAGGGAAACAGTCAGTGCCAGCAATGTTTTCTTCCAGCTGCTTTGGCCTACAGACTTCTTCGGGGGGATGCTAAAGAGAGCATGTCAGAGAGAGAGAGATGGATTCCCTTTTCCATTTCTAACAGATGGGGGGAGCCTAACAGTACGGTTTGCATTCCTTATTAGTGAAAGGGAGCAAGAGTCCAGCAGCACCTTAAAGATTAACAAAATTTGTGCCAGGCAATAAGCTTTCATGAATCACTGCTTACTTCTTCATATACAACTGGAATGTGAGGCCATCTGTCCTTATATCTTGGAAAGTGAAGTGATTTCAGATGACAATAGCAGGCATTGTTAATGAGAGAAACAACCTAGGTCTCAGTCCAATCCAGGAGTTTGCATTGTCTTGAGCTTCATTATCAGTTGCAATTTAGCAGTCTCTCTTTCTAATCTCCCTTTGAAATTCCTTTGTTAGAGAACTGCTACTCTTAGGTCAGCAACTGAATGTCCTGGAAGGTTAAAATGTTCCCCCACTGGTTTTTGAATGTTGTGGTTTGGAATAGCAGTAGAAAAAGTCAGAGTCCAGTAGCAGAGACACTTTAAAATTTCCTTTTGCCCTGTCTGCAGCCCAGAAAGAACATTGGCAAGAAATGTGCACTTTGTACATGTTCATGCCCTTCATTTTGCTGTTACTTGCTCTTTGTTTTACTGTTACTTAAAATGGTGTGGTACAGTTTCAAAGGGACAACTAACTGGGATGTATAAAAGGAATGACAGGATTGCTCATTAGAAACAATGGGAGAGGCTTGAAGGCCCATTGGAGATAATGGGAGTCAGAAATGCCAACTGACTTGCATGGGCTCCACTGAAATACATTGCAGCACACAAAAAGTTGCAAAGAAAATGTGGAATGGTTTTTCCATTAAAGTCTTTGGGCCCAGATAGGCTACTCTGGGACTGGAATGACAGCTTGCAGAGTGGAGAGACTGTCCCTAGGAATAGAATCTGTGGTCTGGTACTGGAATGACAGTCCCCAGAGTGGAATGATGATCCCTAGCAATAGAATCTGTGCTGTGGGACTAGAGTGACAGGTCACAGAGTGGAATGACAGGACAACCCCTGGGAATAGGATCAGTGCTCTGGGACTGGAATGGCAGGTTGCAAAGTGGAATGACAGCCCCTGGGAATAGGCTCAGTGCTCTGGGACTTGTAGGATATGAGTTTGAAGTGAGAAGAAGATTGCCGCTACTCCTGTTTCATCATTAATTGTAGAGTTGTTGATTTTGTAATAAATGTTTGTTATATTGAAACCAATTAACATCTTGACTATTTTCTTTGTGCTTTTGAAGCAGTTTTTCTCCAGGTAGGCTCGCCAGCTCTGATTTGGGAAATACTTGGAGATTTTTGAGGTGGATCCTGAGTGGTGGGTGTTGCCTTCTTACACAGGTGGGCATTGCTTCTGATGTCAAGGGGTGTGGCATATGCAAATAAGTTATGCTAATGAGCTTCTGCACCTCTTTTTCTACAAAATGACCCCTGTGTATAGTGTACAAGGAGCTCTACTTGTTGAATTCCATACTGATATATTTGTGTCTATTGTGAGTGGCAATGAACTGCAGCAAGAAATGAATTCTATCCACATCGTTTCAAAGTGAAAAAGCTGTTGACCACCCTGGCTGGGGGAAGAGAAATGAATGTGGAAAGAGAAAAATGAAAATACAGAAAAGCACAAAGGAATTTTCTAGAGTCAGCTTGGCAGCCCTGAATTCTATTTGCTGCAATCTATAAACAATACATAGGAACTGCCAAGCTGTGATCTTTCCTAAAAATAGCTCCCAAACATGAAGTAGACCACATTCTGGACAGAGCAATTATAATGCTGAATTGTAAACTGTTAACAATATTAATTAGTCTGCTTGGTGAGAATCAAAGGTTTGATATCCAGCAAAATACACTTGGATGTTCATCTGACTTCCATTTCTACTTGTAGTGGTTAAAGGTTTTAAACAAAAACAGAGAACAGACCTTAAGAAATGTCTGTTGGAGTAGGTTGCTAAGGAGAGCTGGGCTAAGCAGCATGTAACATTTATCCAAGAATACAATCTGGTGGTAAATATATTAAGTACGGTAGATGCAGAAACAGTGGAAGAGTTAATTCACAACAGACTTTATGGTAGGGATACCAAATCAGCCACTGGAATCTTTCAACATACCCATTTCTCTTGCTCATATTGTGTTGGATCCTAGCAGTTTTTCCTCTGACAAAATAGGAAGAAGAGGCTACTTTTGATCGCCAAAAAGTGTATGACATAGTAGGACATATGTGGACAAACCATACAAGATAAATGATGCAGTAAGGAGAAGAACTGGACAAGATCAAGTGGAAAAGAAGGTAAGATCCAGTCTACTGTTTCCTCAGCATGGGTCACATACATATACACTGGCATTATAACAAACGGCAACTTGGCTGTTGTACAAAACTTTTCCTCCCCATGCTTCCAAACAATGTCACCTGCACATCCGGTCCTCTGGCAAGGCAGGATACAAATGGAAAATAATAAATAAATAAATAAATAAATAAATAAATAAAATTCCAGTAAAATAGCTGTACATTTGTGACCAAGGGCCCGTTGAGACTTTAATTCACTACATCATATATTGTCCTCTGTGTAAGAGTTCCAGAGAGAGATTTCTGAATAGAAAAATGGGGTTAGGGGTTTGGTGGGGATGTTTCCTACTGTCTGATCTGGATTAAGAAAACTGACCTAGAATCAGCAGTTTTTGCTTTAGCAGCTGAGAAAATCAGAAGAACTGAGTATGGATAATCAACTGCTGTTTCTGCAGCAGTGATACATTTTTTAAGATACATAGAAGAACACTGTCCTAACCCCAAATATATTTAACTGTAATGAACTAATCTGATGCAATCCATGAATTTCAGGTACTGGTTTCAAATTCAGACTTTGTTTAATGTTGTTTAATATCTACATGCGCCCCCTCACCCAGATTATCCAGAGGTATGGACTGGGTTGTCACCAATACGTGGATGGCACCCAGCTCTATCTTCTACTGATGGATGACCACCCGGACTCAGCCCCAAAAAATCTGGACACCAATCTAGCTGGTTGGTTACAACACAGCAGACTGAAACCGAATCCATCGGAGATGGAGATTGTGTACCTGGGTGGCAGGGGATTGGGATCAGGGATCAGGCTCCCAACCGTTGATGGTGCCCTATTGGTGCTGGTGCCAAGGGTAAAGAGCCTGGGGGTGTTCCTAACTATGGAGGCCCAGGTCACGTCACCACCACTGCCAGGTCTGCTTTTTTTAATCAGAGACAGATCAGGCAGTTGACCCCATATCTCACTCCCTGGGATCTGGCTACAGTGACCCATGCAATGGTCACTTCCAGATTAGATTATTGTAATTCTCTCTATGTGGGTCTGCCCTTGACTCTGCTCCAGAAACTGCAGCTGGTGCAGAACGCAGTGCCACAGGTACTGATGTCACTGCCTGTGAGGGCCCTCATCTGCCCAGTGCTGCGCGAACTGCACTGGCTGCCTATTGAGTACTGGATCCACTTCAAGGTGGTGGTGCTTACCTTTAAAGCCCTATATGGCCAGAGGGGCGCATATCTCTGAGACCGCATCTCCCTCTATGAGCCCCAAAGGGCTTTACAATCTGCCAATCAATATCTTCTTCTGGTCCCTGGCCCCAGGGACGTCCATCTCACCTCGACTAGGGCCAGGGTTTTTTCAGCACTGGCCCCTACCTGGTGGAATGAGCTCCCATATGAGATCAGGGCTCTGCGGGACCTTTTAGAGTTCTGCAGGGCCTGCAAGATGGAGCTCTTCCACCAGGCTTTTAACTAGGGTGACAGACATCTCTACTTCCTTACTGGTCCTCCCCTCAGCGGGTCAGAACTGTACACCAGAGATGGTATCTGTGAGGCCTTAATTTTAATGACAAGTGCACCAGATAAAGGATAGGGCTGTATTTTATTGCTTTTTTAATTGTGTTAATTTTTGTATATTGTATTTTTATCAAATCTGATGTAACCCACCCTGAGCCTGCTATGCAGGGAGGGTGGGATATAAGTTGAATAAAATAAATAAATAAATAAATAAATGTACCAGGTGGTTTTGTGCTTGCACACAATTTAAGTGGGATATTTATCAGTGGTACAGACTATACTTCCAAGGCCATTAATTTTGCTGATTATAATTTCTAAGGCAACATTTTGTGATAATTTTGTGATATGTGATAATTTTTCACTTCTATAAAAGTTCAACAAAGGGGGCAGGTGTATGTCAGCTTAAAGACATAGAGGGTGCAGTTATTTCCCAGATATGCGTGTTCATTTATTTCATTGAAGGCCAAGTTACTGCTCCTTTTGTCCTTTGAGGTTGGTCCATTAAACATACAAGTGCATAAATGTATGGCATGTTTTGATGTTGGGTAACACATCACCAAGTTCAGGGCAGCTTTTTGAAAGCTTAGCTGTGACCCTTATATTTATTTATTTACTTACTTTAAACATTTCTATGCTGCCTTTTCACCCACCTCAAGGCAGTGAATATCAAAATATGAAAACATTTCAAATATTAAAAAGCATTTAAATACAAATGTTTAAAACAAATATAACATATAAAAACACACAAACAGGAAGGAGGGCTAATAAGAATTAGCTGGGGAATCCCAAACAAAACAAAAAATCTTCACCCACTGTTGGAAGATGATACAGACAAATCTCCCTGGAAAGGAAGTTCTAAAGTTTTGGTGCCATGACTGAGAAGATGCCACCTATCTAACCTCAGGTGGAGGGGGTACCCAAAGAAGGGTCTCTGAAGATGAATGGAGTGTTCAGGTAAGTTCATGTGGGAGCAGGTGGTCCTTATATGAGCCTAACTAGTACTACACTGTAGGCTAGGAATTCCATTTTCAGAGAACCAAGTGGTGTGTTTTTTTAACTCCCTCAGCTGGTGCCCGGGAAATGATACTTGCTAAGTGAGTTTTTAGACAAACTGTGGACTCTATACCTGGAAATCCCAGCATATTGTGTAGTTAGGGTGTACGTACAAAACCATTCGTTGTAAAGAGTGATGTGTTGGTGCTGCTGTGGTGTACTGTCCTCAATTGTTCTTGCCCATGACCTCACCTGTCCCATCCACCCCCCATGATATAAAGGTAAAGGTTGTTTTTTATATCAGCAAGTGACTTGTCTGCAAAAGTGTCTGTTCTGCTTTCACCTTTTGTTCTTCTCATCAGCTTCTTCAAATGTATTTCAATTTTTTTTAAACCTAGAAGTTGTCTACACACAACACACTGACTGCTGTGCTGCCCTTCACACTCCAACTATGGTGTTTTGTCTATTTTTAAATAGGTACCTCTCTTTCCCAGTAGAGGGAAAGAGACATAACAACATAACAACATAGAGACATAACAACAACATAACAACATAGAGACATAACAACAACAACAAAAAGCTGCAGAGTACCAACAGAGAAAAGGCATAGGAGTCACAAGACACTTTAAATCTGATAAGAAACCAGGTACAGGGTTGCCATCTTCTAGGTAGGGCCTGGAGTTCCCCTGAAATTACAAGTAATCTTCAAACTACAGTTTTCCTGGAGAAAATGTCAGTTTCAGCGGGTAGACCCTAGGGAATCACACCCCTGCTGAGCTCCCTTCCCTCCCCAAATGCCACCCTCCCCAGGCTCTGCCCCAAATCTCCAGGAATATTCCAAACCAGAGCAGACAACCCTAGATGTAATAACTGCCTTTCTTAAAATTCTGAAGCAGAAGGTTTAGCAAACTATCTAACTAGGAATAAGGCCCACTGTGGAAATAAATACAACGAGCTCTAGAAAGAGGCTCTGGGAGAGTGCCCCGGCCTTGTGCACTCAACGTCAATTTGCTGTGGCGACCTCAGCAGGGTATAATGACACAGAGTCCACTGTTTTCTCCAGGGGAGCTCATCTCTGCCATCTGAAGAGCAGTTGTAATTCTGTGTGATCTCCATCCCTCCCCTGGAGATTGGCAACAATGGTTCCCCATGAGGGAATGGCTGGCTTGGAGGGGGGAGTCTATGGCATTCTACCTGTCTGAGGTCCTACCCCTCCTCAAATCTCACCCTCTCCAGGCTGCACCCCGCAAATCTCCAGGAATTTCCCAACCTGGAGTTGGCAACCCTATCTCCCTCCCAGCCAACCGTCAACCTACTGTTATCTGCCCCCTGGCTTCAGCTTTCCATCTCCTCCCTCTCCCTCCTAGAGAGCAGTTGTGATTCTAAGTTATCTCCAGTTCCCACCTGGAGATTGGCAACAACGGTTCCCCATGAGGGAATGTCTGGTTTGAGGGGTGGAGTCTATGGCATGGTACCGGTCTGAGGTCCCACCCCTCCTGAAACCTCACCCTCTACAGGCTCCATCCCTCAAATCTCTAGGAATTCCCCACCTGGAGTTGGCAACTCTATCAGGATTGGCCCCAATGAGTTTTCTCCCAAAGGCCAAAATAGGTGTGGAAAGGGCCTTTTACTGACAGAACCTGTTTGCCCAGCAACAGGCACTGAGGAGAAAGGACAGCTGCCAGCTCTGATTAGGGAAATACCTGGAGATTTGGGGGGGTGGATCCTGTGGAAGGCAGCATTGGGGGGGATGGAAGGATTCAGCAGGGGATAATGCCATAGGGTCTACCCTCCAAAGCATCCATTTTCTCCAGGGGAACTGATCTCTGTCATTTGGAGATAAATTGTAACAGTGGAATATCTCCAGGTCCCACCTGGAGATTAGCAACCCTAGGGGAAAGTCAGCCACACAGCAGGGGGTTGAAGAGAATGGTTTGATGGTCACTGGCCCAACTCATTAGCCAGCCAGCCATGGTGGAGGCAAAAAGGAGAGAGAGCCATTTTAAGTTTATTCTGACAGGAAAGTGGGCAGGGGAGGGGTTATGCTGAAAGTCCTTTGTTTTTTTACTACAGAAGCAAGCTTGGTTGCCTACCACCAGCCACTGAGGGAACAGTTAGTCACAGTTAGTCCCACACAGCAGCCAAAAGAAGTGTCTTCCTCAGGAGAGAGTCTGGCTTTCCAAGAGCCGCAGCCAGACCCTACCTGGTGCTGCTGCTGAAGTAAGGCGGGGGAGCCTTTGAAAGGTGCTGGGCAGCCTTCTCTGTGGTGCAGCCTACTGAGCTATCACCCTGACGATGCGCCAGCCTTGCGGCTGAGGGAGAGGGGCCACAAGAGGCAGCAAAGGTGAGTGCTTCCCCTGCTTGCCACCTTGCTAGGTCTGCCTCCTTCTCCCCCATGGAGGGGTTGCCGGTCTCTTGACAAAGCATCCATCCTGTTCTCCAGCTCCCTCCAGACTGAGGGTGAGATGCTGGCTGCCAGCTCTGTGGGCAGGGCCGAGGCAACTCAGTGAGGCAATGCAGCCAGGGGATTGGCAGACCTTCAGAGTGGCAGCTAAGGGAGCCAAAGGCTGTGGGAGCATGTGGAATGTAGAGGAAAGTGGGACATGAAAACTCTTTTATATATAAGGCGAGATTAGGTTTACCATTTGCCTCTTGGCACTGTGTGATCTATTGCCCCTGCCTCAATCCCCCACTCTTGAGGAGTGGGAGAAAAAACAAAGGGAATTGTGTTAATAGTGATGCTCGAGGGATTTTCTGCAATCTTTATGGTAAAAACCATAGAATCTGGGGAAATTCCTAGTGTGTCACCCAAAAGTGACATCATGGCCATCAGCCTGGAAGTGATATCACATCCTCCACACTGCTCTAGGAATTTTCCAATCTCTATGGTAAATATGGTAAATACCATAGAACTTGAGAGGGTTCTTAGAGTAATTCTCACATTCTGCCAGAAGTCACATTCTGCCAAAGCTCCACCTTCCCCAGTCTCACACCCCCAATCTATCATTTTCTGGTGCAGAGCTGTCAACCCTAAATCTAATCTGGATGTTACTAGGACATGTGTAACTATGATTCTAGATCAGACTCTTCCAAGAGAAGCTGCAATAAACCGCAGCCACATAACCATCCAGGAGCAAGACTGGGTCAATGAATATTCACAAAGAATGAACCTGAGCCTTCAGAGTAAGTGGAAACCCATCCAAATTAGGTTAAACCCCACATTACTTATCAGTAGAACCTCCCAGCCTACAGCACCTTTCCATTTTGTTTGAATTAAGCTCTAATTTATTTATGTTCAAACAGTCCATCATTATCTTCATATAGTAGTTCAGACAATCCACAGCCACCTAAGGATCTGCTGAGCAATAAAGCTGTCATCAACATTTAAACTGTATTAATAAAATTATTCTTCCTTTGTGGTGCATTCATTTCAGACTGGATCCAGTTAGGTAGTATGATGGACAGAAGGCTGTCCTGCCCCTGAAAGGAAAAACAGTCACTCAGAAGTCTCATCCCTGAGCCTATGGGACTGCTGCTCCAGCATCCAATCACCTTTCAGAGGGGTGATGGAACATTGGAGTGTAGAACAGAAGCAGTTAGTTCATATCTGCCTCAGGGAAAGTGCAGTCATAGTTTGGGTCAGCCTCAGCAAAAGAGCAGACAGTGAAGTGTAGCTAGGGTTGCCAGCCTCCAGGTGGGGCCTGGAGATCTCCCACTTTACAACTGATCTCCAGCTGACAGAAGTCAGCTGCCCTGGAGAAAATGGCTGCATTGAATGGTGGACTCTATGGCACTGTACCATGCCAAGGCCACTCCCTCCCCAAACCCCACCCTCTCCTTCATCCACTCCCAAATTCTCCAGGTATTTTCTAACCCAGACCTGGCAACCCTAAGTGTAGCTCTGCCTGATAGACCCTTTCTGCATGCATTTCTACCCCACGGTTTCTCCATACCCAATCCTGTTTGCCTTTACTCCAGATTCAGTGCTTGTAATTCTGGACCTCCAGTTTTCATCCTGGAATTGCAAAATATCCAGATTATGTATTCTTCATTACTCTGAAAAAAGTCACCCAAATTCAATCGTGGGTGGCATACTCCTGCAGGGGTCCATGCCCCAGCCTTCCATGTGGTGTTTTTCTTTGCCCCCATCAGTAAAATGATGTTTAGAGACAATTGCCATCCAGGACTTGGAGTAGTGTGTGTGCATCAACAGTTCTAAAAAGCATTAATACACAGTCCTGAAGTACATCAAAGCATGTGTGATAGTAGATTTTGCGTTATACCGGAAACAAAGCAAATGTTTGCTAAAGAACAACACCTGAATTGCATGGTGCTCGATGTCCGGTGGCTGGGATCACAGTTCCGGGGGGGAATGACATTCAGAGATTTTAGATAATATGCGGGCGAGCTGTGGGCTGCCATGTAGGTTGCGGCTGTGGTTCAATGGGGGAATACCCACCATGTCCCAAGAGGGAAGCCATTCCTTGACTTGAAAAACAAGCCTCTCCATCTGTCCCTATGCATTTTGAAAATTCACTGCATCGTCTGCCAAGGCTTGATTTACATACTGTTCATAGGTTTTGGGAGAAAGTCACCACAATGAAGTGAAAACCAATGCAGGTAATGCAGTGGTATTGCTTGTGCACTGCTTAAGAGTGCAGGATGGCAGAAAGCCACTCTCAAGATACCCTAGGTGGATGACTGCTGCGGAACCCATGCTTCAAAGCCTCTTCCAGCCCAGACGTAAGTACACTCATTTGGGGTTTTCCAACACCGCAGCTACCAACCATTGGAAAATGCCAATGCAAATCACTCCCATGGGGCACTCAGTGGCACTCCCTGGTGTGGGTGGGACGGCATCATTGTGAACAGAGGCATGTGCTAAGATGGCCCCTTAGGCTGGGGACGATAACATCTGAAGAATTTATTCTGCATTAGAATTACTCTGGTGTGGAACCAGGGCGAAGGAAAGTCTGTGGCAAAACAGCATTCAGAGAACCTGGGGAAACAGTGGAAGGAAATCAAACCGAGAGCTGAGCAATGCAGAATTTAGAAATAACCTGGTGGAAATGCAGAGCAAACCTTGAAGGCAAAGCAGAATTAAAAATATACAGCAAGTTGAAAGCGGGAGGCAATGCAGAGCAAAAAATATACCGTGAGGCAGAACAGCTGTGAGTGCAGGGAATAACCCAGTGCAAAAAGGGCCACAGTGTGGCAGAGTGGTTCAACTCTATCTCTGGGAGAGGGCAGAATACCTGGTTATTAGGCCTATATCTGGTGATGAGCAATCATACCATTCAGTCTGACTATTGGGAAAGAGCAGGCTGGATTGGGTGAAATACTGTGTGTGTGAAAACATCCTACCCAATGGATAGTCAATGAAAGCCTATTTGTACCTGAAAGAATTAAAGAGAATTTTGTTGGAGTGAGCAACACAGCATGCCTGGACACGGGGGGGTGGGGGGCACTACATCACTCTAGGTGTGTATAGGTGTTATCTCCTTGAGTGGGATGCCTCTCTTTGTCTTAACCTGAAAGCTGCTCTCTGACCCCTCCTCTCTCTTGCTTTGTCCTCTCACTCACTCAACATGGCCTTCCACTGAGACACATGTCTCTGCAGGTCTCTTCTGTAGATGCAGTGCCCTCATATTCCTACATACATAATGCTGGACAAGCTGGCTGTTTGTGATAAAAATATTCTTTCGATTAGGCTTCTTTCTCTTCTTTTGACTGCAACCTGAATGTGAACTAGATCTACTTGAATAAATGTAAGTTTAATTTTTTTGCAAAACACTTCTTGGGAGATTTATTTACTGCACTCAGTATCATGCTTCTATGACTGGGCAAACTCTGCTGTATTATCCAAATATCCCAGTAAATTTAAACCACACTCTGAAGCCATAACTAGCTTAAATTTATATGCCTCGCCCTGGTTTCTCCTTTGACTATCTGGAGATAACGTTGCCATCTTCAGGTTGGGAAAACCCCAGAGATTTTGGGGGTGGAGCCTGAGGAGGGCAGGATTGGGGGAAGGAAGGGACATCAATGCAGTATAATGCCATAGAGTCAACCTTCCAAAGTGGACATTTTATGCAGGTGAACTAGTCTCTTTTGCCTGGAGATCAGTTGTACATAAGAACATAAGAACATAAGAAATGCCAATGTTGGATCAGGCCAAGGCCCATCCAGTCCAACACTCTTTATCACACAGTGGCCAGAAATACCAGTGCCATCAGAAGGTCCACCAGTGGGGCCAGGACATTAGAAGCCATCCCACTGTTGACCCCCCCCCCAAGCACCAAGATACAGAGCATCACTTGCCCCAGAGCCCCTATCTATACCTTGTGGCTAATAGCCACTGATGGACCTCTGCTCCATATGCTTATCTAATTCCCTTTTGAAGCCGTCCATGCTTATAGCCGCCACCACTTCCTGTGGCAGTGAATTCCATGTGTGAATCACTCTTTGGGTGAAGAAGTACTTCCTTTTATCTGTTCTAACCCGACCGCTCAGCAATTTCATGGAGTGCCCACGAGTTCTTGTATTGTGAGAAAGGGAGAAAAGTACCTCTTTCTCTACCTGCTCTTTCCCATGCATAATCTTATAAACCTCGATCATGTCACCCCTCAGTCGTCGTTTCTCCAAGCTAAAGAGCCAAGCTATACTTGTTATGCTTATTGTGTAATTTGCTACCATTGTACCACCACTGCCATCGAAACTGTTTTTAGTAATTATGCTTGTGTGTTTTATGCCGACATTTATATTGTTGTTTTATCTGTGGCTATTTTTATGTAAGCCGCCCTGAGCCTGCCTCAGTGGAGAGGGTGGGGTACAAATCAAATCAATACATAAATTTTCAGTCCACTCAGTTGCAGCTGGGGAGAGTTCAAAGAGCTCCATCACATCTCGTCACATCACATGGTTCCAAAAACAGACACTCCAAACCAAAGCACAGAAAAGCTCTTCTAGCAGGAACTGCAGACAAAGCATTTCATCTCTTCTTCCTTTGTCTAGTCTTGCAATACTGTTTACAGGTCTGATCACTATATATTAAAAACGATATTACAGAAGTAGAAAAAGTACAGAAGAGGGCAGCCAAAACGATCAAAGTGTTGGAGCAGCTTTCCTTCGAGGGAAAGCTGAAAAGGCTGGGATTTTTCAGCTGAGAAATGACAGGTAAAGGGGAGACATATTAAAGGCTATAAAATTCTGCACAGGGTGGGGAAAGTGGATAGAGAGAGCTTTTTCTTGCTCTTCCATAACATTAGGACTCCAAGGCATCCAATGAAGTTGATGGGCAATAAGTACAGGACACTTAAAATGAAATAATTATTTACTCAACAAGTCATTAAACTGTGGGATTCACTATCAGTGCACATAGTAATGGCCATAGGTGTAGATGGCTTGAAAAGTGGGTTAGACAGATTCATGGAGGAGAGCGGCTACCAGTTATGGTGAGGAAAGGGAACCTGCATATACACAGGCAACAAACCTCTGAATACCAGTGATGGAAAGAAAGGCTTTCACTTCTATGCCCTGTTTGTTGACTCTATACTGATGGTAAGTAAGTTTAATCATGAGAATATCCCAAATTTTTAATCAATCATTCACGGTTCTGTCAACTGTGCTTTTTTTCATTCCTCAGCCAGTGATATTCCAGTAGCTGTCAAAAATTTCAGACTTCATAATGCTTTTTGAGTACTGATTTCTTGAAATAAGCAAGAAATACACTTTTTGTTGAAGTGTAATCCCTGTATTCAATAAATATTTTCAATTATTCCCCCCCCCCATAATTTTAAATACATTTACAACTTTACCAAACATGAAAGAAAACTGACAATTATAAATTTCACTCCACCTTCCTAGTGTACGATACTAGTGATGCTAACTTTGGGGGGGGGGGAATAAGTTATTTTCAAATGGACAAGGAAGAAAAATGTCCTTCCTCTTCTACATAATGTTCTTCATTAGAGAATGATTTATTCCAATCATTTTTCAAAGTTATTTTACTTGTCATTTTTCAAATTTTGTTAAAAATTATCCACTTTAAGCATTAAGTCTTTATTGTTTATAGAGCCATTTCTATTCTAATTTTTTTCAAAGAATATTGGTTCTCAAACTACCATATCACCATCCTCTAATTTTAAAGGATTTTATCTGTGTGTATGTGGGAATCTTTCCTCCATCCCCATCTCCACATAATTTGTGCTACAATAACAGCAATTCATTTTCTGTCTGGGAAAAACATGTAATCTTAAAAGTTATAGTGCCTTCAAACAGAGAAATCACTTATTCTCCTTATATTCAAAAGTTCAGCATAATTTAACATTCTGCATGTAAATCTTCTCATAAATGCTTCTCAGTTATTATAGCCATCTTTCTTGTTATTCTTCATTTAATCTTAGTTTCTCAATACTTGTGTTTTAACCAGTCATAAAATGCCCTCCATAGTCCCACAGATTTGGTGCCGTGGTTAAGTACGCGCACTCTAATCTGGGAGAACCGGGTTTGATTCCCCACTCCTCCACTTGCACCTGGCTGGATGACTTTGGGCAAGCCGTAGCTCTGATAAGAGCTGTCCTTGAAAAAGAGCAGTTTCTGTCAGAGTTCTCTCAGCCCCACCTACCTCACAGGGTGTCTGTTGTGGGGAGGGGAAGGGAAAGGCGTTTGTAAGCCGCTCTGAGTGTCACGGCAGGGGCAGGCATGACACTGAGACACCTTCGGGTAGTGAAGGGCGGGGTATAAATCCAATCTCTTCTTCTTCTTCTTCTTCTTCTTCTTCTTCTTCTTCTTCTTCTTCTTCTTCTTCCATTTCTCCTTTTAATATATTTGTCAATCTGTCCATTTCAGCACATTCCATAATCTTCATTATCAGATCATAAAGCGTTGGAATTTTTGATGTCCTCCATGTCGTTGCAAATAAAATTCTGGCTGCTGTTACAACATGTAAAATAAAGTATCTATAGTTCTTGCCTAAGTCATCTGGTAAACACTTTAACAGGAATATTTCTGGTTTAAAAGGTATTGTAATATTCAACACTAAGAGAGTATGTACTCCAATCCAGCATTTATGAACCTTTTTACATGTCCACCACATATGATAGTATGATTCAACATGATTATTACATTTCAAGCATGTATTACTCAAGTTTTTATACATTTTAGCTAACCTATCTGGGGTTAGGTGTCATCTATAAAACATTTTATAAAAAATTTCTTTAAATGAAACAGATTTAGTCAGCTTAAAATTCACATTCCATATTTTACACCATTGTAACAGATTTGTGTTATAACCTACATTTTGCATCTATTTGACCATACATTATTTTTTTTATTTTTTTCAACCCCCAAAGGGATATTTTTTATTGCATTTTCTATAAACTACAAAGAAATAAGGCATCTACAAACTTCAAGTGAAAGGAAAGAAAAACCTCTAAAAACACAAGAGGAGGTGGCCATTACAAAGCATATAAAATTTGCTAAATTATTAGAGAGATTATTAGTTACATTGAGTGTGATTAATATATCAATCGCGGGGAGGGCGGGGTAAAAATGTCAAAAATAAATAAATAAATAAATGTATGCTTATGTTATCAAAACCAGTAAAAATAACTGTTCAAGAAATACCACAAAAGAACCACTAATAATAATCCACTTAAGGCTAACTTCAGAGTCATTCAGCATCTCATTTTTCTCCCTTCTATTCCTCAATTGATAGTCTCATTTGGGGGCGGCTGCCCCACATTGCGAATCGGAATCTTCTTCAGAAGTTGTAGCATCAGAGTCATTGTCGCTTCCTTTGTCACTGTTGTCATCTTCTTTGTCGTCCTCTCCTGTAGAACCAAGTTGCTGCTTCAGAAACTCCCGAGCTTTAATAGATACAATTTTATTTCTATTTAACCTTGTTTTATATTAATAGATTCACCATCTGGATACTTTTGACATTGTAATCTATTTATATGATAAATATTTGCAGGTATGGTTTTATATTGCTGGCTATGCACTGTAATAATAAATTCATTCATTCATTCATTCATTCATTCTTTCAAAACCCTTATTTCCTTGCCCTCAATTTTTAGGGACGTTCCTGATGTTGCTTTCAGGATTTGATCCCTCACATGCCTTTTTAAGAATCTGACCACTATCTCCCCTGGCAGATTTTTCTTCTTTATATATTCTGAATATGATCTATAGACCACATCCATCTCGTTTTGAATATAATCCGCTTTTAAATCTGCAATTGTGGACAAGACATCACTCAGAATTTGTTTTAGATTCTCCCCCTTAGTTTCAGTTTGTCCTGAAATCTCAGGACAAAGCTTGCTTTTTCCATTTGTAGTTGCAAGAGCTGTGATTCATCAGATGTTCTCTTCTTTTCCAACATCTGCACATGTTTTTTTAACCTTTTTAGTCTTGCCATCCACCTCCTTCACCGTCTCAGCTGTCTGCTCAGTCTTTTTGTTAATTTCGCTTAGCTAGAGCTGCTGGGCTGCAAAGTTCTGATTTAAAGTTGTCAATTGCTGGTTTATGTTTGTCATTTGTTCCAGCAGAGGCCTCAAAGAGTCTGCTAACATCTTTGAAATGTCTGTGGAAGTTTCCGGTCAGCTGACCAGCCCAGCTGGACTCGGACTTCCTGAAGAAAGCTTAAGTTTCGCTTGCTTATCCTTCTCAGTTTTTTTGCCCGCCATCTTTGGGGATGTTTATCTTTAAGAGTAGTTTGCCAAAAGTCTCTAAAGTTCATGCTAATGCTTGTAAATCTCTTGTGAAGTTCTTAAAACAGCTCCGTTTTGCTTTTATGGCTGCCTCCCCCCTTTGAAGATGCCTCTGTCTTTTCTTTGCATTTGGGAAGATCCCTCCCCCACTCGCTTTTATTGCAGAGGGGGAGGCTTTCTGCCTTTATCCTGGTGTTTTTGCTTTCACAGACTCATAGTTCATGTCAGCCCAAAGACCTCGCCAAAGGTACGTGTTGCTTGCTCAGCCTCCATGCACTTGTCCCAGTCAGCGGCTCGAAATCCATAGTGGCCGCACAGTGGCAGGACCATCAGGGCAGAAGGAGCCTCAATTCTCTGGCAGCATGCCAGAGGAGAGGTAACCCTTTAGCGCCCCGTGGCTGGGGGCCAAACACAAGGGCCCCGGAGGAGTGTGTACAATCACACCCCCTCCCAACCACTGACATGCAGATCGCATCCCTGGGAGCTCTCCAGGAACGCCATTGAGATGCCAAAAACCAGAAATCTGACCATACATTCTTTAACTATTTCATCCTGTATTTTCAAATGCATCAGCATACCATACATTTTCTTAATAAGTTTCTCTCTTGAAGTACATAATAATTTTTCAAATGCATCTTGTTCTAAATACCAATAATAAGGGACGTGAAAGTACTGACGAGATGGCAAACAGAAATTTCAAAGTTTGTTTGGGGCGGTAAAAAGCCACGAATCAAGATGAAGATCTTATGCGATGCAAAAGAGAGAGGAGGTCTCCAGCTACCCAATCTTAGATTATAATCTAAGATCTTATACCACGAAGCGGCATGCTTAACTTGGTTGCAACAGTGGATAACCTTGGACAACAAAAACTCCTGGCACTGGAGGGCCATGATTGTAAATTTGGATGGCATGCGTATTTGTGGTATGATAAGGTAAAAATGGATGGTTTTTTTAAACATCATTTTGTCAGAAGAGTACTCTTTGAGGTATGGTTAAAGTATAGGAGGTTCTTCTTAGACGAAAGACCTCTGTGGATTGTGCCTTTAGAGGTAATAAAACCATATCCGGGTTATAAGGGGGAGGATTGGAGACAATATAAAGATGTGTTGAAAAAAGTGGGTAACTTGTTTGTTTTGAAAACAGAGGAGGAAATGTTACCTAAACTTGGTTGGTTGGAGTATAGGCAAATAAATGACTTATATAAAAGGGACAAAAAAACTATTGGTTTTAGAGAAGAAAATAATGAAATTGAAGTGGCATGGTTGGAGGGTGGAAAAAATGTATCTCAAAAATGTATAAGATATTGTTAAAATGGTACACTGAAGACGAAACGGTTAAAGAACAAATGATAAAATGGGCAGTAAATATGAATACAGAGATAACAATAGACTCGTGGGAATATATGTGGAAAAGTGCATTGAAAATATCAACATGTAACAACTTTAAAGAAAATTGCTATAAGATGATGTATAGATGGTACATGACACCGAAAAAGATTGCAAATATGAATGTAAATATATCAAACAAATGTTGGAAATGTAGAAAGGTAGAGGGCTCCTTTTACCATATGTGGTGGACTTGCGAAAAAGCAAAAAAAAATTGGAGTGAAATCCATATGGAAATGGAAAAAATTACGAAATCTACATTTGAAAAAGAAACCTGAAATATTACTTTTGGGGCTAAAAATTGAAGAGGTAAATGCGTCAAAGAGAACTTTGATGTGGTATATGATAACAACAGCTAGAATGACTTTTGCGCAGTGCTGGAAGCAACCAGAAGCCCCAAAAATAGAAGAGTGGATTAAAAAACTGTTATTTGCAGTAGAAATGGACAAGATGACAAGAAAGTTGAATAATCGAGAAGCAGAAGAATTCTACAATGACTGGAGAGACTTAAAAGAATACCTGGAAAAATACTGGGAAATGAAAGACAATTTGTTTATCTTTGATGATTATTAATCGTTCACGCTTTAGAGGATGAATTAAGTGATAAGGTTAATCAACAGTGAAGTGAAAGTTACCTTTTGAGATGTAAAATAAGGGATGAGTTAAAGATCAGTAAAAAATGTGCAGGAGGTCGAAGCACTGTGGGAAGCCAAATATTAGGGGTGGAAAAGGGTTGTGGGAGGGGTATAAAGGGAATGAATATGAAAAAAGTATTGATGAAATGTAAGTGTTTATATCCTGAAATAAAAAATTATTTACCCCAAAAAAATAAAAATAAAGTCTGTTTATCTTTACTATATCTAGATTCCACTTGTAGTCCAGTCCACTAATCTAAGTTTATTTCCCTTTTCTTTAATTCTTTCTGAGATTTTAAATTATTTCCGTCATCTAACAGTTCTGCATATCTAAGAACTGCTTCTTTAGAAGTCAAAGCTGGTTGAGAAAAAGCTTCCACTGGAGATCCCCATCTTGGAATTTTAGTATATATCAGCGGATGGATTTTTTCCCAAATTGCCAGTAATCATCTTCTTGTGTCCTTCTAAAGTCAGGAGCCTATGATCTTCAAGTAAAATCCATTCTCTCAGCAAAACCAAACTTGCTACCCTATAGTAATTCTTCCAGTCTGGTACTCCAAATCCAGCATTATCTTTGGCATCCTGTAAGGCTTTCAATTTAATTCTTGGCTTTTTTTCCTTGCCATATAAAGTGCTATGTCAATTTATTCAGTTCATCAAAAAAGTTTTGTTTAATATATACTGGCAAGGTCTGGAATAAAAACATCAAACGTGGTAGAATATTCATTTTCAAAATTGCTATTCTACCCATTAGTGATACTTGCAGCTTTGTCCATTTCTCTAAATCTTTTTAAATATCTTTAACACTTTATTATAGTTATCTTTCATCAGAGAGCTACATTTTGCTGTAATATTAATGCCTAAATATTTGACTTTCTTTTCCATTTGAAATCCAGTTAACTCTGCTATTTCATATCTGTTTCAATGTCATATTTTTCATAATCATTTTCATCTTCTGATAATTTATTTTCATTCCCACCATTTTCCCATATTCATTAATCCATCAGTTTATACCAAATCCATAGGATCTTCTAAGATAAATAACAAATCATCAGCAAAGGCTTGTAGTTTATATTTATTTCCTCTTATTGATGTCCCTTTAATACAGGGGTCTTCCCTAATAGTTCTTGTCAGCACTTCCAATGTTAATATAAACAACTGTGTAGATATTGGACAACCTTGTCTTGTCCCTTTTTCAATCCATATATTATCTGTCAATTCATTGTTTACTACTATTCTCGCTCTCTGCTTTGTATACAGAACTTCAGTAGCCCTTATAAAGTTAGTCCCAAACTTCATTATTTTCACCTGCTGGATAATCAATTGCCAGTTGAAATTGTCAAATGCTTTTTCAGCATCCAAGAATATCAAAGCCATCTGTTTCTCTGGATGCGCTTCAAATATTCTAATATATTTAAAACTGTTCTCAGATTATTCTTTAACTGTCTTTTAGGTAAAAAACCTGCCTGGTCCTGGTGTATAAAGTTTATTAGAACTTTTTTCAACCTTGCAGCCAAGATGGTTGCAAATATTTTATAATCACAATTCATCAGGGAAATAGGTCAATAGTTTTTTATCTGTTTAGGATCTGTGTCCTCTTTGTAAATTAATTATATAGTTGCTTCAGTCCAAGATTCTGGTATTTCTGCTTTTTCTATCAAAGAAGAAATTACATTTTTATATGGTACTAGTAATAAATCTTCTAATATTTTGTAGTATTCAGCTGGCAGTCGATCTGGTCCTGGTGCTTTATTTGTATTTTGTTTCTTAATCGCCTCTGTAATTTCCATCATTGTTATGGGATCATTCAACATTTTTCTGTTTTCTTTCGAAATTGTAGGTAAATACTGTTTCTGAGTTTCTTTGGAGATTTCCACTCTTTTATATAATTGTGTGTAAAAGTCTTAAATTATTTCCCTTAAACCATTTTTAGAAAATTCTTCTTTCCTGTCTTTATCATACAACGAATGGATCATCCTTTTCTCGTTCTCTTTTCTTAGTTTATAAGACAACTATCTTCCTGGTTTATTGGCATTTTCAAAGTAATCCTGTTTAGCAAATTTAATATTTTTTGTCACTGTTTTGTTCTTTCCACCCACCAACCATACTTTCAGCTCCATGGACATCCATCACTTCCCTTCAAATCATACTCGGAATTACCCAGCAAGGGTCTGTAGTCGCTATCTTCAGGTTCAGAACCCTGCCCTCCATCTCCAAAGCAACTGCATAAGATTGGGGGTGGCAGTGCTCAGGGAATAAACATGGCAACCTATGTTCATCCTCTGACCTTCTTTGGACCTTTTAGACTCTTTGTACCCTTTCTCTCTCTTTTGCCCTCCAAAGACATTGGGGACAGGGTCATAAACTGCAGGGGGCAGCAGGACTCAAGCTTCCTGGTATTTCCCAGGGGGCAGTGCCCTCCTCCAGGCTGCCAGGTAGCATCATAAAGCTGGTTAGGTTTAAATTGTGCAGTCTCTTCATCTCCCCTTGTAAAGAGGCTGCCAACTCTGATTTCTTTCTCTGGGACTTTGGGACATTTACTTGTCACACAGGAGCACCCCACCACTGCCTTACATTTTTTTTTCCTTGGAATCTTTGAAAGTTCTGCCTAAAGCCCTTACTTTCAACCTGTGGATCATCAAAACAGATAATGTACTGGAAGCTAAGGTAATTTTGGTGTCCTGGGAGTTGCAGGAAATGGAGGGAATAGAAATATTTCTGTCTTTAGCTATGTGTGTTTGGGGGGGGGCAGAGGCCTGTGGCTCAAATGTTGGAAGTTGAGGTAATTTCAGTATCCTGGGAGTTGCAGCTTTACATAAGAGGAAAATGAGGACATGGGAATATTTCTGCCTTTAGACATGCATGCTGGGGGCAGGGGGAGAAGAGGCCTGTGGCTTAAATGCTGGAAGTTATGGTGATTTTGGTATTCTGAGACTTGCAGCTTTAGAGAAAAAGAAATGGAAGATATGGGTGTAACCCAGGCATTGGAAATAAGGGCAAGTTCAAGGCTTAGGACCTCCTTTCTTAAAGCCCCCCTCCCACTCACACGCCTTGGCTTAAACAAAGCAACTATTTATTACAACAAGGAAAATACAGATCTGCACACAGGGTATTGTACTCCCCACTCCCAAACTCCTTTCCCTTCCCAAGCCAAAGGTCCAGTAGTCAGTGTTCCAGAAGTACTGTTATCCTGTTGGAGCTAGTCCAGCTGCAGTCCCTTGGCAGCAGGCCTCCAGTGGGAAGGAAAGTTCTCAGAGCCTCTCTCCTTACCATCCAAGAGAAGAAATCAGCTTCAGTTCAAAGACATATGGTGTTAAATAGTGGGTTCCATGGATGAGCAGGCTCAAGTCTAGTGATCAGCTCAACTTTATTTGTGATTTCAGCAAGAGCAAGACAAGACTCCAGAGCCTCAGCTCTGTTAAATAGCATGTAATTGCCACACCCAAAAACACCCAACTTCCAGTGATAGGCTATTTACATAACATTACTACTAGATTGGTTACTTTCAGAATCCTGGTAGGCTATTGTTCTTTTGCTCCAAGCTCAGCCATTCTCTGGGGTGATTCAATCAGGAATGATTCAATCCCAATACATAACAGATGGTCTGGAAGTTAACCTCTTCCAGAAGAAGTGATGTCCATCAAGGGAGGGCCTGCACTAGACAAAAGCTTCTTCAGCTGAAGCCTTTCTGCAATCCAATCCTTGGAGAGTCCACATGAGTAGGCCTCTCTTTGCTCCACCCCCTACCCAGGTTGTTGTTTTCCCCAGTCACTCACTACACTCATCCCTCCCAATGTGCAAAATAAGAATCTCATTGCTCCACCCAACAGCATATATCCCCAAAGTTCTACATGGGAATAGCCATTTTTGGGGTCTCTATGTGTCTGTACATGGGGGGCAGTGTTCCCTCTAAGCTGAGTTAGTGTAAGCTAGCTCAAAGTTTTTAAGCCGGTAGCTCACATATTTTTGTCTTAGCTCAGGAAGGATTGCTCCAGAGCAAACTAATGTATTCAGTAGCCAAATCGCTCGCTCACAACTTTAATGCCAGTAGCTCACAAAGTAGAATTTAATGTGGCCAAGTGAAAAGTGATGCACATTGGAGCAAAAAATCCTAACTATAAATACACGTTGGTGGGGTCTAAACTGTCAGAGACTGACCAAGAGAGAGATCTTGGAGTCGTAGTACATAACTCAATGAAAATGTCAGGACAGTGTGCGACTGCAAATAAAAAAGGCCAACACTATCCTGGGGATTATTAGGAAGGGAATTGAAAACAAATCAGCCAGTATCATAATGCCCCTGTATAAATCGATGGTACGTCCTCATTTGGAGTACTGTGTACAGTTCTGGTCACCACACCTCAAAAAGGATATTATAGCATTGGAAAAAGTGCAGAAAAGGGCAACTAGAATTATAAAAGGGTTGGAACACTTTCC
>NW_015165234.1:3308453-3346031 GCF_001447785.1 Gekko japonicus
TGGTATTTTTGGCCACTGTGTGACAGAGTGTTGGACTAGATGGGCCATTGGCCTGATCCAACATTCTCTTATGTTCTCTTATGTCTCTTATGTTCTTATGTTCTCATGAGTGGCAAGTGCATTTTGCAGACCCCAGATAATAATCCCTTTTTACAACAAGAAGAAGGAACAGCATCCAGAGCTAAAATAAAAGATCCACAAAAAGTAACTATTCACTGAACAAACTACTGCTCAATATGTTGGCTATTAACTTTTGACTCACACAATTCAAATATCTGTATAAAAAGTAAACATACCTAGGCAAGTGCCGACACAACACATTTTTGCAAGGGAGAGACAAACCCAGATTATGCTAGTAACAGTAACATACAAAATTAAAAAACGGCTGCCTCAAATACCACTGCATATTATTACAACAGCCCTTAATAATTTGCCAGCATCAATGTAAAGGGAGTCCAGTGGTAGAATCTACAGCTATGCATAGGCTAGTTTATATGAGAAACAGCAACAGCCTTAATCCCGATATAAATTGGGTTCTTTATGCTCTTTGTCCTCCCTTCCCCCCCAATCGATCCCAGCTCCAAGTGGGGTTGCTGGGGGGGGAAAAGGTGGGCCTCGTTTGAACTCCTTCCCCCCCCCCCCCCGGCCAGGGAACCCCCACGCAACATCTGCCGGGCGAAATCCCAGCTAGCAGGGAGATCAGAGGCGCGCTAGCCTCCCCGCACCTCAGAAGGAGATTGGGGAGGGGAGTTTGGGGGGGAGACGGCTGGCGAGTTCTGCCCTCTGGTCTCTTGGCCCCAGCTGGAAAGCACCACTGGGGCCTCTGGATCACCGACGTGTGCACCAGAGAGCTGCATCTCATCTCCCCCCTGCCAAGAGTTGAGCCATGCCAGCCTTCCCCTCTCACTTGGCCTCCCCCCCGGCCCTTTGCCTCCTTCCCATCCCCCTTCTTCACCCCCAGACAAAGACGGATGGCCTGGGAGGGAGGCAGGCAGCAGTGCCCCATGGAAAGCGGCTCCATCCCGGTGGAGCCTTCAGCCATCTCACGTCCTTGCCGCTGACAGCGCCACAGGGTGAAGCAAGGAGGAAGAAGGCAGCTGCACACATGGCCCCCTTCTTTGGTGCTCAGCTGCTTCCTCTCTAGCCACTGTTTACCCACCCAGAGCAGGTCTCAGCACTGGGCAAGTGGGCGGGCAGCGCTCTCCTCCTCAGCAGGGGTGGTGGCGGGGCCTGGGTGGGCCAGGAGGCAGAGGCAGGCAGGCCACTAGGGGCATTGTGGGCACTGGCACCAAGTCCACCTGCCTGGCTCATCGGAGCAGCAGAAGGGGCCGGTCGGCTGGAGTGGTGAGCAGCACTGTGCGGTGTGTGCACGAGCCCGGGCCAGGGGGCGCACCATGTAGTCCGCTGTCAAGGGGCAGGGCAGGGGGCCAAGTGCGGGCTGTCCATGGATGCCTGCGCTCCTGCAGCTAAGCCCAGCTCAGGCCTCTCGCCAGCCCAGTTCCCTTGCCAGCGCGCTGGGAGCTGGGGGCGGGCCTTGCTGCCGCCGCCATTTCCCCCACTCCTGGGCTGGTGGAGCACCACTCCGGCTTGCTCCGGCCCCAAATGACCCCTGTTGGTAGTAAAAATCATCTGCAGGGGGGAAGGGAGTAGGGAAGAAAACGCACTGTGGGAGAAGTGGCAATGGTTTTGATCCCCAATTTTTTTTTTCCTGCAGGACTTTGTTTGGAGTGGCCAACCACCTGTGCAAGTGCCAGACCTGGCTTCCAGGCAAACAACGGCAATGGTGTTCTGCGGCCACCATTAATATATATCCTAGTTGTTCAGACTAGCAAGCAAGCATGGCCCTGAAGATTTTGTACTTATACATCTGCATTGTTCTAACCTATTAATACACAAAGGCTTTGTTGGCTGGTGTGGCTAATCTCCCTGTCATTCCCTCTTTCTGGCTAGAACAGGGTGGTGATGAACAGACTGTATCCATGCATGACAACCCTCCAAACACTAATCAAGAAGACCCAATGTAGGCTTGAGTCCTGACAGAGTCTTTGACTGACTGTCTCAAATAAGTAGTAGTAACTGAATCTGAATAAATAAGATTAACAGTGATTGAAATTGATAAAACTGAAAATAACAGTAATTTATGAAACACGTTGCTTTTCAGGAAAACTGGCCTTCCCTTCTATGAAATCAGACCATACATCAATCCTTTTTATTCTGTCAAACATACTTAATGTTTATTGCCAAATAGATCTGTTAGATCTGAAGAGAAACGCATAGGCAAGTATTTCTCTTTTGTTTGCACGGAACCATGCAAAATTATTTTTATGCCATCATTTACATTATTTCTTAATGTTTATATATTGAATCAATAGACTTTTAAAAAATTGTCTTAATAGTTTGCCTAAATGAATAAACTTAATAATGATATATCTACTCTCCAGTGTGTTCTTCTGTTTTCATATAAGAGCATTTGAGATTTCCAGAATATTTTAGCCTGGTTTTTCTGTAAGAACCCAAGGACAGTAGGCTAAACCCTATCTCAGACCAGATTAGGATGGCAACTAATCCCTACAGCAGTATATCTCAAAGATATGCCAGCGTAACATGAAGAAATTCCAGCATATCTGGAGATATACTGACGCACAGCTGGGCCAGTGTAACTCTGACACAACCACGGAATTGGCAGCAGCATGGATATGCTGGAGAAGGAGCAGGTCTTATTTAGCATTCTAAGCCTCTCCAGTTCCGGTCATGCCCTTGATGCCAGAACAACACTACACCAGAATAATCCTGGCATAGTTTTTAAAATCACCACAGAACATATTGAGAGTTAAAATTCAGGTTCCTCCCCTCTTCCTGCAACTCCACCCCCAGCTTAGTGGAACCTGGACCCATGGTCTGTTTGACAGATGGGAAACCTTCCACAGTGATTGGTTGGGGAGTTGACAGGAAAGCCTTTTGAGAAAGTGCTGTTGTGTGTTCCCTTGTTGCTATCTAGTGTCAGCATTCCCCTTGCCTGTTGTAATGTTTTGGGTTCCAAAACAGAGACTAGAAGAGGAGTAGTTCAAACAGTTTTAATCTAAGGAGCAACTCCAACAGGGTTATATAAGCACTCTCAACTAGCTGAACTACCTGCTTGAACATGTGACCTTAGGGAAGGTCTTCAAATTAACTGAAAAGTATGCAGACGGAGAGCGATTTCAGCTAAGCATACCTTTATTTAGTTCAGGACAAAGACGAAGGGACCAGCTCGCAGGCTGGTTATATATGTTCAGAAAACCCGCCACCAAGTACACCTAAACACACCCCCTACTCCCAATAGGCTATTTACAGTAACCGGGCGACCATTGGTCTCCCGGCTGAGAAGCTGGCCCTCTGATTGGGGCCGGCTAGGATCCTACGGACCCATTGTCTTTGGACGTGAAGCTATTGAAGAGTTGTGCCTGGCCAGCCCGGGCAAGTCCGGGCATGTCAGGCTGAATACATTACATTAACACACTAGACTAATATAAGGGAATATCTTGAAATTCTAAATTCTGTCACTACATACCTGACAAAAGGCTGATGCTGCTGAGCCTTACCCACTGTCCAGTGATTGGTAGATTGTGACAGGGTTTCTATAGACTTTAGTACGATTGCTATGCTGTTTGCACCTTGGAGTTGGGGTCATTTCTGCACATTTCCTCTCTATTGGACAAGCACAGAATACTGACTACTGGCACTGGGATCAGGATTCTAGGGTTGGACTGTTTTTCCTGCACAAGAGCACTAATAATGCTTGCTTGATGGGGCAATTATATTTAATGGAAGTAACACTGGTAGACTGGGGGCTAAAGTTAATGTGGGTTGAATTACTTTCTCCAACAGTATAAGAACTGACCTGTTGATTGCCTAAATATTATCATTTCAGTTTAATAATATTCTCTTTCCACATAGTAAAAATCTTACATAAGAGGCTTAATGCTGTGAGTAGCATCCATAAAATTGCTGGTTTAACTATAGTTTGTACCCAAATAGTAACATGCAAAGTCTGGAGCCATCAACTGCAATTTTCTTTTTTCCCCAAGGGCCAGCTATTCTAATAACATCTGAGAACATCAGGCCCTCTTGTCAGCTCCATTCTACCTGCTCTGATATTTGCTTTTAATTCTTGGTGCCTTCCAGCACGTGTGTTCTTTGCTCCTCTATTCCACCCCTGAGTAATGGATTTTCTATGCTAATTCCTGTAACAGCAATATCAAGAATGCCACAGATAGAAGAGTCTACATCAGATGTACACTCTATAAAATATTCCAAGGTCACTGGAAACACCAAATAGTTAAATGTAACTTACAGATTGTTCTTAGCAGAAACCAATCTTAAAAGAAAAATGTGGCAAAATAATCACTCTGTTGATGGATTTTACTACTTATTGTAAAAGTAAATGAGATGAAGGGACCATAATTCAGCACAGATGTAAGCATTCTTCAGCCAATTGAAATCAATGAGCTTAATTGCACCTTTAACATTACTGGATTGCAGCCAACGTCAGACATGTGGAAAATGCACTGTATAATTTCAGTAACTAATCTATACACAAGGCATTAAACATGACAAAAAAGGTACGTGTTCTTTCTGACATGTATCCTACTGTTGTGTACTAAGGATGAGTCATCCCTAAAGTAGCCCTAGGATCTGGTTGAGCTTGTGTCCACAAATAATAGCTGGCTAGGATCCTGGAAGAGACCAATAGAGAAACACTGTTATGTAAATAGCCTATCGTTGGGAGTGCTTGGGGTGTAGTTTTTGCATACTTAAAAACAGGTGGCTGCCTAGGATTTCGTGCTTCTTGTCCTTGCTGAAATCTCTAATAAAGTAGAGCTGATCACTAGACTTAGGTTCTGTTCATCCATGGAATCCACTATTTAACACCTACCAAAGATTGGAGGAAGATCCTCTTGCCTACGAAGTCTTCCTCCAACTTAAGTGTCTTATGTGTTGGAGGAGACCCACTCAAGTTGGAAAATGGGTCTTCAGGTTGGAGGACATCTTCACATTCTGCTCAGTGGAGTGATAGGATACATGCCACTGATAAGCTAAAATGTAAGAGTGGGTAACATAGGTGTTTTGACTCATAACAACTACAACTTTAAGCATTGTTATTCAGAAGTAAATCATATTGAACCAACAGGAATAAGTAGGAGTGTTAAGGCTATTGTGTAAGATTGTGATCTTAAAGCTACAAGTCAATACATTCTTAGGGTTTAGGGTTAACAGGTCCCCACTGACCACCAGCAATGGATGTGGGGATACAGTTGCCTGATCCAGGTTGGGAAACTCCTGGAGATTTGGGGAAGGAGCCAGGGGAGGACCTCAGTGGGGTACAATCTCCCTTGTGGGAGGGTGTTAGCTGACGGTCGGATGTCCTGGTCAAGGTTCGGAAAGGTGAAATAACTTCTCGGCTACGAAAGAATCCCTGCAGTGGATGTTCCAGCCAGGCGGTGGCAGTGTGGCGATTGACATACGGGTCCTGAAGCCTGGTCAACAAGCAGCCATGCGGAAAACAACGGAGCCAAGCCAGAAGACATCTACACCGGGCAGTGATGGTGTGTGCAATTAAATGAATATATGTTGTCTTCCCTTTCCCCTACAAACATTGTTAGTCCCTTGTCTATATTGAGTAACTGTACATCACTTTGAGCCCACTGGGGAAAGCGATTAATAAATGGAAAGTATTATCATTATCATTATTATCATTATTATCATTATTACAAAATCATAGAGTCCACCCCCCAAAGCATCAGTTTTCTCCAGGGGAACTAATATCTGTAGTCTGGAGAAGAGCTGGAGGCTGGCATCCTTTTTAGGGTTGGATCTAAAGAACCATGAGCAAAGCCTCATTGGCAGAATGGATTCTTCTTACTTCCTTCTGTCGTCTGAAGCCCACATACCACCCAAAAGCTGCTCTTGAGGCTCAGAGGACTCTCAGGAACAGTGTGGCTTGCTGCATTGTCATCAGGCTGCAGCTTGAGTGGGACATCAGTAAAGATTTCTCCTAGCACAAGCAGCAGTGTTCATGGAGGGACATCTTTGGGTACAACCAATGTAAGAAGTAAGACCAATTGAGCTCAATAATCTGTACTTCTGAGTAAACATGCTTTGATTCATCTTAAGCTCCTTGTACATGAAGTCTAGTGGTCTAGGCTATCTTCAAAGTAAATATTTTTAAGACTGAAGTTCTTTCAAAAAGCATAGAGGCAGAAAGATATAATTTATATCTAACATGAATCTGAATTATTACTTTACTTTACTTTATTTACAGTCCATGACCAGAATACAAGTAAGTAAGAAAAAGAATGACCATAGCCTGGTAAAATATAAAATTAAGGTATACAAATATAAGAGTGTATAAAAGTAATTAAAACTAATACTAATACAAATGTAGCAATTTCTAATCTAACTACATAAAAATATAAATATAAAATACAATCAGCTACTATCTTCCACATTAAGTTGGGAAGTATATATAGAACGCAATTTAATTGCTTGGGAACAGAATTTAGCAACTTTCCGGGTGGTCCCTATACTCACATCAGAGAGAAGTATGTTAATGATCCCAGAGTCGGAGGTGTCAGGATAGAGCTCAAGTAACAGGGAGATAAGGGCAGTACTAATTTCATTGTAGAAAAAACAACGAAGAAGGACATGTGCCATTGACTCTATCTCACCACTGTTGCAAGGGCATAATCTCTCAATAACTGAAGATGGCAAATCTGAAAATCTGGCAAGGGTGAAAGCTCTTCTTTGATTAACATTTTCAAGGTTATATAGATAGGAGGCTGGAATGAGAAGGAAATGTTTATGAGGAACAACAATAAAATTAGATGTTTTTGAAATGTCAGACTGACGTTCAATGTCTTCCACTCTCTGTCTCAAAGATTGTCTAGCTAAATCTTCCCCCATCCGCACAAGAGCTGCAGAAGAAAACCCAAGCTGCGCAATTCTAACGAATCTGAATTATTACATTTTTGTTTTACTTCTTACAGGGTTTGATATTTTAGTTTTAAATTGAACATTTCTGTATAGTTTGAGGAAGGAAGACTGTGCTGTGGTTTCATAAACTGGATGGACTTCACGTAGATGGTCTAATAATAACCCAGTATATAATCCGGCGTATAAATTATCTCCAGATTTAAAATTTCTCTTTTGTTTTCAGATTTGGATAGCTGCACCCAAAGTTCCATAACAGTAATGTATAGTACATCTCCAAAAGGTTGTCTTTGGCAACCCTCGTTTCTAATTCAGGACTCTCAAGGTGAACTGTTGTATCTCACATTATAAGTGTTGTCATGGCAGTAGAACCCAAAATACTGGAATTATGTATTGCCCTCACTAGTACATGCTACTTGGTGAAATAATGAAGTGAGGGTCCACTCTGAAGAGGTGTACAATGTATTTGATGAATGAAAAAATTATACCTGAAGTCCAGCCCATAAAAGAACTAAAAGCAACACTCAGTTACCACTGTTCCTATTATAGCTTTGCTCCTTAAAAAAAAAAAAACCACTAAGGTTTCCATACAGTGCATTCTTACTTGAGAATCACCATTGACACACTGGGACTTATTTCTTCTATGTAAACATGCATATGCTCAAACTGCTCAGCTGTATGAGAAATCACACTAGTAGACATAAAATGTGAGACAGTACAAACATGCATATGCTTAAACTGCTCAGCTGTATGAGAAATCACAACACTAGTAGACATAAAATGTGAGACAGTAATCTTCTCCTGGAGTAATAAGAATTAATAATTATCGTATTGCATTGTGTGTAGTATAGCCAGGAGATCCTAAGAGCAACATGAATGGGGTGTTGTAGATTTGCAACAAGAGATGGGAACTGGCAAAAATTGCCCCCATTTTTATCAGTGGAAATCTTCCATGGGATCCAACCCAATAGCCTTTCCCCTCCTATTTGCCCACTGTCAACCAGCATTTAGAAGGAGAACCCAAAGGTTCCATTTAGCTATCATGGCTAATAATTAGGGACAGACCTCTCCTTGATCAGTTTGTTAAAATTCCATAAAGTTGCAACACTAAATATGCAGCCAAAAACAAACATCTGCAAACCAGCTTTATTTTTCCCACTGAGACTTAATTTTTCTCCAGTCATCCTCATAATTTCTAAGAGATTGCAGCACATTTCTCAGTTATCAAGTGCTCTTTCAGCAAGCTAGGAAATGGTATATTTGTGTATCACTTACCTTGAGTAGAAAAAAAGGTAACAGTAAATTAACAAATGAGGGTGGTACTAGAGCATTTCCCTAGTACATTATGACATACAAGAGACAAATACATCACAGTACCTTATTGTTGTTTTATAAAACGTATTTTCTGCTCAGTAAGTTTATAATATTCTGAATAAACTGGTAGCTAATCTTCAAGATAATTGATAAGATGCTCACATTTTAATATCAGTTTCTAGAGCACTAAGAGTCTTATTAAGTATCTATCATTCTCAAGATAGTTGTATAGTTTAGTTGCCTTAAGACAATGTGTATATTTTATATGAATATGATCAGACTCGTAATGAGGATAGGAATGGTGTGGTCTTGGTCCATATTGTTGCAGTTTCACTTCAGAGAGCAGACTGCTAACTACCACATTCTAGCATCCACATCTATTTCTCAAGTGTGGCCCCCATCTGCGGATATCTAAATCTGCAGATGGGGGGCACACTGATTCGAAACAGATATTTCTGCAAACTTGGGGGACACCTCAGGTTTACAGAAAAATCTGACTTCCTTAAAAATACATTTGGTGTTAAATCCCCCCCAATAAAAAAGCATTATCTGTGCATGCGCAAACAACACACTTGCCTTTTTCTTCCTAGCTGGTGGTGCTGGCATCCGGGAGCCTTTCCAGGAATGACTGCGGTGATGGCATTCAGGATCCTCTCCAGGCCCAGCCACAGCAAAAGTGGAATCGAAGAGCCTTTCCAGGCCCAGCTGCATTGGCAGCAGCATCTGGAACCTCTCTGGGACTGGAGCAGCTCCCAGACACTGCCCCTGCAGCCAGGCCTGGGGCTCTCCCAGGTTTTGTTTGAGTTTTCCCAGGATTTTTTCAGACCATCTTTCTGTGGTCTGAAAAAACACAGGGAAAATTAAAAGGAAAGGGGGGGGGAGAGAAATTATTGGCAAACAATACTGTTTGCAAGGGAAGGGAAACCTGATGAAGATAATAAGCCAAGCTACAGCAAAAGCTCATTTCAGAAAAGCCCCAAAAATGTTTTTATAGGATTAAAAAGGTCTTACTACAGCAAAGCTGAAATCTGCCTCAAAATCTGGAAATTCATTCAGAACTTAAAATTCAAACATCAAATTTTAAAAGTTTTTAAGATCCCATGCAAATTTGAAATCTGAACATATGAATGAGCCTGCCATTTCATTTATTTTTATTTACAACATTGACACCACATCTTTCTGCCTAATGTTGTCACTGAGAACTGTTCTCCATGTAATATAATTCTCACTCCTTCCTGTTTCTTGTGACAGACCAAACTTACAGCAACTCTAGACTGTAAGCAGAGGTTTGAATTGCCAGTTTCTTTAAAAGAAAGTTGAGTCTTCAACAAGTTCCTTGAAACTCTGCCCATTTTTTGTATCCTGTTCCTCACACATAGAATTCATTTTCTGTTGTTATCTTTTTTGCTAATAGAAGCTTTGTACTGAAGGCTATAGAAAGACTATATTATGGTTTCTATAAATCTTGCCTTTATTAATGTTTCTTGCTGTATCATTTTTTTAATAGAAACTTTTAAAAAATATAACATTCTAGATTTTATTTTAATCTTGAGACTGCTTTTGGCTATGTATGTAAATTGGGCTTGTTCATCCCTTTCTCCCCCTTAGCAATGACTCTAGCTTTTGTTTCCTATGTTAATAATTATGCATGTGACAATAAAAGCTGAAAACAAAAAAAAACGAAGTCTTGCAATAATTTATCCTTGGAATATTAGTGCAAAAGAATGCAACAGGTCACAGTATAATGAAAATAGTTCTTTTTTTAAAAAAATGTACTACAACTTATTTTGTAACAAACTATAAAAATATAAGAAAAAATATCCTCATGGTCAATCTATATGTGACAGAAGCATATCCCTGTCTTTAAATATGGGTCTGCCACAAAAACATACAGCAGGATGAGTGTCCATCTCAGAGGAAGGAGGACACACAGTCATGGGCCATAACATCTTCCCCCCCCCCATATATCAAAACTTGGGGAAGGGGGGCCAGACAAATAAGCTTTGGTCTGAGGTGAGAAGGATTCAGCATCCCTTACCCACGTGCCCCTTTTGCTTCTTAAATCAGGGCACTCCTCCAACACTTTTCCACATGATTTGAACATATCCTCATTTAAAGATATGCATCTGTTGCCATTACATGTAGTTAAATCTGGACTCAATGCTGATCACACAAGTTCAATAGGCTTTCCATCAGAGCATACTTTCAAGTAAGTGTGTCCAGCACTGGGGTTTGTCCTATCTCTGAAAGTGGCTAGTAATATATAAGAAAAACAAGAGTATGATCATTATCAGTCCACCTGCACAATTCCTTCCCCCCCCCATCTGCCATTTTACAGGATTTTCTAACTCAGATATCACTCAAGAACAAGCTAGTAAATCCTACATGCTTACACTCTAATCTAGAGTTTCATGAGTACTCTAGTAACCATGCAAAGCTTCTGCAAGCATGTGGGACTAATTTGTTTAAATGAAGAAAATGAAGCAATGCATTCATGCATCAGTCTCTTGCTGGTGGGGATATGTACACACATTACAATTCCCCTAGATCAGCGGTTCTCAACCTGTGGGTCGTGACCAATGTTCCCTCTAAGCTGTGGAGTCTTGTGAGCGAAAATCCTACTTTGTGAGCTACGGGCATTAAAGTTGTGAGCGAGCCATTTGGTTGCTGCATAAATTAGTTTGCTTTGAGGCCATCTTTGGGGGTCGAACGACCCTTTCATAGGGGTCGCCTAAGACCATCGGAAAACACAAATTTTCGATGGTATTGTTTTTGTGATTAATCACTATGCTTTAATTATGTTCAATTTGTAACAATGGGATCACATCCTGCATATCAGATATTTACATTACAATTCATAACAGTAGCAAAATTACAGTTATGAAGTAGCAACAAAAATAATTTTATGGTTGAGGGTCACCACAACATGAGGAACTATATTAAAGGGTCACGGCATTAGGAAGGTTGAGAACCGCTGCCCTATATGCTAGCAAGTTTAATAAATACACACTGTTAGGGCACGCTAAGCATATTTACCTGGGGTAAGCACTATTCACCCTCTCTTGAACTCATACCTTAATGTGGTGGGGGAGTTGAATGTGTCAATGAAGCTGAGAGCAATACCCTCAGGAGTTTAGACTCTGTCAATAGTCTAAACTGCTAGCAGAGTCACTCAAGGAGGAAAAATCAGAGCTGAGACAACCAGACTAAGATGTATCCACACCCTTGAAAAGTCAACCGCACCATCAGCAGAAAAGAATGGTCAGTTCCACAGGTGAAAGAGATGGAAGAATCCTTGAAGGGTAGCTACTGGGCAGCAGCAGTAGTAGAAGGTGACACTGGCAGAAGATGTATCATAGAGAAGGATAGTCACACTTCAGCTAACCCTGGTTAGTACTGCATAGAAGAAGACAATGCTAATCTACTTCTAACAATCTCATACCTTGAAAACCCTATTGCAAGAAGCTGCTCCTGTAACCTCTTTATTCTGCTTCCGTTATCCCTGTATATGTAACACCTGTAAAGGCACCTGTAACAGACAGGCTAGGTTCAGCCAATGAGAGCAGATGGAACATTGAGAGTGGGGGCTGGGAAATGAGCAGTTAAAAAAACAACAGGGGTAGCAGCAGAGAAGCTGACAGTTTAGGAGGAGTGATAAAAAAAGATCTCTGACAGAGTAGAAATGTGGAGAAGAGTGGCTTAGAGCAGGCTGAAAATAGTCAAGTTGTAATCCAAGGATCTCAGTTGCAGGAATAGGACCTCAGTTCAAAAGGTCAATGGAAGCAAAATGCTGTTACCTCTAAGCTGTTGAGTCTTGTGAGCAAAAATTCTACTTTGTGAGCTACTGGCATTAAAGTCATGAGCAAGCAATTTGGCTACTGCATAACTTAGTTTGCTCTGAAGCCATCCTTCCTCAGCTATGACAAAAATATGTGAGCTGGAGGCCAAAAAACTGTGAGCTAGCTGATACTAACTCTGATACTAACTAAAGGGAACACTGGCTGTTACTTCTACTTTACTTTCCTCAGTGTTTTGTTCAAATCATAAATAAAAGTTTTCTTGTTTTGATTAACCCTTTGGGCTGCATGTCTAAGGGAAAAAAACACACACACACACACTCTTTATCACCTTGGTCTATATTTATATTATAGGATATGAATAAATAGTGGAAGGGAAGTAAATGACTGGAACAGATTTTGAGCTCCAATCCCAATAGCTCTGTGTGAGTGAGGGCTTACGACTCTTTTGCTTTGGACAAGGACAGCAGGGAAGGGGAGGGGGGCATAGACATAGATGGAGGGGGAAGTAGACAAGTGTGCAGGCTTGCCTATTGGCATGGTCATGACTCTCTGTATATTTTAAAAGAGACAAGAAGGGTGGCAAGTGTGACATCCTGACCTACTTATAGCCAATAACCTGAATAAAAGAGGTTGTAGAGGGTGTCAAGCACTCTTTGTGAGTAAAATGCGGCATCACAGCACCTCTCTGTAGTGTTCTGAGGTGACGTGTTATGCTGCCTCCTTGTCCTCCTTAATGTTTCCTACTTATTTTTGCTGCCACCAAAGGCTCTTGCTTTAGAATTCTTAGTTGAACCCAAAGAACAGGATGGCTTAGTTATATTTGGTAAAATGACAAAATGGTCATTGCATGGGGATGCCTCTGAGGTAAAAGGGGATCCTTTACTCTAAACAAAGCAGTTGTTTTCTCTTAAACATAAATAGAGTTTATTTAGAAGTATAACAGCATAACAGGTTCAGTAAAATTCGTAAGCATAATGGTTTCAGACAGGTACAGTCAGGGGTCATTTCGAGGGGGAATGAGCAGGAAAAAAGCAGGAATGGTGTTCCGGGAGTAGCAACATTTTCCCTTCTCCCTTGCAAGCAAACACACACATACTTTCCCTTCCCTTTGCTCAGAGATGGAGTGGGAACGGAGCCCCGGCTGCAATTTTTCTACTCTTCCACGGCTTTTCTGCTTTGGACAAGGACAGCAGGGAAGGGGAGGGGGCATAAGCGTAGGTGGATGGGGAAATAGACAAGTGTGCAGGCTTGCCTATTGGCAAGTTGGAGCAAAAGCTCCTCCCCTCCACCGCAAGGTGGCTGGAAGAAAAGAGAGTGTGAGCACAGGAAAAGAGACAGCGGGACAGCACGCAGCCACCTAGCTCATGACTCAGCAAGCAAATGAGAGTGAAGGAGGGATGGATGGACTGACCTAAAGTGGGATCTCCATCAGACCCAGACGCAGCAGCAGCTGAAGGAGGTGAGCCAGGAAGCCATAAGTCTCACTCAGCATAGTGGAGGGGGGTGGGGTGGGCTAGTGGGGTGGGGTTTTCCCCCAGGCCCAGGCCATACTCTGGAGCTGTCAGGGTGGCTGTGGGCCCCTCTCTGGGAAGGTTGGAGGTGGGGATGTGTGGCAGAGCTGGGTGAGTAAGCTGTCCCCAAAAAGGGGAAGCTTCACCAGCCTGAGGATTCTGTTGCATGCCCCCGCCCTCTGCTCCTGTCGGGAATTTCATAATCCCTTTACACTCCTTTGTGGGACAGACTGGAAAAGAGAGACACAGAGTTTTTTTCTAGAAACCCTGGGAGAGAGAACAACAACAACAACAAAGCATGGGTTCTGCAACCCTCCTCTTTGGAAATAAAGCAATTATATTTTCCCCTCTGCTCCTGGCAATGGGGCTTCTGAGCTCTGGGAGGCTTTAAAAACAAGTCTGTGTCTGGATCTCTGTTTGCAAAAAGCATGCTACTGCTGGGAAGCAGGGACCAGCTTGGAGGCAGGGTTTGGAAGCAGAGCAAAATAAATGTCTCTCCCTCCCAGCTCCAGAACAAAGTTAGAGTCCAGGGGAACCTTTAAGACCAACAAAGTTTTATTCAAGGTGTGAGTTTTCGTGTGCACTCACTCTTCGTCAGACAATGAAATGGAATTCATAGTTGTATCCAGAGGAAGCATTTTTAAACACATGCAAAGATCTATGATGGTTAGTGCCTTGGATCTAACGGGGTCTTCAGATGCTTGTGTAGGTGTACAATGACCAACAGTTTAAAAGGAATTACAGTCTGATGAAGTGAGCTGTAAGTCACAAAATTTTAACACAGGGATGCAGTTCTTTTTAAAGTGCTACTAGACTCCTGTAAACTTTGTTTTTAACAGACTAATATCCCTCTGGAATCTTTATGTTCAGACCTCCCTGCCCCCCCCAAAAAAATGGTGCTGAAATGAATCCAAAAGTCTTCCTTTTCTTCTTTGTGAGGTTGCAGAGGGAAGGGGCAGAATGAGCTGATGAAAATCTTCACCTCAACTCTCAGATGCCACCAGTTGCCAACTCAGAACTGGGGAAATTCCTGAAGATCTGGGGGTGGGGAGGTTTAGGAAGGGGCTAGACCTCAGCACAGAATAATGTCCACCCTCCAAAGCTGCTCTTTCCTCCAGAGGAATTGATCTCTCACCCCATCATCTTGACTATTTTCTTTGTGCTTTTGAAGCAGTTTTTCTCCAGATAGGTTCGCCAGCTCTGAGTTGGGGAAATACCTGGAGATTTTTGGGGTGGAGCCTGAGCAGTGGCTGTTGCCTTCTGACACACTTCCGGTGATGTCACGGGGTGTGACATATGCAAATATGCTAATGAGTTATGCTAATGAGCTCCTGCACCTCTTTTTCCACGAAATGACCCCTGTCAAATCAGATCTCATGGAAAGCCTATCATCACAACCATCATTAAATATATGCCCCAACTACAGATGTTGAAGAGGAAGAAATTGAAAGCTTTTATGCAAGTGTCTAGAAAGAACTGATCATACACCTAACAAGATGTGCTGTTACTCAAACGCAAAAGTAGAAAACAATGTAGAATCAAATATTGTTGGGAAATTTGGGTTAGGGGTATGAAATGAAGCAGAAGAGTGACTCATAGAATTCTGTGAAGATAATATTTTGTTCATTGTGAACAAATGTTTCAGGCAACTAACCAGACAAATGTATACATGGACATCATTGGATGGCCAGTACAGAAATCAAATAGATTATATAATTGAAAGCAGAAGATGGAGAAGCTCTGTTCTCTCTGTGATTTTCCCGTTGATTTCATGGATCTTGGGGAATAGATATCTTGTTCTTCCTTTCTTGTTGTTTTCTTCTACTTCTTTACACTGGTTATTTACAGCCATTTACAGATGGCTAAATCTGAGGATATTTTAATCCAGTGATTGGAGGGTTGACTCTACGGCATAATATCCAGCTGAAGCCTCTCCCCTCCCCAAAACCTGCCTCCTCAGACACCACCACAAAATCTCCAGGAATTTTCCAAACTAGAGCTGACAACCTTAGTCAGGTCTGGCCTCAGTGAGTCCAGTGAGTCTCAAAGGCTAAAATAGGTCTAGAAAGGGCCCTGCCTCCTCCCCCTGCCTTTCACTGATGGAACCAAGCCTGGAATAGTGTGGTTGCCTAGCACCAACCACTGAGGGAACTCATTGCTTAAAGCCACATATGCTCCTTTTCTAATTTGGGTTTTTTAACCCCACAGTGTATTTTCTTTTTAGATTTCAGATTTTTCTGTAAACCTGGGGGATTTTTCAGGTTTGTGGAAAATCTGTCTTTTTAAAAAAGATTTTTTTATTGCATTTTCTAAATTAAACCTCTATAGGATCGGGGGAAGGGAACAACCTAAAATTACGAGTAACAAGAGATCATTAATACATATTTTAAAATACTCGATATTTCCCTAATATCAAAGCGGTAATACATGAGAGTTTTTACAATAAAATTGTAAAAAATAAAGCAAGCATTCAAAAACAGATTTGACTAAAGTGTATGCTTCTTTGCTTAAAGTTATTGATTAGTAATAGGTATCAGACAGAGTTACGTTATTATACTTATTTTCTTCCTTTATGTTTTTTTTCAAACTCCCTTTTATTTTTAGGAGGGTTAGGAGCCATGGCCCCTAATTCTGCTTCAGAGTCTGAGGATTCAGTCGACGAGGAGTTCTTAGGGCTTTCTTCATTTTCATCTTCTTCTTTTTCTGCATCTTTGTCATCCTCCAATTTCTCTGGTCCATGCTTATCTTGTTGTTGCTCAAGAAAATTTTTTGCTTTAAGAACAGAGTCAATCTTTTCTTTTTTCCCGTTGAAGTTGAAAATAAGGAGTTCCAGTGTTATCCATCTGTAAAGGGTGTTATGCTTTTGCAAAAACAATGCCAATTCTCTGTATTGTCTTCTTTTTCTTTAGAATGTTTTTTTTAAGGTTTTGACTTGTTCTCCTTGGATTTTCAAAACATTTCCGCTTGTCGCTTTCAAAATCAAGTCTCTTGTTGACCTTTTTGAGAATTTGACAAATATTTCCCCGGGAAGCTTATTTTTCTTTATATATTCTGGGTATGTACGATATAGCATAACCATGTCACTTTGTAACACTTCCGCTGTTAAGCCTACCACGGGGGCCAGTTCCTTACTTAAAATCTCCTTCAGGTCCTCTCCTTTCTGTTCTGGGATGTTCTGAAATCTCAGGACATATGCTGATTTTTACATTTGGAGAAGTAACAGTAGATGATTCTCAGAGGTTTTACCCTTTTCCACCACCTCCAATCTTTGTCCCAACTCCTTGGACTTAAGATCAACTTTCTTCAGCTTCGTGGTTATCTTCTCTGTTTTTGCTGAGGTTTCTTGAAGTTCCTTGTGCAATGTATCAAATTTCTGGTTAAGCATGGTCATCTGGTCCACTAGAGGGCACAAGGCTGCAGCAATCATTTTGGGAAAGTCTATGGTTGGTTACGGTTTGGAAGCCAGAGACGATGTGCTGGCTGCTCCTGTAAGTTTCGCTTTCGCTGCCATTTTTTCTGAGCGCTGCGTCATTGTTTATAATAAGTTAGTGAGAAGTTTTGAAAAGTCTTTTAAAGTCTAGAAATATCGCTTTCTTGCTAATCCGCACCTCACTCCGTCACCATCCACTCTTTTCAAGCCATCCCCACCTCCCACTTTTAACTCAGTTCTTTGGACGTGGGGATTTTCCCCCTCTTCCGCTTATTTGGGGCTTTGGGGTGGCTTTACTCCCGATGTTCAGAGGGCAGCTCGCTAAATGGTAAGTTTACTCCCATTCTTACTTGTGTTTGTTTAAGCAGTAGGGAAAATCGGTCCTGGCGGATTTCTTGTATGCTTGGTCCAGTGTGCGCCTCTAGGTGCCATTGCTGGTGTACACCTCTAGGTGCCATTGCTGGCTCCGTGCTGCGAGGACCTATTGGGGCAAAGAGGGGCCTCAATCCCTCATCATTCCGCCTTGGGCGAGGCATCTCTCATGCCCCAGGCTGCAACCCTCCTACAAAGGGTCATGGGGGTCCAAGATCAACTTGGACCCCTCCCCATCGGCACATTTGCAGGTCGCTCACATTGAAAGATCTGTCTTGTCTACACTACAACCACATCTGTTTTGATTCCTCAGACAGAGATTCTTACCTTCAGGATCTATAACAGACATTTTTGGAAGTACAATACCCACCTGATGTAGTAAGGAAACAGATCAACAAAGTCAGAATGATACCAAAGGATAACCTGCAAGCTCAAATGAAACAACAACAGAATGCCACTTGGCAGGGCCTCATTAAGTCCTTTAGAGGCCCTAAGAGCACTGAAAAGATTATAGTGACCCCCTATATGTAATCTGAAATAAAAACAATACTAAACTGTAAATATATATATTTGAAACTATGCAAAAGTTACATGTATGCTTAAATTAAAATAGCTTTTTCAAGATTTTCTGATAGCAAAATTCTGGATAATTTAATCAAAGGTGACTTGAAGCCTGTCTGCTTCCACACACAGCTGGGAAAGTGAATCCAGTCTGTTCTGACCCATTGTTGTCCTCTAAGAAGATCAATGGGACTGAATTTCATATTTTCTGTTTCCTTAAACTTTGTACACCTATAACAGTGGAACTACCATAGTTCGGAGCTGCGGTGGCTCAAGTGATTAAGACGCTGAACTGCAGGCTGTGGAAGGTCAGTAGTTCAGCAGTTCGAGACCCGAGTATGCCGCATGACGGAGTGAGCTCCCGTCTCTAGTTCCAGCTCCTGCCAACCTAGCAGTTCGAAAGCAAGAAATTGCAAGTAGATAAATAGGGACCACTTCAGTGGGAAGGTAACAGCGTTCCGTGCGCCTTGGTGTTTAGTCATGCCGGCCACATGACCACGGAAACGTCTTCGGACAGCGCTGGCTCTTCGGCTTTGAAACGGAGATGAGCACCGCAACCCCAGAGTCGGACTCGACTGGCTTTCGAGCAAGGGAACCTTTACCTTTACCTTACCATAGTTCACAGAGATTCATGTTCAAGTCAATGTGGTATGACTCAACTAGCTTTTGGAACCTTGTGAATCTTGTTCGTCAGATAAGTCCATATCATTTAGAAAAGAAAACCTACTTGCTACTTCTTTGAATACTTCACCTCTCTTCTTCATATGAGCTTCAATTGTATCAATTTTAAGCAAAAGTTATCTCTAAGATTCAGTGCTGTTTCTGATGCACTGCCATCATTTGCTTGTTTTTTTCCTGATTTGTTTACAGCATTGGCTTGTTTGTAGTTAGTATCAGGCAAGGTATCTTTTGATATGTGCAGGGCTGGCTCACCCACTAGGTGAACTAAGCATTTGCCTAGAGCACGGGCCAGCCCTAGGGGTGCCAAACAGGACCCGCCCCCCGCCAAAGCCCCCCACGCAAAAGCCCCCCAGCCCCCGCCAAAAGCAGGCTACATGATCTCCCTGGCTAGTGGCTCCCCTGACCGAGTGACCGCTGGTGCCAGCACCTCCTCTGAGTTCTGGCTGGCTGGCGGGCCTGGGCACCACGTCAAACTGCACACTACAGCGCCCCTGCCCCTGCCAAAAGCCCACAAGCCACCCAGAAGCCCTGCCTCTTCCTGCCTTCCCCCCAGAGACTGCCAGCGGGCCCGCCTCACACGCCTCCCCCCAGCACACTGGAGGTTCTCCATTAAAAAAAAAAAATCAGACCATGGTACATTGGCAGCCATGCCTAAAATTCTACTGAGTTTGGCTCATTAGGCAATGTGGGAGGGAGAGTCTCATTAGGCAATGTGAGAAGGTTAGAAGGATCTCAGAACATTGCTGGATGCAAGTAACTTACTATGGGACACTCTACACCCCAGCCTAAATACGTATCTGCCCAATATACATATGGTTTCTGAAGGTATTTCTACTATCTTCTTCTACTGTTTGTACCCAACATAGGGTTTTTCCAGCCCTTCCACAATTTGTACTCCATTTACAGGGTTTTAAACAGAACATAACAAACACCACTAATAACTAGATGTCTAGGCATGTGTAAAACAGAATAGGAGCCAATAAGTTTAGTAACTACTCACAGAAACCTATTTTGCTTTTCTCTCAGTATATGAACTTCACACACTCAGGGTGCGTATATAGCTATGTACAATTATCATTGTTTTTGCTCTTTTTTACAGCACAAGGCCTACCTACAAGTAGAAAAAACTGTGATCCATATGATACTGTAGGTACTGTAAAGTACAGGGGAGAGAAAGAGCTGGAGACATTAAAAAGCAGAGTTCTTCAATACTTTTTATTTATTTACTCCATGCATTGGGGCGGGGGGAGGAAATAGATTCATCCTGAGAAATGAAGGGAGATTTGTTTGCTGAGATCTGTTATCTGAGCTTGGATATGTGGGTATATGTGGTGGGACTTCCTTCTCTCCAGGCCTTGCCTGGAGGTTGGCAACCCCATAATTGGTGGGCACGCCGGGGGGGGCAGAAGGTGGCCTCGCCTAGAGTACAAAAAACCCTGGAGCCGGCCCTGGATATGTGTTCAGATCTTTTGAAATAGTTCTTCGAAGTGTATAAGTCGTCTGCTGACTGACAGAGGTCTGCACATTTCCAATTGGCAAAGGTGTTAGACAAGGATGGATTTTATCTCCTTATCCATTCAATCTGAATGCAGAACATATCATAAGGAAAGCTGGATCTCTCTGTCTGTTCAATCTATATGCAGAACATATAAGGAAAACTGGATTAGATTTAGAAGAAAATTGGGGGAAGGAACATAAATGATTTGAGATATCCAGATGACTCCACCATCTCCAGGTTGGAAATTTCTAGAATTGTGGAGAGGAGGGAGCTCAGCAGCAATGTGATCCATATAATCCACCATATAATGCACCCAAAACAGTCATTCTTTTCCCCAGGGGAACTGATTTTTGTAGTCTGGAAATCAGGTGTAATTCTGGGAGAACTCCAGCCCCCCATGGAGGTTGGCAATCCTAGCTTTCATCCATGAATACTCTGGAACTGTTTTCCTGTATATGGTAGTTTTTCTTTTGCGTGTCTCCACGGGTGGAAAACAACTGTTAACATTCCTGTGCTCATGTCATTGCGGATCATTGCGCAACCATTCTCTCAGATCAGTGCCCATGCACAAACCAGTTAATTAGAAGCTGCATTCTTGTTGGAGCATTCAGAAAACTACTACACAGCATTGATTTTCTATTCATTGACAAAATGCCATCATAGAATAAAAGGGGGAGCGGGAACTAGTTGTGTGGTTCAAGACCTACTATGCATCAGGACAGCCTGGACCTGGATCGCACAAACTAGCCCAATCTTGTCAGATCTCAAAAGCTAAGCAGGGTTAATATTTGATTGGGAAATCACCAAGGAAGTCCAGGGTCGCTGTACAGAGGCAGCAATGGCAAACCACCTTTGTTAGTTGCTTCCCTTGAAAACCCTATGGGATTGCCATATGTCGACCTTCCACTCTATATGTCATGGAAACCTACTGTTAGCAAAGAACATCATCCCAGCAGGCAGGATGCTAATCAGTGTGCATAGGTTACTTTTCAGGAGAAGCCCCATGTGAAGATGAGCTGTAATGCAAGGACATCAAAGAAAAGAGCAAAGCTTCTGTGAAATACAGTCTGACCTCTCTGTATTTACCCTGGGAACCGGGACACCTGTGATGGCAGAGCCACCAGGACCAGGCCTGAGGAGAGATCGATAATGTTTCTGGTTTTTTAAAATATTCCAGCCACTAGAGATGCAGGTAGAGGTACCAGCAAGTCCACAATATAATTTTGATGGGCATGCCAACAACCCAGATGCCAGTCCTGAAACAGGTGTTAGAGTTTGGCTACTGGCTTCTGTAATCTCTGCCCAAAAGAATAAAATATATTAGTGGTGATTTAAGGGGCCTGGACCTTGACAATACAAATGTATGTTACGTATTGGGAGAGGGAGATAGATGATAGACATTTTAATCCTGTCAGTTAGTTATTCTAACATGTTTTGAAACAGGACCCACTTGTAGATTTACTGTACTTTATGGAACCCACTAGCATAACTCCATGCATAATAACTCCCAACATTAAATATAGGCGTGCCACATCAGTTAACTTAAAACTAAACAAGTCTGTATTTATTTTTCATGCTTAATATTTCTAAATATGTAGCATTACTGACCAATGAGCTATATTTCATGGCTATTCTGCATACTCTGCAGAAGCAGACTCAAATTTAACATCAAGCTTCCTCTCCCAGCTGGCCTTGTGACCCATCTGCAAGAGGACTGCAACTCCTTTTTGGGCCCCAGTTTGGGAACTACAACTATAAATGGTTCCTGTACAAGTTCACATTTTAAAGCCCATTTTCAGTGACAGTTTTGGCACATATAAAGACATAATGTAAAGAAACTGCATTTGTTCAAAGTGCTTTCGAAAGTTTAAATTTAACTGTTTTGATGAGGTGCCAGTGCACATTTTTAATGCTCGGGTATAATTTTGGTGGGTTTTAGCTAGCAGTTTATTGTTATTGATGAACGATTTGCATGTTTTAAACTGTTTTTGGAAGCAACCTAGATCTCATTTGGGAAAAAACAGGGTATGCATTTTAAAATAAATAAAATCAAGTTTAAAAAAATAATTTATGCCATGTTGGTCTGAAGCAATAGAACAAATGGTGCATTTTAGCTAGCACTTTATTGTTATTGATGAACGTTTTGCATGTTTTAAACTGTTTTTAACTGTTGGGAAAAAACAGGGTATGCATTTTAAAATAAATAAAATCAAGTTTAAAAAAATAATTTATGCCATGTTGGTCTGAAGCAATAGAACAAAGTTAGAGTCCAGTGGCACCTTTAAGACCAACAAAAGTTTTATTCAAGATCTAACTTTGTTCTATTATTTATATCATACATAAATCACTTGTGCATCACATTTTCCACCAACCTATAAGACCAACAAAGTTTTGTTCATGGTGTAAGTTTTCGCATGCAAACACACTTCCTCATAAAGCTTATACCATGAATAAAACTTTTTATTGGTCTTAAAGGTGTCACTGAACTCAAACTTTGTTCTTCTTCTTCAGACCAACACGGCTACCCCACCTGAATCTATCCACCAACCTATGTTATCACATGAACTGTACCCATGTGAAAAATGATTGTGTGTCTGTTAAGGAAACACAACCTAAAGAGGACAACTTTCTTTAATGAAGTGCTACTGTGTTTCATGAATGAGAAGCCAAAATTTCAAGTCGGTGAAATGACTTTCAAAAGAAGGCAGGGGAATGAATCTCACTGTGACCTATTGAAACAGGGTGATTATACAGTTCTGGATACAGCAGTTTGGAAATAAGGCTCTGCATTTACAGTTTGCTATTCTGTAGCTTGCGTTGTTTGTAGAAGTACAGCCAAGACTCACCTGTGCCATCGTTTACAGTTCAGAAGAAGCTAGAATGAGGGCAGTCTGGCTGCCTTGTGTTGGATATTGTTCTTGTTTGCGTTAATACATTCTTTATTCTAGAATTTGAGTATTGTTTGTAAATAATCACACAGAGCTGAGGTTTAAAACAGTTTATTTAGCTGGAAAGGTATTTTTACAGTTGATTTAGAAAACTTAAAGGAGTCCTTTTCACAAGTTGGCTCAATAGCCTGTTCACATCTTGTTCCTGTTATTGTTTGCATATATCTCCACACCGTGGTCCTTTGTTTTGGTTTGTCCTGCATTGGGAATATAACCAGTGCTGACACCTCCCCTTTGTAAATTCGACCATCTTTGAGACACATGCTTTGGTCATCATCTGAGGCCATCATGCAATCAGGGAGGTAGCTCGCAGCAGCCCTTTCAGAGTTCCTGACTCTTCACAAGCTCTAGCAGCAAGAAGAAAGGAGGGTTGGGTGCTGCCAAAACTTCAGCCTCAGCCTCCACAAAGCAGCCCTAGACCCAGCTCCAGTTTAGACTTGTGCTTATCAAGGCACTTATTCCCCCTCCTTAGCAAGTATCCCAACAAGGCTGCCTCCACATACCTTCCAGAGGGTTTTAGCAAGGGATTTCACATTCCATTCATTGGCCCACACATCCCAACATTCCTTCCATTGTCTCACCCCTTATCCCTCCTTGAACACTGAAAACTGCTTGCTGCTATACTGAGCCATATTGTGTGAGTCAGTGTGGTTTGCTTTGCTGTGGAGAGTGTGTGGGAAAAGTGTCTTTAGATAGGGTTTAAGGTCGTCGTCCCCCCATTCCTTTCCATTAAGTGCCAGTTATGGATTACTTATCCACATCCAGTCTTCACTGTATATGTATGTGAATACATTACTGTGACCCTTTGCAGTGTACAAAATGATGAGCTGCTGCTGGGTTGCCAAATGCAAGTCTTTGTCCCTGCTCTTGGCATGCTATTTTTGCCTGCCTTTCTTGGATTTCTGAAGACCTTTCTGTGCCCAGTGGCCGCTCTGCCAAATGCTCTTTTCCACTTTCCCTTATTAAATGAAAATAATAATGAGAAAATTGCCCTTTTCTTTCTTTTTTTTAAATCATATGTGTTGGTGTTTTTTGGGGGGGAGGGGGGAAATAATTACCACAGGCCAGAAAATGGAAGGCTGGAGGCTGAAATGGACTTGCACAGATCTGCTTTGAGATTATACATAATGCAAACTCTCCCACCGACCCGAGGCCATCAGGGCTCATGTAGAAATATTTCCCCCCCCCTTTTGTTTACTGTATGTGAAAACTTCTTACCTAAGTATGAGTTTGTGCATATTTCTATCTCATGAGTGTCAATGGTAAATAAAAAGTAATACTGAAAACCAGAAGTTATTTGACAACACCATACCATCATACAATAGACATCCACCACTTTCCCCTCTGATATGCTTGTAAATTATACGAAACATGCACTCAAATATGCAAGGGAAACTTAACTCAGTCACACTGTAAGCTAGTGTGAAGTGTCTGGAATACTGCAGTGAAAGAATCAAGAGAATATCTTGTTGGGTACACGAGAAACTGCAAGTTAAAACACTAGTGACAGTAGCTGGAAACTGCAGAGCTCAGGGAATGTTATGCCTCAAGTTGATGACGTCAGAACGCAGTGAGCAGGCTTTCCATATAGGGGGCAGTGGTCGGGTTGGCAGACATGCTCAAGAAGAGTTCTCCAGAGCTCTTTATCAGGCTGGTGTTTTTTATGGAAGGGGGGGAGTTTCAAGCCATGAACATAATTTTTTTGTCTGTTACTTATTTATTTAAGTATATGTTATTTATTTAAAACATTTATTATCTGCCTTTCCGCCTTGTGGAACTCAAGGTGGCTTACAATGTAAATAAAATTAGTATAAAAACACAATTAAAAACAATATGAATAAAACAGCAATTATAAAAACAGATAAAATGCCACAATTTAAAAATTAGGACTGGCAATAAATAAAAATGAAAATCAGTCTAATGCAGTCCTAAATAAAACTCTACTCAACTACCTCCTGAGTATCAACAGTGAGGAGCCAGGCATACCTCCCTAAGGAGATTGTTCCATAATTATTGGGCTACCAGTGAAAAGGTTCTTGTGTACCTACCAGACAAGATTCTTTGATCAATGGGACAGTCAGGAGGGCCTCTCCTTGTGATCTTAATTCTCGGGCAGGAACATTTGGGAGAAGACCGTCCTTCAGATACCCCAGTAAGATATGTAGGGCTTTAAAGGACAAAACCAACACCTTGAATTGGGTGAGTGGATTGGCAGCTAGTATAATTGCTGTATTATGAGATTCATATGGTCCCAGTAGCTGGGCCCCAACCAGTAGTCTAGCTGCATTTGTACTAGCTGCAGCTTTCAAACACTCTTCAAGGGTAGCTCCAAGTAGAGTTCATTGCAGTAATACTGTCTAGATGTAACTAAGGAATGGAATGAGTGTGCTAATCCAGTTTTGGTAATATGAGTATGACATTTTCCTTCTGCTCTTCGCCTTTAAGGGACTTGAGTGTTTTCTTGGATGCACAAGAGAAATTTGAACAACTGCTAGTTTCAATATTTTCAAATGGAGTCAGCCATTTCCCGCTTCTTCCCAGAAGGCTGAATCTGCAACCTGATACCAGATCCACCCAACACAACTTGCATCATCCCCTAACCCAGGGCTGTGGCCCGTGGGCCAGATGAGGCCCTCAGAAGGCTCCAATCCAGCCCACAAGGACATGGCTATTTTCTGCTTCCTTTTCCAGTTCTGCTGCCGCCACCACATCACAGTTTGCTTTACCAGACTCTCTCAATTACACAGGAGAGATAAATAGGCAAGCGTCTCCTGTGTGATGTAGAGAGAGTGTGGTAAAGCACTGGCTGAAACTCCTCCCCCACTCCTACCCCCAGGGGGAGGGAGGGAACAAGCCAAAGCTTACTTCCTGGCCAGGCTGCCTCCAATTAATTTCAATAGATAAGTGCAAAGTCCTACACTTAGGTACAAAAAATCTAAGGCACAGTTATAGAATGGGAGGGACTTGGCTTGACAGCAGCACATGTGAAAGGGATCTAGGTGTCCTGGTTGATCACAAGCTAAACATAACCCTGCAGTGCGATGTGACTGCAAAGAAAGCTAATGCAATCTTCGGATGCATTAACAGAAGCATTGTGTCCAGATCACAGGAGGTGGTAGTTCCGCTCTATTCTGCTAGGGTCAGGCCTCATCTGGAGTACTGTGTCCAGTTTTGGGCACCACATTTTAGGAAGAACGTTAACAAGCTCGAGCATGTCCAGAAGAGGGTAATTAGGATGGTGAGAGGGTTGGAATCCAAGTCTTATGAGGAAAGGCTGAAAGAGGTGGTTATGTTTAGCCTGGGAAAGAGAAGGCTTAGAGGGGACATGATTGCAGTCTTCAAGTATTTGAAGGGCTGTCATGTAGAAGATGGAGCAAATCGATTCTCTCTTGCTCCGAATTGCAAGACTAGATCTAATGGGTGGAAATTAAAAGGGAGCCGTTACCGGCTAAATATCAGGAGAAACTTCCTAACTGTAAGAGTGGTTGAGCAGTGGAACAGACTGCTTCGGGAGGTGGTGGATGCTCCTTCACTGGACGTTTTCAAGTGGAGGCTGGACGACCATCTTTTGGGTATGTTGTAAGGCTATCTTTCGGGTATGTTGTAAGGCTATCTTTCGGCTATGCTCCTGCAGAGTGCAGGGAGTTGGACTAGATGACCTGCAAGGTCCCTTCCAACTCTAACATTCTGTGATTCTATGATTCTATATGTGGTTGATGCTAATAAAATATGTTAATAGATTTTGTTTGGGGAATTCTCTTTAGACCAATAGAGAGACCTGCAATCTTTATCTTTTTTCTAGCCATTGACCAAATATTTCACACATCATGAAAAACTCTGCTGTTTTACAACCATAAAGCCATATAGAGGTATTTGCCTTCAGGTAAGGGATTGACCCATATCTAATGATTCATGGCATTTAATATGCATGATAAATGTTAATTCATCCATCTAGTTTGGGAGAAATTTCAATGTGATAAATCAAAGTGAAGGATTCTGCCTCTGCTAAGGTTAAGGCAGTGGCTATAAAATACAGGCATGCTTTTACACAACAGTCTGCTTCACACAATACAAACCTGTGTTATCTGACAATGTAATTAGCCTTGTCTCATTGCCTAGGAAACATCCTGTCCTCTTTCATTAGATATTTCAGTACCTTCTGACACTCCTACAGCACAACAGTGTATTAGAAAGGCAGCCTGCCTATATTGGTCTTGACTTTCAGGATATGCATTACAACTTCACAATTTGACATATTCACTCTGCACCTTGCCACACTTTGCTCAAACCTAACAAGAAACATATTCCTGGTTTCATTTCAAAGAGTGGGTTTTTGTATGAGCATAGAGAACAGGAGGCCTCTGTTTATTAAAGATCCTATAATTTTGACAGAAATATAGCAAAATTGTTAATAAAATGAGACAAACCAGAATAACTAAGCCTTCCTCACAAGTAGTTGATTTTTTAAACTTCATTTGGACCCAACCTTTGTCCCCAGTGGGGACTCAACATGGCTTACAACATCCTCTCATTATCCATTTTATCCTCACAACAAGCCTGAGAGGTAGATTAGGCTGAGCATGTGTCACAGGCTCAAGGTTAGCCAGCAAGCTTCCATGGGCACAGCAGGGATTCCAACCTGGGTCTCCCAGATCGTTTTCTGACACTCTAGCCACTACTCCACACTGGTTCCATTTCTTTCAGAAAGACAACCCCAAAATTCAAGATGGCTTTATTTATTGATTGATAAAATCTGAAGGCCTGTGAGAGGTTATGATGTTTTCCTGAAACTTATTGGAAAACATATATAATGTTAATATCTGTTAGTTTTTAATTCTGAGCAAAGCATATTCATTTTATTTAGAAAATGTATATGCCGCTGTGATGAACTGCACTTTTAAAAGCTTAGGAATGCTGTGTAAACAGATAAAGGACTGTGAAGGGTTAATACTTTGCAGAAGCCAGAGAGCCTTGAGTGACAGGCTGTTCCAAGAGATCTGATTTGTTAGAATAAACTGAGCAGAGAAAGACTTCTGAACTGGATGCTGAGGAGGAGAATTCATTCGGAGTTCAGCCATAGCTGATAAGAGTCAAATACTGACAGACTCGGATTTCAGCCCCAACTGAGAGCAATTTAACACAGACAGGAGAACTGGAGAAAGTTGGCAAGGAAGTTTGGGAAGTAGGCAAAGACTCTCATTCAGGCCAAAGAAAGGGGATAGATCTTCTAGTGAGAGGAGAATTTCCCTACCCAGTCTGAAGTGTGAAGAGATCCCTGGTCTGGTGTGGTTAGAAACTGCCTTTGGAGACCTTAAGGTAAAGTAAAGGTTCCCTTGCTCAAAAGCCAGTCGAATCCGACTCTAGGGTTGCGGTGCTCATCTCCGTTTCAAAGCCAAAGAGCCAGTGCTGTCCAAAGACGTTTCCGTAGTCATGTGGCCGGCATGACTAAACACCAAGGCGCATGGAACGCTGTTACCTTCCCACCGAAGTGGTACCTATTTATCTACTTGCAATTTCTTGCTTTCGAACTGCTAGGTTGGCAGGAGTTGGAGATCTTAAGAGTCAGTTAAAAACTCAAGATGAGTAGTGGTGTTTCAAGAGAAGGGGTTTGGGTACTGGAAAGAGCATACCAGTCTTCTGGAAGCCAAAAGAATAAGAGAATACTAAAAGAAAATGTACTGAAGTGTTTGGGAAAACACTGGAACAAAACCCTCTCAACATTAAAATTTTAAGTAACTCTGAATAGATTAAGAAACGCTTATTAATCTGAAACATAAGATCTATAGTCTGTGCATGCACTGATTTTACTTCAGAAACTTCAACCCCTGATTTTGCCTGACCTTTCCCTTCTATGTTCATTAAATATTTTTGTTAATTTGGAATATAAAAACATCTCAAGTGCCATTAAAGTTAAAGGGGGCTCCCAATCCTTCCCTCAGGTTCCTGGGCTGAGCAAACAGCCAAAATATTATACTATGACAGGGTGGGACAGCCAGAGCTCTTCAGCAAAGAAGAAAACACATTATGGGCGGCTCAGTCAGTCAAGGGAAAGAAAGAGGGAAAACCTTGCCTCTGAGGTAGGGAAGTAGACATAGTCATTCCAGGCAGTCTACAAAGTCAAAAATAATAAAAACAGATAGCATAAAAATCAATAAATTAACAAACTGTTAAAAACCCAGCCAAAGCATAAAGCATTCCCCTTACACTTCAGAACATTTATTTGGGTGGGTAGTGTATACCCAGAATTAAACTTTGTTGGTCTTAAAGGTCCCACTGGACTCAAACTTCAGAACATTGTAATTTTTTAACAGATTTTCACCAAACTTCATATTGGGTAAGGAGAAGAACGATGTTGCAAAACTGGGGGTTACAGCCCCCAAGAATTTTTCTTGGGTTTTTAAAATCAGAATTCATATGGGTTAGCTATCCCACCTCAGTCAGAGCAGCTCTGAGAACAAAAAAAGTCAAAGGCGTGCTTTAAGATTTTTTTTTTAATGCATGGTTAAAACTGTGGATATTTTCAGTCCTTTTAAATATGATTTGGCCAAAAAACACTATTATTTCAATAATTTCAAGCATCCTTCCAAATGAATATACAAGGTCTACAGAAAATCAACTCACACAGATTGTTATTTACACAAAAACTCCAATCACCACCCTCGGCAAAAAAGAGGCATAATCAAAACATTAGTAGACCATGCAACACGGATATGTGAACTGCACTTTCTCAACCACTCACTTCAAGCAAATGGCTACTCCAAGAATGAAATCAGAAAAGCAATTAAACCAAAGGTAAAACAAACAACTGAGGAAAAACAGTCTCCCACAGGAAGTGTTTTGCCATATATCAAAGGAATCACTGATCAGATAGGAAAACTTATGAAAAAACACAACCTATGAACAGTATTCAGACCCATCAGAAACATACAACAGATACTACAATCGGCAAAAGACAGACCCCCTCACTTCTGCAGGAGTATACCACATACCATGTAGTCGTGGACAGGTTTACATTGGGACCACACAGCATAGCATTCATACAAGAATGAAAAACACTGCAGACTGGGTCAACCTGAAAAATCAGCGGAGGAGGAGGGGATAGGATTTATACCCTGCTCTTTACTACCCAAAGGAGTCTCAGAGCGGCTTACAAACTCCTTTCCCTTCCCCTCCCCACAACAGACACCCTGTGAGGTAGGTGGGGCTGAGAGAACTCTGACAGAAACTGCTCTTTTTCAAGAACAGCTGTGCCAGAATTATGGCTTGCCCAAGGTCATCCAGCCAGGTGCAAGTGGGGAAGTGGGGAATCAAACCCGGTTCTCCAAGATTAGAGTCTGCGTACTTAACTGAACATAGCGTAACTCAAACAGGACACAGTATCTTATTCCATTTTATAGGCAGGTGGAGCAAACAGTGAAAACTGAAATTTCTCTCCATAATTTATATCTGTAGACATTTGTTGTCTTTGGGATTTATACCACTTTTGGAATTGGGGGTTGACATGACCCCCAGGGGAAACAGTGTTTGCGATCTTTATCTCCTCATCCCACCAAGTTTCTGAAATACCCACAATATCTATTTCCCCCCCCCAACACCTTTTTAATGTTTGAGTTTTATGAGTTTGGTGTAGTGGTTAAGTGCGTGGTGTAGTTTGGTGTAGTGGTTAAGTGCATGGACTCTAATCTGTGAGAATTGAGTTTTATTCCCCACTCCTCCACTTGCACCTGGCTGGATGACCTTGGGCAAGCCTTAGTTCTGATTAGAGCTGTTCTTGAAAAAGAACAGTTTCTGTCAAGAGCTCTCTCAGCCCCACCTACCTCACAGGGTGTCTGTTGTGGGGAGGGGAAGGGAAAGGAGTTTGTAAACCACTCTGAGACACCTTTGGGAAGTGAAGGGCGGGGTATAAATCTAATCTCTTCTTCTTCTCTTCTTATCAAAAGGAAAAACGGCGTCATTCTGGCCCCCAATAGACTTGGCTTGAAGTTGAAAGTACTATGCATAATTGCATTTGGGGTTTCTAGAGACCCCAACAAATATTGAAAAATTACTTTAGCATCGTTCCCATGTATAAATAGATGGACCAAAACTTATCATCTTTATTTTTGTGTTATATAGTAGGATCAGGTAAAAGCCCTATGTTTGTGCTCTGTCAAAGCTTCCCTCATGTTTAAGGAGCCACTGGACTCTTGCTCTTTTCTACTGCTACGGACAGACAAACGCTCATCTTGATCTAACATCTTGATCTAACATCTTGACCTAACCCATCTTGATCTAACATTATAAGGTATATTCAGGTGGATAGGCCTGTTGGTCTGAAGTAGCAGAACAAAGTTTCTGTCTGAGGAAGTGTGCTTGCACATGAAAGCTTACACCTTAAATAAAACTTTGTTGGTCTTAAAGGTGCCATTGGACTCAAACTTTATTCTGCTAACATTATAAGGGTTTAATATCAGTCAATAGAAATCTAAGAGACAGTCTTAAATATTTCGGGTATTCTAGAAAATCAAAAATATCACCCCTTAAATTTTCAGTTGTAATGGATTGGACCCAAGAGCACTACGGTCAGGGGCCCGAAATTTATTAGTCATCCCGGGCCCTAAGGATGTCAAACTAGCCGCCACGAGGACCAGGGCCTTTTCGGTGGCGGCTCCTACCTGGTGGAATGAGCTCCCGGAGGAGATCAGGGCCCTGCGGGACCTCATGCAATTCCGCAGGGCCTGCAAGACGGAGCTCTTCCGCCAGGCTTTTGAGTAGGAGCCGCCACCCCTACTATACCACCATCGCCCTGAGGTCCTGATTAAACATCTGCTATCGAAGAATCCTCCTGCCGTCTTCGTGGGACTTTGGACATTCAATCCGCCATCTTTTAGATTATGAATGGTACTGAGCACCTGTTATTATATTTTTAATATGTACTATATGTTTTAAACTGTTTTGTATATATTGTTTTATCATGGCAAGTTGTTCTTGCCTCTGTGAGCCTATGACTCCCTTCTGCTCAGTGAGGAATTTTGTTTTGGCATGAAAAGCCTTCCTGTGTTGGAGAAAGACTTCTCAATTAATACAACAGTGTCATAGCAATCAATCCAATAGATTGTCACCAAAATTCAAACTGGGGACAATAAGGACTGCCTTGACATAGTGTTTTAACATTAGTAAATACGACTCTCAGACATCAGAGAGAGAGACAGAGACAGAGAGAGAGATTGCACACTTGTGGCTAGAGTGTTTGTTTGAACACCTAACAGCACCCTCCAAAGCATTTTATAAATTATTATAATTATTGGCTTCCGTCTGCCTGTGCATGGTGTTCCTTCATTGTGTTAGCATTGTAGTAGCATCTTGCATGACCAAAAAGCACCTAGCACTGGAGGAATGAACTGCACAACAAATAAACATGCTTCACAAGTCATCGTTATTATTTTACTAACATTAAAGATTTAGAGAAATTTTTATTTCTTACTGGAATATCATCCAAATTTTCTTAAGGGAATCTGAGGACTACTAAATGAAAGGAAATGTTTAGAAAACCTTCTCTTCCAGGGATGGGAAGTGAGATTATTATTGAAGAATCTCATTAGGAATTAGTATTTCTCACATTTCAAAATATGCCCATTTCCATCATTTTGACTAGGTTTTTGCAAGAATATGTCACACTGTTTCTTTAGAAAATCGAAATCCAAACAAGAAATGTAGAACCGGAATACCCATTCCGCTTTCTTTCTTGTTGACTGATTATTGCAGAAACCTGCAGCTTTTATAATTAGTGACAGCTGGACTCACTGGAGCCTAATAAAAGCCAATTAACAGAAAGTAGCTGAAAGTCTGCTTTTTCTTTCCCTCTGGGTCAAGAAGGAAGAGAATCTACTTTCTCCTTTCTATGTTCTGGGCCAAGAACTTGTGCATATTTTGCTGAAAAGGAAAATCATCCCTTAAAAAACTCAGAGATGGGCTATCTTCAAGGAAAATAAAATCATTGTGCTAGGTCAGGAAACAGCTCCAGCCTCCACCTACCTCACAGCTCTCTCAGCTCCACCTACCTCACAGGGTGTCTGTTGTGGGGAGGGGAAGGGAAAGGAGTTTGTAAGCCACTCTGAGACTCTGAGTGAAGGGCAGGATATAAATCCAATCTCTTCTTCTTCCTCTTCTTTCATTTTGTGAAGAGTTTTTCCTCTCTAGATGGTGAAGGAAAAGCCCACTGTGACAGACTGCACTTTTAAAAGCTTAGAAGTGCTGTACAAACAGCTGAAGGACTGTGAATAAAATATTTTGTTAATTTGTAATTTAAAAATCTTCTCAACTGCCATTTAAGTCATATAAATTAAAGGGGTTCCCATTCATTCCTCAGGATCCTGGGCTGAGCAAACAGCCAAAATATTATACTGTGACAGGGTGGGACAGCCATAATTCTTCAAGAAATAAGAAAACAGACAACTAGGGTTGCTCAGTCACAAAAAGGAAAGACAAATGGAGGAAAAATCTTGCCTGTGATGAAAGGAAGTGGATGGGGGCGTCATATCCACATTTTTTAAAGCCTTCAGTCCCAGCCTGCTCAAGTCACTTCCTTTGCCTCCTCTTTCTGGCCATAATCAGAAGGACTTGATCTCTTTGACAAGTGCCAACTCACACTCTCCCAAATTATGCTTAATAGATCAAAGATTTTTCTGATTATACCAGTCAGAGGGAAGTTATATAAATGCCATTGTCTTGGACAAATAACTATCTGATTATGGTTGGTTTCCCACAACTCTGTGCGTGCGTGTTATCTGCTGTCAAGTCACTTCCAACTTTACAGCAAGCCCATGAATTAACAAACTTCAAAACGTCCTATCATTAACAGCCTTGCTTAGGTCTCACAAACTAAGGGCTTCCTTTATGGAGTCAATCCATCTAATGTTGGGTCTTTCTCTTTTCTTGCTGCCTTCAACTTTTCCTACCATTACTGTAGTTTCCAGTGACCAAAGTACAATATTGTACAGTGACCAAAGTACAATAGTGAAAATTCAGGCTTGATTTGAGCTAGAACCATTTTATTTGTCTTTTTGGTGGTCTACAGTATCCATAAAACTCTCTTCCAACAACACATTTGAAATGAATTAACTTTCTTCCTGTCAGCTTTCATCATTGTCTAACTTTCAAACCCATACAAAGTAATGGGGAATAATTGGTCGCCAGCAACACATGCTCACACTTAAGGATCTTTTCTAGCTCCTTTGTGGCTGCCTTTCCCAGTCTCAAACTCCTGATTTCTTATTGCAGTTTCCCTTTTGGTTGCTGACTGAGCCAAGGAATAGAAAATCTTGAACATGTATAAATTAATTTAGCAAACAATAATGGAAAGTTTTAAATGAAACAAAAATGGGAAAAAATCATGCTTGAACTCTTGACTATAAATCAATCAAGGGCGTAGACTTTCCAATTTCCGGGGGGGGGGGCTCCTGCTGTTACCTTTATTTAAATTCACTTTTCGAATAGTCACTTTAAATATACATACCATGTGCATAAGACAAACAAATGATCACAAATTTGAAAGTAAGGAGGGCAACGCAGAAAAGCATGTAGGGGAACATTTTAAGAGTTTTCCTGGACATTCATTTACAGGAGTCTTGTTTCTGCCTTATTCATAAGGGTGACTTTGTACTGAAATTTACTAAACTATGGCATCACAGATGCCTTTGTTTGGTAAATGCAGGGCTGGAGTCTCTGAGCCAGAATACCAAACAGTTGCTGTGAACTCAATTTCTGAGCGATGTACAGAACAATCTTCTTCTTACTTCAAACTCATATTCTACAAGTGAGTACAAGTACAAGTCCCAGAGCACTGAGCCTATTCCAAGGGACTGTCATTCCACTTTGCAACCTGTCATTCCAGTCCCAGAGCACTGAACCTATTCCCATGGGCTGTCCTGTCATTCTACTCTGACCTCTCTGTCAGGACCCACAGCCAAACAAAGCACACGCTTCCAAGAAAGGTTTTACTTTATTATTAGTACTATGGTTGCAGTTACATGGTCACTGTTAGGAATGATGAGTATAGAACAAGCATATAGAGATATAGAGGATTCAATAGGTCCCCCCACACCTGTGAGCCAATCGGCCCATTTCCCGCGGGCGGGAAAGAATAACCGATGGTCAAGGCTGAAAAACGAAACTAGTCTCACAGTTAATTAAAGTAGAGAAACTACACAGACAGGAATACAAGGTCAGTGATAACGATGAGAGAATCAAGAGGGAAGGAATGTGGCACCAACTTGTACAGAGGTCAGGCAGGCGACTTCCAGGCCTATAAAAAGTATGGCAGCCTAGCTGACACTGTCATTCTAGTCCCACAGCACAGATTCTATTCCTAGGGGCCGTCTTTCCTCCCTGGGGGCTGTCATTCCAATCCCAGAGTAGCCTATCTGAACCCAAAGACCTTAATAGAAAAACCATTCCACATTTTCTTTGCAACTTTTTTTGTGCTGCAGTGTATTTCAGTGGAGCCTATGCAAGTCAATTAGCATTCCTGGCTCCCATTATCTCCAATGGGCCTTCAAGCCTCTCCCATTGTTTCCAATGGGCAATCCTGTCATTCCTTTGAAACTGTACCACACCTTTAAGTAAAAGCAAAATGAAGAGCATGAACATGTACAGAGTGCACATTTCTTGCCAATGTTCTTTCTGGGCTGCACACAGGGCAAAAGGAAATTTCAAAAGGCCTCCAATCTGCATGTTCCCCCCCAATCTTGTTCATGCAGATGGGCTTACCATTTAAAAATGAAATGGACATTGAAAGAAGAGTTTAGGAGTGGTTGAAGCAGCCCCCCAGAGGGAGGGGGAGAAGCCCTCAGCCAATCAAAGGAAGGCTTTCTTTCTCTCCTCTCCCAAGCAGGAAATAGGAGATGCTGGAGAGGAAGCTGCAACTCCAGCGGCAAGAAGGAGGAAAACAGAGCAAGCTGCTCTTGGATTGCAGGAAAGGTTTGGCTGACACTGGTTGCCCAGGAAAGGGTTAGTCCTCCCTGGAAAGTTTCAAGGGGATGAGCCCCCGAACCCACCAATAGTCTGTGCCTATGAAATCAATGGTGTCAAGATGGTGCTGAAGTACAGGTGAATAATTATATCAAATGCATGCGTACATACACACAACCATTGCAGTATGCTGTTTAAGAGGCTAACTCTTCCAAACAAGGTAGGCCAAAATATAAAAGTCCTTTAAATACACAAAAAACTCAACTGGAATGATTTCTACAATTGTGTTTGAGGGCAAAAAGTAAGACCTTTTTCACTGCTATCACCACCATGGACTAGACCTTCAGATGAGCTTTAAGCTATGTTTGGATTCTTCATGAGTTTTCCTTCACTTTATTTATTTATTATATTTATATCCCACCCATCCTGCAAATGGGCTCAGGGCGGGCAACATCACATCACAATAAATACAATAAAATTTAAAAACACACTATAAACATTAAAATTGGTGGTTACAGCTTAACAACAGAAATCAGCTGGCTATGAGAGATTCTGACCTGTTGGTACAGATGAAATAATGGCCAGTTATCAGTGGGTGGGGGAGACCATATATGGGCATCCGCTGCCTCAGCCAAAGGCCCGTCAGAATAGCTCCGTTTTGCAGGCCCTGCGGAATTGAAGAAGATCCTGAAAGTCCCTGATCTCAATAGGAAGCATGTTCCACCAGGCAGGGGCCAGGGTAGAAAAAGCCCTGGCCCTGGTCGAGGCGAGACAGTTGTCCCTCGGGCCAGGGACCACCACTTACACTATCATTCAAGGTTCTACATTGTCTTCAATCCCTCATCAAATCACAGGGTTGACTGAATCCAGGTGTTCAAGTAACTTAAGCTGTTGGAATATACAAGTGTACTCACTTCAGTTATGACAAGAGTTAATCTGTTGTTTGTGTTTACAACTAGTAGTTAATTAGCATAGAATCAATTAAACATTATGTAGAAGTTCCCACTAGAGGCGGAGGTAATAATCTAAATGAAGTGAACTAAGATTCTGTATTGGTTAATCAGCTTTACTGAAAGTCCTAATGCTTTTAGTCATGTACTCAGTTTGGGGAAACTGCAGAGACTCATTAGCATATTAGGCCACATCCCTGACAGTGCAGCTCATTAGCATATTAGGCCACACACCCATGTTACCAGAAGTGTGGTCATTCAGCCACACCCACCCTTTGCTTCTTATTCTGTTTACCTTGTTTGTTGTCAAAATGGTTTTCAAATATTTCTGTCCCATCTATACAAAATCTTGCCTGAACCAATATCTTATGTCCAACAATTATTCTCACACTGGATTGGAATCAATTCCTAAAGGTTCCTATGGAAATCAGCTTGCCTTCCTGAAGAACTAGTACGCTCGATATGAATTTTTAGGGTTGCCAACCTACAGGTGGGGTCTGGAGATCTCCTGGAATTACAACTGAGCTCCAAACTACAGAGATCAGGTCAATGGCTGCTTTGGAAAGTGGAGTCCATGGCATTATGCCTCCTTCCCC
>NW_015165234.1:3346754-3348181 GCF_001447785.1 Gekko japonicus
GCTTCTTCTGTGTGTTGTCAAACTTCTTTTCTTAGTCCGGTCACATGTAATTCTCTGTTAGTATGTTAGTAATGTTCCTTTGAATTTCTGTTAATAAAAAAGTCTCTTCTGGGCGCATTCAGAACCGCTTCTTTGCGTGCTGGGTACTTTTACTGTCGCTGACGTGAAGGAGCTTCCTCTGTTATCTTCTCCTTCCGACTTGTTCGATCGTCCTTCGGGTTGCTGCTAACACTCTCAGTTCATGCACTATAAATCCTCTTCCTTTCATGCCATTTCCGAAGGTCCCCCGCTTTGAGAATGGTATTAATTTCATTTTAGCTTTTGTATCCGCTCCCAAACTCTCTGCCAGGTCCTCCTCGCAACTGTTGACTTATATAAGCGCTTGTCAGGCACTCCTCGCTGTCACAGTTCAAACTTTTCCGTTTTACAAAACTCCCGTCGGATTCACAGCCAGACTTTAATACAGACTTTAGACATGCATAGGACCTGGTCACATTAGGGGGAAAGGCACGGCTGAAGTGCAGCTTTTTAGAGCCGCATCAAAAGAGAAGCGCGGCTGCGGGATCAGACAGATCCCTCCAGCCACCGCGCAGTTCCTCCCTGGCATGATCAGATGCCGGGGGGAAGCCACGGACTGGAGAGGGAGGTGAGCCCGCTGGACATGCGTGTGCATGCACAGTTCAGCCGGCCCTCACATGCTGCGGGAGAGGCGGGCATGTTGGCCGCCCGTGCTGCACAGCAACCGGTAGGTAGTGCTGTTTTGCTACTACCTTTTTGAGCCACGTCTTCGACTGGAAAGGACGGATCGGGGACGGGTGCGTACCGCTTCCCAGATGTTGTGGTATGATTGCGCCCGCTTGATGTGCCCCCGATCCTTCCCTCCCGCGGGGCAAATCCTCCCGTGTGACCGGGGCCATATATTTGCAAGTCATTCCCAATAAGGCATGCCTAGGCTCAGGTCGTGAGTTCCAGTCTTGCGTTTCCCTTCCCTTCGCCAGTCTCTCCCCTAAGCCATCAACTGTGCAGTCCTAAATAGAGTTACACCCTTCTGCATCAGTGAGGATGTGGCTGTGTTTAGGACTACAGTGTAAAATTGCAAGAATAAAACTTTTCTAGTTCAGTGCAATTTTGATTCTCAGGGCCAAAGTTATCCTATACATTATTTCAGAAACCTTTTAATATTTTGTAAAGGCAAGTCAACAGCTTCCACTGTGTTACAGATGTGGAACAGAGACTCAAGCCCTGTTCATGGGCTATGGTCATAATAAGGTCAGTGAACAGGCAGAATGGGAATGACATGACCAGGCCACCCCGGATTATTCAGGGCAATGCCCACATGCAGAAATCTACATTTGCTCTTTGCAGACAGTGAAGCAGCCCTATGCATTCCATCCACATGGCTGTCAGCTGAGATAACAGCTCAGCAG
>NW_015165234.1:3348192-3400591 GCF_001447785.1 Gekko japonicus
CTAGAACAGAATATTTCAGTTCGTCATCCAGGCCGCTCATATGCCTCTGTGCCCCCATGGGGTTGTGGCTGGAGTGCTGGGCTAGGATCTGGGAGACCCAGGGTCAAATTGCTTCTTTCATGAAGCTTACTGGGTGGCTGACTTTGGGCCAGTCACTCTCCCACAGCCTAATCTACTCACAGGGCTTTCATAGGGGTAAAATGGAAAAGGAAGAAATGATGCCTGCTGCCTCCTTGAAGGAAGGGCTGGATAAAAATATACCTACATGCGTTTCACCCTGGAGGGACCAAGCTGACCTGATCTTGTCGGATCTCAGAAGGTAAGCAGGGTCAGGCCTCATATGTACTTGTCTGGGAGACCACTGAGTAAGTCCAGGGTTGCTCTGTAGAGGCAGGCAATGCAAACAGCCCTGTTCTCTTGCCTTGAAAACCTGACACGGTTCCTGTAATTTGGCTGGGACCCAACAGCACCTCCTCCTACCACCACATTAATTGATTGAGGCTGAATTCACACATGCCCCTTGGACCACATTTCTGCCTCTCCTCTGCTGCTGCCACATTAAAACAGAAAAGTAATTTTAAATTCATTTGCAAGTCTCAAGCATGGTGAGGGGACCAAGGGATCCCAGCCGGGGTTGCAACTCCATTGCAATTATTATTTCAGAAACAGAACAAAGTTGTGAACTCATGCTCGGCTCAATAGGAGCTCAGAGCACAATGAGACAGCTGGGGCCTACCTGAGTCAGGCAGAGGCAGCGGCGGTCCAAATCAAGCTGTGGCCTGGTTTACAGGGCGGCAGCTTGATTTTGAGGGCGGCGGCTTGATTTTGGTTGCCTGAAGATGTCGGCGGCATCAGGGCTCGAGTGGAAGAGGTCTCGGCAGCTGCAGTGGACTTGTGGTGGGGTTGGCTGCTGTGCCAGCATCTGGAGGTGGCAGCAGGGCCCAAGTTGGGGCCACATCGGTGAGGCATAGGGGCCATGTCGGAGGCCAGATTCCGGTGGCAGCATTGGCAGCTTACTCCTCGGGAATGTGATTGCGTCCTCCGGCAGTGGGGCAGTTGCGCTGGCCTATTCCCAGGCCCTTGTCATTGGCCCAATGTGGGGCAGCCGCGCTGGGCTCCCTTGGAAAAGGCACCCCTTCCACGGCCCTTCCTCTGGGTGCCTGGGCAGGAGTGCTGGAGGGGCGGGGAGGGGCGGAGAGGGGAGAGGCAGGCTCAGAAGCCAGCTGGAACGCCGTTCTGGGGTGTTCCGCCCCCAAAATAGCCCTGCTGGTATCTATCTTTAGCAATAGTTACTTAAGGTGGCTGTGCCTTTATAATGGGAATGGCCAACTGGTCTGGGAACCAGAAGTGAATTTTGCCCCATCTTGTTATTAGGCTCTCTGATCAAGTTGGCATTAACAAGAAGTAAGAACTTCATAATTATTGAATTAATACATTCAGGAATATCTAAGGCCTTGTACACAAAACCCAAAGACAGGAGTAACACTGAAGTACTTCTCTGTTACAATTTCTGAGATTTTCATTCTATCTGAGTGAACAGCCTTATCTTGACTGAAGTTTGGAAGGGCTGATCAAAACCAAAGAAAACTTGGAGGTGGCCAGATCTTGTTTCTGCGAGTCTATGAAAAACAGCCTTGTTGTACAATTAAAATTTGCCAAATGTATTAGAATTGTATAAATTACTGTCATATAGACAAGGGTATATTAATACAACATTTATTAAAGTTCTTAGGTACACGTTGTGTGGTTTAACTCATAGAGTGTATGAACACAAGAACATATAGGTAGCCATGCTGGATCAGACTAACGATCCATCTACTCCACCACAGGGGGAGGAGGGTGGGCACCATAATGCCCTGCCTCATCTGATTGCTGGAGATGACAGGCTCCATCTTCCTGCCTCCCTGTGGTGTGGGGGGGAGGAAGTGTTGGCACTGTAGCTTAAGGCACTCAAAATCTTTGGGCCAGCCATGCAAACAGATTCCCCAGTGAAGAAAAATGGTGCCAGGCTGTGAGTTCCGACACCCTTTAAACTGCAGCTACCGCTTGGACTTTGTGGGAGGCAGCTGGGGCTGCTTAGCTCTCTACATCTGTTACTCAAATTCCACCACCACCACTGCATCCTCTCCATCTCCTCACCATCTTTAGCACACCTCAAAACCAGCTGGAGAAGTGATGGAAAGTAGAGGATGAAGGGGTGTAATGGAGGAGGTCAAGGACAGAGAGACTCAAGAGAGGAACAGGCAGATAATGAATGTGGAAGATAATAAAGGAAAGAGTAGAAAAGCAAGGGGCAAAGAAGTAAAAGTGAAGAACGAAACTTGAAAAGGAATAAAGGAGTGTGGGTGAGGTTGGGAATCGGGGCAGTATGGCAGCAAGCAGGTATCAGGAAAGACTTGTTGGGCACCTGACATTGAGTTGTAGACTGGAAGGTTGGCAGCTCGGCAGATCAAGACCCTAGCGCTGCATGGCAGAGTGAGCTCCAGTCTCTGGTCCCAGCTCCTGCCAACCTAGCAGGTTGAAAACAGGAAATTGCAAGCCGATAAATAGGTACCACTTCGATGGGAAGGTAACAGCATTCCGTGCACCTCAGAGTTTAGTCATGCTGGCCACATGACCACGGAAATGTCTTTGGACAGTGCTGGATCTTCGGCTTGGAAACGGAAATGAGCACTGCCCCCTAGAGTTGGATTTGACTAGCTTTCGAGCAAGAGAAAGAGCCAGTTTGGTGTAGTGGTTAAGTGCGGAATCTAATCTGGGAGAACCAGGTTTGATTCCCCACTCCTCCACTTGCACCTGCTGATGTGACCTTGGGTCAGTCGCAAGCTCTGGCACAGCTGTTCCTGAAAGAGCAGTTTGTGTCAGAGTTCTCTCGGCCCCACCCATCTCACAGGGTGGGGGGGGAAGGGAAAGGAGTTTGTAAGCCGCTCTGAGACTCCAAGTGAAGGGCGGGGTATAAATCCAATCTCTTCTTCTTCTTCTTCTTCTTCTTCTTCTTCTTCTTATGCTGCAGTAGTTGGAGTATGTTGGAAAATGTAATTAAGTATCACATCTGGAGTATTATCAAAGTTTGCCCAACTAAATCATTCCAAGGAAATATCACTGGTGTTTAAATCTATACTTTACAGCATCAGTTGTAGCAATCCCTTTTCTTGTTCAAAAAGGTGTTGAATGAGATATCCAAGACAACATGCACAATTGCCCTTAGTGGATTTGGTCTAATTTGAAAGTGCCAGTCACCTCTTTGCAGAGCTGGGGAAACTAAGGCCAGGGGGATTCTTTCCTCTGTACCTTCAACAGACACTGTCACAGCAGTGACCATCTGTTCAGCCCATGTATTGATAGATAGTACCTCACTACTGCACATGAAGATAAAGGACTGAAAGTTTAAGGCAGAAGCTCCAATGAACTTTCATGTTAACATTGTTAGAAACAAGGTGGCAGGTGTCACATCAGGGGTAACATACCACAATTCTGCTTCATTAAAAATGTGGGCAAATTGAAGCCTGTGGGATTCTGCAGCTGACCTTGATTTATTTTTATAATGCTGTCTAAAAATTTCAGGGCATATCTGCAGTACAATGAAATCAAAGATAACACTGTGTACAAATTCTATTTTTGGCACAGTGTACAAATATCAGCTTGACAAATATATAGTTATACAATAATATATGAGACTTGAGTCTCAGAAGCCAGAATGATGTGAAGGAACAAATTGTATTCTGTAGACTCGTCTAGCAGTTTCCTAATGGGCAGTGTGTATTTCAGGTGCAAATATCACAAGATCTGATGTACTTCCAAAGACATACTCATTACATCTATGTTCAATGTTAGATGTATTTAGCTTATGTCTTGCTAGTATTCATAAATGCATGTACAGGTATTATATGCAAATTATGTGATTTATGAGGATGTTGAATGTTCGTCACACTCAGAGACTGCCCCCAGTGAGATGCCGCCTTCCGCCGTCTTATGTGCCACTGTCAGGATGCTCTACAGACCTCAGAATGGGAGGGGAGCTGAGTCACCCAAGACCTCCTCCTCCCAACTGTAAGACCTTTGCTCTCTCTTGGAACTCCAGTCCACTCCTCCCAGCAGTCTCCTTTTATACCTCCCAGGAGTCTCCTTTTATACCTCGTTCCATCCTGTCAGCCTCCTGAGAGCCAGTTTGGTGTAGTGGTTAAGTGCGCGGATTCTAATCTGGGAGCACCGGGTTTGATTCTCCACTCCTCCACTTGCACCTGCTGGATGACCTTGGGCAAGCCATAGTTCTGGCACAGCTGTTCTTGAAAAAGAACAGTTTCTGTCAAGAGTTCTCTCAGCCCCACCTACCTCACAGGGTGTCTGTTGTGGGGAGGCTAAGGGAAAGGAGTTTGTAAGCCGCTCTGAGACTCCTTTGGGTAGTGAAGGGCGGGATATAAATCCAATCTCTTCTTCTTCTACTTCTTCTTCTTCTTCCTTCCCCCCCCCCCCGTCACCCATGGGGCCAGCGTCTGCCTGTCAAACACAGGCTCTGGCCATTGGTTCCCTACAACCCTGGCCCTCGCTATGGCCCTGTCCTCTTCTCTTCCCTCAGTGTGGCTCAGGCCTGCCCCTTCTCCTGCCATGCCAATACTGGGGCCCGAGGGGGATGATGGGCCATCATCCAGACTGCCAGAGCAACATCACCCCTGTCACTTACTGCTGCCGCTGTTCCCAGACTCCCAGTGTTGGACTGCTCTGGCTGTGCTGCTGTATCAGGACCCTCCAGCATTGCTGCAGTGGGTCTACCCTGCACTCAGCACTTGCCTCGTGCTGCTGCTTTGGGTCCAAGGTGGCTTGATGGCACCAGAAATCCTGGTGAGACTGGGAGCCCAGGATTTGGGAGGGCTGTTGTACCTTTGCCGAGTCCAGGGGCAACCATGGAGTGGGCCGGCAGCCCCAACCTCAATGTTAGAGTTAAAGAGGAATATTAAAAGTAGTAAAATAGTTCCCAGTTCAGGGGTCAAAGGGAAGCCTGGACAGGAAGCACTTCCTGAGGAGACAAAAGGGAAAACCTAAAGTATATAGCTAGTTAAGTTAACCCTGTCTGTTTGATAAAAGTTGTGTTCTACTTTCTGTTATTGGTGAGTGTTGGAGTCTCTCAATCCAGAGTGTCTGTTTGGGCCATTAACAACAGTATAAACAGAAAAATAAGAAAATCTACAACCTCTACAAATATCCAATTCTGTCCCTACCCCCATCCCAACCCATATAAAAATATTGTTGTATATTTGTTTGGTTTTTCCCAATTTAGAGGTTTTTCTTCCAAAAATGTCATGATGTGCCCACCATTCTTCCCAAAAAATATTCTCTTTTTGTTTTCCTTGTTGAGTTCTGACTTCTTGTGACAATTTATTGATAATTATAATGTCCCAAAGTTTCTGAATCCAGACCTGTTCAGATGGAGGTTCTGTTTTCTTCCATTGTTATGTAATGACATGACAAGCAGCCACTAATAAATTCTGGATTATCTTTCTGTAAGACTATGTCACATGCCCACCAATTATATATCCTAACAACATTGTCAGTGGGTCAAAACTTAGTTCATTTCCAATAATCTTCATTATGTTAGCATGAATCAATCTCCAGAATGTTTGCATTTTAGTACAGGTCCACCAGATGTGAAAATATGTACCTATTTCAGAACATCCCTTCCAACATAACCCTTGACCAGCCTTATATATATTTCTCATTTTAAAGGTAAAGGTTTCCCCTGCTTGAAAGCTAGTTGAATTCAACTCTAGGGGCAGTGCTCATCTCTGTTTCCAACAGGCCCATAGCTACATTAAAGCATTCTGGGGCCCGGCCCCCTGACTTTCTACCAAGGCCCCACAACTTCCCCACCTGTCAGCAGCCCCACAGGCTCCATCCTGGGTTGGCAGCCGAATTGGGAAGAATCAATTTTGGCTGGCAGAAAGACTCACGCATGTCAATTTCAGCAGTACCAGCGATTGGGGAGTCTTTCCACCAGCCGAATGTCAATTTCAGCCCCAGTGTATCCAATGGCCATTGAAGTCGATGGTGAAAACATAGGGTATATTCTGGGGGCTGGAGGGGAGGTGGTTTGAGGGAGAGGTTCCAAACTCACAGGGTAGGTGAAGACGCCTCTCCCCAAGGTACCCACCGTGTTTCAAGAACATTGGACCAGGGGGTCCAATTCTACGGGCCCCAAAACAGGTTGCCCCATCCCCTTATTGTTCTCTATGGTGGGAAAAATGTTACTTTTTTCCCACCATAGAGAACAATGGGGAGGATGGGGGCAACCTCCATTGCTGGTTTCCTACTTCTTATTTGTAGAAGAGAGAGAAATTTAAAATATTGACAAAATAATTAAAAATAAATGAAGACAAAATGAAAGGAAATGGAGAGATAGATGTATTAAATCGTAAAATAAAAATGATACAACGTCAGATAAACATATTATTAACACAAGAAATAGCTAACAAAACAGAATATGCCAAATTATACTATTTTGAAAATGCAAATAAACCCACCCACTGACTGGCTTATAAACTTAGAAAGGAAAAAGAAAGGAAAAAGGATAATCCCAGCTCTCAAAAATAATGTCCAAGAGTTAAAATATAGAAATCAAGACTTGTGAAATATTGTTGAAGATTTTTATAAAAACTTATATAACCAAACCCCACAAGACCATCAAAAAATTAAGAATTTTTAATGAAGCTCAATAAAAAGGATCGTAATGAAGATCAGAAAAAAAAATTCTAAATGACCCAATTACACCTTGTGAAATAGTAAAGGCGCTCGAAAAGCAAAAGAAGAAGAAATCTCTAGGTCCGGGTGCTATTACAGCAGACATTTATCAAAAGCTTGGTGATGAAATTCTCGAAAGAAGGGCGCGGTACGGCACGGGTGATGGCCGGATTCTCAGGATGCTCCTGAGCCACCTGATCCTTCTTCGTCCTTCTAGGTGCTCCCCGGTTTCGGGGGGCCTCGCTGGATCTCCTGGAGGGAGAATCAGTGGCAGGGGGCTTCTTTTTGGCCCCTCCCTGCTTTGGCATCATGGGGGGTGTCCGATATTGCCCTGAAGCAGGGACGAAGAGCGAGGTGGATCATGGACTCCATGTTTTCCACGCAGCCCTGACCATCTGCGTTTTAACCATTTGTTTTTTCTTTTGTTGGAGTTACTACATCGCAGAAAGAAATATTTGAAAGAGCAAGAGACTACCTGGAGGCGTATTGGATTATAATACCCCTAACAGATAATCTCAACATTATAGAAAGTAGCCATGAAGCGATTGGAAACTGAAAGGATTTTTACTGCAAAAAAGGAAGGGGTAAGAAAAGTTATTCTGTCTTGTTTGAGCAACTTTTTGTATGAAATTGAAGGACAATACAGGCTTTGATTAAAAGACTACTAGAAGCTAATCTGCATGTTGAAACGTTGAAATGGAGTTGGGAGAGAACAGCAAGGAATGGGACCCGGATGTTGAAATTGTAACTCTCACAGTGGAACAGTTTAAAAATCTATTGGCGAGAGAAATATCAGAAGCTTTTAGAACTGCTTGTAATAATATTCTCAAAACCTCACAAAATGTGAGTCAGGATATAAGTAATAATGAAGATCAAACTCAAATGGCTCAGAGTGTTAGTGAGAAGGGGAACGGCTTTCTGGATGGGACAAGGGAAATGGCGGATAATCAACTGAAGTCCGTGAAAGAAGAGAACCAAGAGATAGATACAGATTGGACAAAAGATACGGCAAACCTTGTATTAGAAAAAGAAGATAAGGAAAAAGTCCCCATAACTGCTTTAGAAGAAAAAAAGGTAAAGAGACAAAAGAGAAAAAGAGGAGGAAAAACCAGTGGTAAACTGACCAGACTGAATAAATGAATGAGGACTAACCTTGTGAAGTATGGAAGAAGAGTTTCAAAGATAGAAATTTATTAATACAAAAATGCAAGGTATAGAAAAGAAGTTGAAAGAAAGAAGGAAGACATGGAGAGAGAAGGAGAGAAGAGACAAAATTTATTTTTGATGATTAAAAAGGTTTAAATATTCTTCTTGGGATTTATATGGCGTATGAAAGCAAATTAAGAGATTGTGTCCTAATGGTGGAAGAAGAAGTGATGATTAGTAATGATATATTTATGTGTTTGTTTTGTCATTTTTATAAGGTTTATTTTGTTAATGTGTCTTATGATTATGAGAGACTGAGAAGGATAGTGGAGGAAGGAGTAATGAGTTATGAGATTCATATGTTTGTTTTTGTTATTCTTTTCTTTCTTTTCTGTCTTTGAATTATACAGTTGAGATTAATAGGGGAGTATATATACTTTACAACACATATACTTTACAACAACCAAGTAGATAGTAGAGTGTTAAGGGTGTAGTTTTTTTGTAATGTGTAAATGTTATCTGGAGAGTGTTAAATGTCTCGATGAGCCTAATAGTGGAGCAAAGTGTGTTACTTAAGATAGTTCATAATATAAAGAACATTAGAAGCAAGGTATATGTGGGATTGTTAAACATAGGATGTATTGGTTTTGATATTTACTGCCTTTGTTCTCCAGTAGACAGATTTACATTTTGGTTGTGGTTAACCCAAATAGGATTTTTTTTCCTCTCATTTCTTTCTTTGAAGTATATAGTTGAGATTAATAGGGGAGGATATTTATATACATATACTTCAGAACAACTAAGTAGATAGTAGAGTGTTAAGGGTGTAGTTGTTTTGTAATGTGTAAATGTTGTCTGGAGAGTGTTAAATGTTTGGATGAGCCTAATGGTGGAGCAAAATGCATTACTTAAGATAGCTCATAATATAAAGAAAATTAGCAGTAAGGTATAAGTAGGAGTGTTAAACTTAAGATATATTGGTTCTGATACCTACTGCCTTTGTTCTCCAGTAGACAGATTTACATTTTGGTTGTGGTCAACCCAAACAGGAAACAGATAGTTCAAACAGGAAAGAGAAGATAAAGCACTCAATTGATTTTGAGGATAGCTTTAATGGGAAGGCTAATTAACAGCACGAATGGCTTTGTTCTATGAGTTAATATTGTGATTTATTATTATTATTGATATCAGAAAAATGAATTAAAGGGAAAAAGAATATGAAATGTAAGGAAGGTGTAATTATTTTTGTCAACTTACTTGTGATTTTTGTGATGTAGTTAAGGGTATGAGTATATTATGTATGTTTGTCTGAAAATTAATAGATTATTTTTAAAAAAGAAAAAAAAGAATCAAACCTCCCTTCATCAGATCGCCATTCCTACTCATATCTGACAAAGGGTGTTTTGACTCTTGAAAGATTATACCCCCAAAATTTTGTTGCTCTCTGACTGGAATCTGACACGTAGAAATTCACTCTCAAGCTTGGAATGGCTCCCTGCCTCCTTTCCTTCCGGCAGAGACCCCTCAAGAACACCAAATGCAGAACTCGAAGCTCTCAGGAAGGCAGTGCAAGGCAGAAGTTCCACCAGCATTCATTGCTGACCCAGCCAAAGGTCTTTCTGCTGGCATCATGATTGTATTACGTGACCCACTTATTATTATTGTTTGGATTCTAAGAACCACAAATGGGGCCATAAAATTATTCAGGGAACCGGTAGTATGTTTTCACTTACCAGAGAGGGGAGGAAAAGGGTGGGCTGTGCTCTTGATAGCTGAGAACAACCGTTAGGCGGGGGTGTTTGTGAAAATATTGGAAAGACTGTTGCATCTTCTTTCTAGGAATTTCTCAGTTTGCAAAACAGGAATGATTTATGCCTGTCTTGGCTCCCCAAGATATTCAACTCCTCTCTTCAGAAGCAGGACTTAAAATAAATTTAGAAAAAACTAAGATTATGACCAAAAACTGCTCACAATATTTGAATATCAAGATACAGATACATTCAGGTATCGAGGTGGTCAACAAGATCAAATATTTAGGTGTTCTAATTTCAAACAAAAATAATACATTATTTGAATATAATTTCCTCCCCCCTCCTCCTTGTTCTTAGCTCAGAGGGGGGAAATAGTTAAAACACAAAGTGGAGCCCCGCTTGTTCCCAACCTCCCAGGAGACAAGGTATTACCCCACAGAGGTCATTAATTCATATGGTCGCCATAGGTTGGAAGTGACACACACTCCCAGGTATTGCATACCGGCACCTTTTGGGGGTGGCTTTCCCCAGTCCTGTTTCTTGTGCACTGGCCCACCCCACTCAGCTAAAGAAGGAGTGACTGAATCCTCCGGAACAACCTAGTGGAGACCAGCAGAGGGAAGAGGGATTTGGTGGGAATCAGCACTACCTTTTATATCAATACTGGCACTTAAAAAAAAAAAGTACTGATTCCAAGCAATGTGTGCAAGAAAATATTGAAACCAATTTCTACCTCCAAGACTCTGGTGAACAGCTACCCATCCCCTTTTAAAAATAAGGCTTTTTAGATGGTGTATCTTGTTACCCACTAAGCTCGTGATCCAAATATGTTATATGCATACACTGGGGGAAGAAACTGCATATGTAGCTACTTCTCAAAGTTTTGCCACAGCAGCTACTACAGCTAAAAATACAAGCTCCTTTCAAAACTGAAGTCTGTGCTGTCTCTTCAGGGTACTATAGCTGTTACAGCAAAAAATTTAGAGAGAGAACAGTCTCCAGCTGTATATGCATGCTTTCCTTAATTCATGTAGATTGGTTTAGAATTTATTTGTTTATTGTCCTGCTCTTATATGGGGCTCCTGGTAGTCAATGGGTTATTGATCAGGTTCACACCTACTTAACATCCAGAATGCTAAAACATCAGATGCTCCCAAATTATTCACTGAGCCCTGAACGTGTTTTTTTTAAATTGTGTCCTTTTAAAATAAATAAAAACACACTCAGTTTCATCACTTTTAAAAACAGCCATTATAAAAATAACAAAATAATTTGGGATATTCACTCCTGATTTCCTTCCAGTTTATCTGTAGCATTCCTGAAATGTGGTAAGAAGAACTGAACACATGACTTTAGCTGTGGTATAAACAGTGCTGAGTTAAGTCTATGACTCATATTGTTTGACATTTATTTAATATATCAGTTACCAATTGTATATGAGACATTAGGTACTTCAGTCCAAAGAGACATTTTCCACATATTTGAGAGCCAGTGTGATACAGCAGAGACTGTGATAGGCTTGGGCCAAAGATACCTGGGTTCACACAACATGAAATCCCCTAAATGAACTGGATCAATCAGTCTCAGCCTTATTTACCTCCCAACAAATCTATGAGGTAAATTAAGCTGAGACTCACTAACCTACGTTCTTTTGGCAAGCTATCATGAGTAATTTTAAAGTAGAACAGTGGGATATGTTTCCCAAATAAATAACAAAATGGGGTTTTAAAAAAGGATAAATAATAACTTTGAAACATTGATGGACCATGTTTAGATTATGGTCTTGTGTAATCCCTAGATTTTGTGTTGCAGTACTACTGCACAGCCAGTTTTTTCCTCTTTTATATTTATTCAACAGAGGAATGCTCATTAACCTGCCAGTTCAGCCCACAGTCTGTTCACCAGTTGTGATCAGCATTCTCAAATATTTGACAATCTGTTCACCTGTGGTTGATCAATCTACAGATGTTGATCACACACTTATTCAGGGCTTTTTTTGTAGAAAAAGCCCAGCAGGGACTCATTTGCATAATAGGCCACACCCAACAGCAGAAACTCATTAGCATATTGGGCCACACCCCAACAGCACAGCTTGTTAGCATATTAGGTCACACCCCCATGCCTTCCCTTGAAGGGAAGGGAAGGCTGCTTAAACTGTCTTCCCTTGGCTTGCCTGAGTGCCCCACAGCTGCAGGGCACCCAGGCTAGCTGGCCCTTGGACAGGCCAGGGAAGGCACAGGGAGGCATTTAAATGCCTCCCCAATCCTTCCATGGCCCCACCGGCCCACCTGCCTCGGAGTTGCTGGGGGGGTCACTCTCCAGGCCTTCCCTCTGTAGCCACACACGCAGAGGTTTTGGCTGTAGTGGGCATGGCCAACTCTGAAGCCAGCCAGAACTCCATTTCTGTGCGTTCCTGCACAAAAATAGCTCTGCTTATGATTATGTATTATTGCTTTCCCACAGCTTCTCCCAGCCATTGCTCTACTGCCACATTCATTAAGTGCACAAAACATTTTACCACTTCACAGCCAATGGCTTACAGTTCCCCTTACTGATGTCTGCCTGGTTGATCATCAAAAGGAAAGGCAAGCACACTGTTCAAATCCTGATAATTTGCAGCACATCCACATTCACAATCTGCCTCATGGGAATTATAGGAGGTGGTTGTTTTTTTTACTTGATATCCCACCCACCCCCATCTGCCACATTCTTGTTGCTGTAACTTGATTGACCAAGAAAAGAAATGCCTTGGGGAAGTAATGCTTGTTTTGCTTGTATTCTAGACCCATCATGCCCCATGACCTGACATTTATCAATATGAAAGGCAAACAAACTGTTTAGGTAGGGAATAGTTTACGAATCCGGACACCCTGACTTGGATGGCCCAGGCTAAGCCAATCTCATAGATCTCAGAAGGTACGCAAGATTGACCCTGGTTAATACTTAGGTGGGAGAGCACCGAGGAGACCAGACACAAAGGAAGTCCAGAGTTGCTATGGAAAGGCAGGCAATGACAAACCACCTCTGTTTGTCTCGTATCTTGAAAACCCCATGGGGGTCACCATCAGTTGGCTGCAACTTGATGACACACTTTCCTCCTCCTCCACCACCACCACCACCACATTCAGATGCTGCTGGCACATGGTGGGATTTGTAATTATTTTTCAGGGAAGAAATATCATTTCCTAGAAAATCACTTAACTCTCTTCCTGTGTCATGATGAAGAGCTGCTCTTATTCGATCTCTTCGTGGGCATGTATGAAGCAACTTTCACGGGAAAACATGTAAAAGTGGAAGCTGGGCAGGCACAAAGTCTTTACCTAGATGTTTTTGTTCCAAGTTCAAATCAATGGGGTAAGATACTCAAATGCAAACAAACAGCTGGACCACAGTAAGTAAAAATGTCAATCATGTTCATTTTGAAGTTCTTTGCATCTCTAATCCTTTATAATAATGATTTATAGTTGCCCTTTTAAAAATCCTGTTTTTACTTACATTCTGATTTATTAAAGTGGCTTTCTGTTTTGTGGCATGAGATATATTCTCTAGGAAAAGCCTAGTCTACCTCTGTGCCTCTCAGCGTGATCTTCGTTTTACCGGAATGGTCAGCTGAATGTGGCCATTACCACAAAGGATTACAGCAGCAATAAAATGTCTGGAGTGACCACAGTCAGTATTGTAAATCATAACATCTGGGAGACAGATGCTTTATATCATGGAGATATGTTCCTCTTCAGAAAGTTTATGTCTCTTATTCATCCTCAAACTTTACTAAATGTACATAAAAATTTAGGAACATGCAAATTTTAAGTTTAAAAACTCAGCTAAATATTTTTTTTTTCATCAGCTGGCAGAATGTCTTGGAATTTTTCAACAACAAAAATGCACACAATATCTTAGTGTTCAGAAATTCATGGTGGTGGTGGAAAGTGCCTTCAAGTCACAGACTTACAGTGACCCCATAGGGTTTTCAAGGCAAGAGATGTTCAGAGGTGGTTTGCCATTGCCTGCCTCTGCATCATGACCCTGGTATTCCTTGGAGGTCTCCCATCCAAATACTGTTCAGGCCTGACACTTCTTAGCTTCCAAGATCTGATGAGATCGGGCTAGCCTGGGCAATCCAGGTTCAGTAATTAATACAAGGTCAGATATAGGTATAAGCTATATTTTCATTACAACCTTGCAGCAACATCCAATTGTTTCATGATTTATTATATTTAGAAACATAAAAATGCAAATACTTCTGTCACAGACATCTGATAAAGGGAGTTTTGACTATTGAAAGCACATACCCCCTCCTTCTGCTTAGCTAAAAGGCAGGGCTGTCTCAAGTCATTTTGCTGCCCCAAGTGGGTAGTATGGAAGGACAGCCTCATGGTAACAGTTATGGTTCCCTTCACCCCTGACATATGTTGATTTGGGGTTATGCAATGGCAGCTAAGGTAGAAAAGCACCTCCTCCTGTGCCATGTTTTCTGGGTTCCAAGGGTCTGGAAAGCGGTTCCATAGCCAGTTACAGGGTTGCCAACTCTGGGTTGGGAAATACCTGTAGATTTGGGGGGTAGAGCCTGGGGAGGGAAGGGCTGGGGAAGAACCTCAGCAGGGTATAATGCCATAGTGTCCACTGCCCAAAGCAGCCATTGTCTCCAGGAGAACTGATCTTGGTCATCTAGAATCAGTTTTAATAGCTGGAGATCTCCAGGTGCTGCCTGGAGGTTGGCTTATGTTAATTTGGGGCTATGCAGTGGCAGCTAAGGTAGAAAGGCACCTCCTCCTATGCCATGTCTTCTGGGTTGCAAGGGTCTGGAAAGCGGTTCCATAGCCAATTACACAGTTGCCAACTCTTGGTTGGGAAATACCTGTAGATTTGAGGGGTAGAGCCTGTGGAAGACAGGGTTTGGGGTGGGGAGGGACTTTAGCAGGGTATAATGCCACAGAGTCCATTGCCCAAAGCAGCTATTATCTCCAGGAGAACTGATCTTGGTCATCTGGAGATCAGTTGTAATAGATGGGAAATTTTCTGTAGGGGAAAAATGATGTGCTGTGGCTGGGGAACACGGTGATTTCTGGGAGATCTCCAGGCCCCACAGGGAGATTGGCAACTCCAGTGACTGTTTAAGGGAAGATTGGGATATGGGGGGGGGGGTGAGGAACAGCAAACTGTTTAGAATGTTGGAGGCAGGACTTAGGCAATGCAGCTAGTGGATAGGGACAGCTTCTGAGTGACACATCATAGAGCTAACTGATTGAGGAGCATGTGGAATGTTCAGAAAGTGCCACCCCACTTCACAATTATATATAAGGGGAGAGTCACTTCATTTATACCACACCTTTTTTCCCAATGGAGACCCAAAGCAGTTTACATTGTTTGCCTCTCCATTTTATCCTCATAATAACCCTGGGAGGTAGATCAGGCTGAGAGAGAGTGACTAGTCCAAGGTCATTCAGCAATCTCTCATGGCAACGGTTCTCCCAATCCCAGTCTGACACTCTGACTACTACACCACACTGGCTCTCAGCTTTCCCTCCTTCCTTGTCAACCTCTCCATGGGAAAACGTCCAGCCAGGTTGCAAAAGCCATATGGTAGTCTAATAATATTTTATTTAATATTCCTTCTGTAAATGTATAGCAATTAATATTTTAGGGCATTTTAAACACATACCACAAAACTAGGTTAATTTGCCATGCTTTAAGTGAGACATGTTTTCTGCCTTCTTGTTTCTTAGAGTTCTGCCTACCTTGTTAAGAACACAGTAACTTAGCTCCTCCATAACTCAAAGTATGGCTCTGGGTTAGAAAAAAAACATTAAAATTTTGTACAGGTGAGTCCTTCCTCAAAGACAAAATCAGCCCTGGAAAGGGTCCTTTCCCCTGCCTTTTACTAACAGAAGACAAGTTTTAAAGGCTCATGATACTGTTGTGGTTGCCTGGCAACTGCCCCTGAGGGCAGCTGTTTCTTACAGCTGCAGGCATTCTTTTTATCATTTGGGGTGTTTTAACCCCTCCTCCCAATGTATTGCTTTTAGAGATTTTTCTGCAAACCTGGAACATTTTTCAAGTTTGTAGAAAGATCTGTCTTTTCTGTTCATGGCTGCAGTCTCCAGATTTAAGCATCCACAGATCCAACCACATTTGGAATTATATATATTGACAAGTAGAGAACCCACAAGGACTTGTGGAGGACTTCATTTTCCCCTCTGTCCCTTCCAAGGAAGAGGCATCATCTCACAGAACAATACCCAGGGACGGCTGTGTGTAGGCAACACTTTTACTGCCAGTCAGACCCTTGCTGGGGAAAGGAGGGACATCCTGTCCACCACACGGGTGCCATTCCCCATGAGCTAGGGGCCATACTTTACTGGGCCTCCCATCCAGTGCTCCAGTGAGTCAGCTCTGAATAACTACTTGGAACCCCAATTACCTCATCTGTTGAGGCTCTGGTTATAGGCTCTGTATGTTTTATTTGATGTATTTTAATCAGTTTTAGCTGTTTTTGTATACTATGTATGATGGAACCTGCCCTGAGCCTGCTATGCAGGGAGGGCAGAATACAAATCTAATAAGATAGAAGTAAATAAATAAATCTGCCTCTGTTGGAGTTGCACTGTTGCTGGGCCTCCCTCACTGTCCAGAAGGGCATCAAGCGGCAGTGGCTGGATCAGGGCCACCACTGCTGTAACAGCCCTCCAGATGGCAGCATCTGACTCCTCTGTTAATTATACTTTAAGTGGATATACTTTTTAATTATTCTTACTGTAATGATGAACAAATAGTACGATAACAGGAAGAAAATATTTCAAAAGGAGTCAAAACTGGGGCATGAATAAATTATAGGACTCACTTGTGAGCACTCTGAGTTTTAAAAGCATATATATCATTGCAAAAAATTGTTACAATAACCCTCTTAGTTGTGTCAATATTAATTTTCTCAGGATTAGTGTGTGGGGTGTGTGAAACTATGAGTAATGGCTTGCCAAAGGCTACCTAATGACTTCAAGTTAGGTAGGATTTGAATTAGGGACTTCCTGGCCCTCAGCTTCCTACATTATGGCAACTATAGCCCTAGAAAGAGGGCTTACAGGCTCTCCAGTGTCTGTTACTTCTAAAATTGATCTAAATGTCATTGAGATCTTGATGGCTTCTTCTAAGACTCTTATATTTGCCTGATTGTAATAACTGCTTTACATATTAATGGGGGGCAATAATCTGGCACTAACACTACCCGAAGGAGTCTCAGAGCGGCTTACAAACTCCTTTCCCTTCCCCACCCCACAACAGACACCCTGTTTGGTATAGTTTTGTGTAGCCAGTTAAGTGCACAGACTCTAATCTGGGAGAACCGGGTTTGATTCCCCACTGCTCGGCTTACACCTGCTGGATGACCTTGGGCAAGCCATAGTTCTGTCAGAGCTGTTCTTGAAAAAGAGCAGTTTCTGTCAGAGCTCTCTCAGCCCCACTACCTCACAGGGTGTCTGTTGTGGGGAGGGGAAGGGAAAGGAGTTTGTAAGCCGCTCTGAGACTCCTTTGAGTAGTGAAGGGCGGGGTAGAAATCCAATCTCCTCCTCCTCCTGTGAGGTAGGTGGGGCCGAGAGAACTCTCCCAAGGACTGCTCCTGAGAGAACAGCTCTGAGAGAACTTGTGACTGACCCAAGGTCACACCAGCAGCTGCATGTGGAGGAATCAAACCAGGTTCTCCCGGGTTAGAGTCCGTGCTCCTAACCACTACATCAGACTGGCTCAAAAAACAGTTCAACTGGTTTATGTTTAGCGCATAACAATGTTCCCTCTAAGCTGTGGAGTCTTGTGAGCAAAAATTCTACTTTGTAAGCTACTGGCATTAAAGTTGTGAGCAGGTAATTTGGCTACTGCATAAATCAGTTTCCTCTGGAGCCAGCCTTCCTGAGCTAAGACAAAAATGTGTGAGCCGGAGGCTAAAAAACTGTGAGCTAGCTCACACTAACTCAGCTTAGAGGGAACACTGGCGCATAGTGAATAGTCCACTTCTTCAAAGTCATGTGATTATGACTAAACACATTTGCAGATGCCATGTGGCATCATACCTAGTTGTGTGTGTGTTGGAGAAGTGACAGCCTGCTAAGAGTCTAGTTAATGTAAATACTGCTGAAACTGTGGTTTAGTACACTTGTACCCTAGGGGGAGCTGTGGTGAATTCTCTAGGGTTTATTGAATGTTTTCTTTTGCAGTTCAGCCTGCTTCTTGGGGTTTTTTCTGTCTCTGCTTTGTGCTAATATGTGTTCAGTGTTCCCTCTAAGCTGAGTTAGTGTGAGTTAGCTCACAGTTTTTAAATCTCTAGCTCACACAGTTTTGTCTCAGCTCAGGAAGGATGGCTCCAGAGCAAACTAATGTATGCAGTAGCCAAATTGCTTGCTCACAACTTTAATGGCTGTAGCTCACAAAGTAGAATTTTTGCTCACAAGATTCCACAGCTTAGAGGGAGCAATGTATGTGTTAGTGCTTGTACTCTGAAGGCCTTTCTGTTGTATTAGTGGCCTGCAGTCAGTTATTGCCTTTTTGAAAAATCGTGTTGCAGTAAATTCATTGAAAGCAAACTCCAAAGTGTGGATTGGATTATTTCCTGAACTCTGTCACAATATATATACAAAATGTTTAAAGGTGGTATATAATTCCAGATAGAATAGCGAAATCTAATAATAAATGTTCTAAAGTATGCTGGAAATGTCAATGTAAAACAGGATCTTTTTATCATATGTGGTGGCATTGTGAAATAACTAAAAGATATTGGAGGTGGACTCATGAAATAATGCAAAAGATATTAGGTATTGTTATACCATTTACACCGGACGTAATCCTTTTGAATATATTATCAAAGGACTTAAACAAAAATGATAGATATTTGCTTGTATGCCTTACGACAGCAGTCAGAATTTTACATGCTAAGTACTGGAAGTCATCTGAAAACCAAAGAAACATGAATATATAACCAAACTGATGGAAGGAGCAGAATGTGATAAATTAACTTTATTGATGAAAGGGTCTACAAACTATACATTTGAAAATACATGGATGCGTTTTTATGACTGGTATAATAACAGCATAACAGAATGAAGTATAAAGGTTTAACTCAGCTAATTAAAGGCTTGAATATTGAAATATGCAGCCACAGATATAGATTTTTTTGTACAGAAATAGAGCCACCGGAGAAAGAATTATTTGTGCTAATGAAATAAGATTTTATTATTGTAAACTTACGAGGCAAACTGTTTTAAGGACAATCATGATTTACCCCATTTATGTTTTGTGTTGTATTGTTTTGTTTTTTGTATGTTTATATGTGTGTTTAGTTTCAAAAACAAATAAAATTCTGCCCCTTGGGACAGTTAAAAAACAACAACAACAATGTGACAGTCCCACCATTAATACTACTGTTCAATGTGACATTACCAAGCTTTAACCATTTAACCAGAGTCTCTTCCAGGAGCTCATTCTGCCAGATAGGAGTCGCCACCGAAAAGGCCCTGGCCCTGGTTGCAGCCAGTTTAACATCTTTGGGGCCTGGAGTTACCAGAAGGTGCTGAGTCCCTGACCGTAGTGCCCTTGGGGGAACATATGGAGAAAGGCGGTCCCTCAGGTATGCCGGACCCTGGCCATGTAGGGCTTTAAAGGTGAGAACCAGCACTTTGAAGCGAACTCAGTACGCTATAGGCAGCCAGTGCAGCGCTTTCAGCGCAGGCTTGATATGGTCCCATCTAGAGAGACCCATCAATAGCCTGGCTGCAACATTCTGCACTAGCTGCAGCTTCCAGATTTGCGACAAAGGCAGCCCCATGTAGAGAGCGTTACAGTAGTCTAACCTCAAGGTGACCATCACATGGATCATTGTAGCCAGGTCATTGCGGTCAAGGAAGGGAACCAACTGCCGAGCCAGCCGAAGATGGTAAAAGGCCGACTTGGCAGTGGCTGCCACCTGGGCTTCCATCATTAAAGAGGAGTCCAGGAGCACACCCAGACTCCTAACCTCCGACGCTGGCACCAAAGGTGCCCCATCGAAGGTCAGGAGGGGGAGCCCCAATCCCGAACCGACCCGACTCAGGCCCAGGACCTCCATCTTCACCGAGTTTAGTTTCAGCCGGCTCAGCCTGAGCCAATCAACCACAGCCTGCAGCGCCCGATGAAGGTCATCTGGGGCAGAGTTCGACTGGCCACCCAACATCAGATAGAGCTGGGTGTCATCTGCATATTGGGCAAGGGGGCACATGTAGATGTTAAACAACATCGGGGACAGCACTACCCCCTGAGGCACCCCACAATCAAGGGGATGCCTCCGGGACTGCTGATTCCTTATCGCCACCCTTTGTCCCCAACCTTGGAGAAACGAGGCAAACCATTGAAGGGCAAGCCCCTGTATCCCCGTGTCAGTGAGGTGGTGGGTCAGCAACTGGTGGTCGACCGTGTCAAATGCAGCCAACAGATCTAACAACAGCAGTGCCACCACACCACCTCGATCCAGATGCCTTCAGAGGTCGTCAGTCAGGGCAACCAGCACGGTCTCAGTCCCGTGACCTGGGCAGAAGCCAGACTGGAAGCCAGACAGAAGCATCCTCCAGATAGCCCTGTAACTGTAATGCCACCACCCTCTCAATAAGTTTGCCCAGTCGGTAGTTTGCCAATTCGGTCGGGTCCAAGGATGGTTTTTTCAAGAGAGGGCGGACCATTGCTTCCTTGAGTGCTCTGGGGAACCGTCCCTTCGAGATGGACTTGTTAATAATCTCCCTCAGGGCACCTTGGAACCCCTCGTGGCCCGCTTTAATGAGCCAAGAGGGGCACGGATCAAGGTCGCACGTTGTTCGACGCACCAATACGAGCAATCTGTCAACTTCTTCCAGGCTGAGTAGGCTAAAACACTCTAAACCCAGAACCGAAGACGCACAAGGGGCCTTAAGTTCACTCACTGTTCCAATTGTGGTGGGGAGGTCGCAGCGGAGTGCCAAGACTTTATCTGCGAAATAGCTTGCAAATGCCTCGCAGCCAATATCCAATTCCCTAACGTTTTGCCTGCCCTGTGGCAGAGCTGTCAAAGACTGAATCGTACTAAACAACTGGGTCAGGCGTGAGCTTGCAGATGCAATCATGGTCACATAGAAATCTCTCTTTGTGGCCTTGACTGCCATCTCATAGGATCTCATAAATGTCCTATAAGATGCTCTTGATGCCTCATCGCGAACCCGGCGCCACCGTCTCTCTAACTGTCTTAGTTCTCGCTTCAGCTGCCGCAACTCCTGGGTATACCAGGGTGCTTGCGTAGAGCAAGTGTGGAGAGGGCGCCTGGGAGCAATCTCATCAATGGCTGTGGAGAGCCAACCATGCCAGTCCTCCACCAGCTCATCCAATGAGCCGCCAGGGGGCCTCGGATCCCGTAGGGCCATCTGAAGCCGCAAAGGGTCCATCTGGCTCCATGGGCGGGCAAAAATCTGCTCACCACCTAAACAGGTCATTGATATCACTGGATATCATCATCATACCCCCATTTGATGAACAATAGGGGTAATGAGGTCCCGGCACCCCTATTCTTCCTCTATGCACTTTTATGCCCTCACTATAACATTTCTGGCTATGAGCCTGCCTGGGAACCTCCTCTCTCTTTCTTTGTGTTCTGACCCTTTCTTGAGCTAAATTCTAGTGCTACTTGTTTTATGATTTGTCCTATGGGGGGCGAAATGATTCATAGTCCTGGAATTCTTGTGTGTGATTACACACACAAAAAACCCCACTTGGTTAATTTACTAAAATGAGCTACAGGAAATCTCTTGCAAAGCCTCTTACATCATAACACCATACTTGGCATAGCTTTCTTGTATACTTTTTAGTGCATAATGCCAATAAAGGTGGTGGTTGTTGCTGGCATAGCTTCCTATAAACCAGCCTCTAAAGCCTGTGCACAAAGATCCAGGGAGTCATACTCTGGCATTATATAAGAGCTGAAAATGTAGGCCCCTAGCAAATCTTACACAGAAACTTGCCTAGAAAGACTTGTCAATTTCAAGGACATTACTGATTTATTTACTGCTCCAGAGATTAAAAAACACATAACTCCTCCCAAATCCACCCCATTTTATTGACAAACTTTAAAATAAATTGTAAGAAAGTTTCCTCTGTTAGTTTATCGGATGCATTTTTTATTGTCACAATGCAGCTGGTATGCTATTTGCTTAAGTCTGGTGATTGTATAAATCAGTTGTATTATTTTATCATCTTTTGGCTTGTTTTCATGAGTTCAACTATTAAGCTTCATATAAGTGGCTAGAGATAGTACTACTGCTTTATTTAGATTTATTTTACTTCCAGTTACTACTTTGCATATTTTATGTGTATTATAAATTTTCATGATTTAGGGGACCTCCCTGATACTAGAAAACAGGGCCTGCCTTACTATGGAACACATGAAGTAGAATGAGGTGACCCCTCATTTTCATGCCTCTAGATTCTGTTTCACATTTTAAAAAACCCATTTTGTTTTCTTATAAATCTATCGTCTATGCCACACAAACTTATATTTATTTTATTTACATTAGACTTGATATCCCGCTCTTGTCCCATGGCTAGGGTCTCAGAGCGGCTTACAGGGTTTCTGGTGCTAATCACCTGTGTTCCTAGCTAGGGCCACAATGTATGAAGGGGGGGTGGGACAACCTACCGGCACCCCCTCTGTGGTGGCTATTGCTGTTTCTCCGTTGGCTCAGCATGGTCGGGTCTCCTGGTCCAGCGGGTTGTTCTTTCTCTGGCGTTCTCTGGCGTCTCCGGCATTCAGTGATGGCGATCTCCTCCTTAGGCGCGCAGCTCCGCCTACTTTCCGGCCCAGCCACGTCCTTTCTGGCTCCGCTGAGCCGGAACTCGGCATCTGCACATGCCCCTTTCTTCTCTCTTCACGGCAGCCCTCGGTGTACTCCTTCTCCGCCGCCAGGGATCGCTCAAACGCGCACCTTGCCTTGCTCGCCACCGCCTTGCTCGCCGCACCACCAATGCCGTCCACGCCAGGATCGTCGCCGCCGCCATCGTCGCCGCCACTGCTATCTCCGCCATCTTCAGCCAACCACACAGGGTGCCCCCCACCCCTCTAAGGGTGGGTACCCATTTACCTACTTGCAATTAGGTTGCTTTCGAGACCGCTGGGTAGGCGGGAGCTGGGACGAAGGTCGAGAGCTCACCTCGACCGCGGTGGTACTCGAACAGCCATAGTGGCTGCTCAGGTGATGTTACAGTGCAGGCGTTTAACTGCCTGCGCCACCGCTCCACCAAAGTAAGTCAAAGCAGGATACTATTTTATGAAGGTTATGTAGGGATGGGCATGAACCCCATCACAAACCTAAATTCACCATGAAAATCACCTAGTTCATGGTTTGTGAGCCACAGTTCGTGTGATTGTATCTCTCACAAACCTCCAATGAACTGCCATGATTTTTACGGAGGTTCATGCAGTTCATGTTGGCAGTTTGTGAGGCGGACACACTGGCACCGATCAATTAATTGTCAAAACAACGGGGGAGTGGACTTCTGCAACCCTTCTGAAGCCCTGCAAACACCAACAGTGGCCCTCCAAAGCTTGACAGGCAGTGCTGGCTGCCAACAAGAGAGATCCCACGGGCAAAAAATATATGTGATGCAGTTTCAAATACTTCTGAAAGCTTAAAAAGCATTTTTTTAAAAAAAATTGAGGATGCTGCTTACAATTTGCAAACCAATTGCAATTCAAACAGTGGGGTGCTTTCTCCATTATTATGTTTTAAAAGGATGCTAGCATTACAATGAATTGCCCACAGTCAGAAAGCTGCTTTAGGTTTACCCATGTTGTTGCATATTACTTTTAAATTCTCTAGAGTCTCAAAAGGATCAAAATGTAATGTGGTGACTTACTAGAAAAGGCAATTAAGAAGCAATGCTTTGAATTTTTGCTCTTGTAAAAAGAGAGAAAGGGGAAATAGAACGAGAAATCCCAAGGTGAATATTAAACTATATATTTTTTGTTGTTCAGTCGCACAGTCGAGTCCGACTCTTTGCGACCCCATGGACCAGATCATGCCAGGCCTTCTTGTCTTCCGCCGTCCTCCGAAGTTTGCTCAATTTCATGTTCATTGCATCTATGACACGGTCCAACCATCTCATCCTTTGCCATCCCCATCTTCTTTGACCTTATTAAACTATATGGCATCCCATAAATATGGCAGCTGCCCTCACCATCTACCCAATGTTTCTAGAAACAGATTCCAGAGAAGAGATGATTTTCCTGCCTACAATCTCCATCTCTTTGTGTCACTTATAAAAATTAGTGGAGAACGTGTCAACTCTTTGCTTTGGATATGAAAATACCCAAGGCCAGAACTGAGAAACACTGATTATGAGCCACACTGCCAGAAAGCCTCAAGTTGTTTACATAATCTAGAAGACTATTTTCTTCTTTTAACGGTGACCGATTGCCTTGAGTAAAAATTTAGTTTACAAAAGGCAGAGAAAGGCTGTTTTCACAAAGCTTCTAAGCTGAAACTGAGCTAAGTGACTGTCAAAACAACCAAAATGTTGGATCATCACCAGGCTGAAAGACAAAATTTGACAAAGCCTAGTTTCAAGTAATTTATTTGGATATAATAATGCATTCACACCATTGTTTGTCTTACATCAATCCACTATGTTTTGCTATTCCTTGCACCTAAATCTTGGGCTACTGAATACTTCAACCAGCTGGCCAATTATGTTTGAACAAGCCTCAAAAATCAAGCATGGCCAACATATGTGTAAGTCTACATATAACACATGAACACATGAAGCTGCCTGATCAGATAAGTATAATACTGATGCTGCCTGTAAAGTACTGGGTTCGCAGCATGGAAACTCAGACTACGACATGCTGAACAAGTCGTGTTTATTGTACTTCACACAAAAGACACAAATGGCCCGGCAAGGGCCAACTATATACACCCATCCCAGACACATCCACAGTTCCATTGGAGGGTTTGAATCTCCCGCCAGAGGTCCTATTGAAGGACTAAAGGTGGCCTCGGATCCTTGGCCCCTATTGTGTTTGGAACCAAGCTCAGGACTGAGGCTGCAGACCCCTGGTGGTGGTCCGCGGACACAACACTCCTCCCCCCATAGTTCAAAATCAACCTAAGTCACATAGTCCTGTAGGTAGGCTGGTGGCTGACGCTCTTGCAGGGAATGCCGGGGCACCAGGACGGGGTCGCTCGTGACCAGTTCCGGGCGGTTGGCCTGGATACTCTGCTGTAGCGGGTGGCACCTCATCCGTTGGGGCCTCGACCAGGGCAGGTGCACTTTCACTTACTCTTGCTTCTGGGGTGTAGCTCTCAGGCCCCACAGGCCTTGGTGGGGCCTCCTCCTCTGCCGGGAGCTGTCACCGCTGTAGCCGGTCCACATGTTCCTTTAGGAGCTGGCCATCCTCCGTGGACACTTAGGGGTCGCCGCGGCAATGAGGACATCATTGAAAAATGGCGTTACTACAGGGATCCCTTTTAAAAGAGAGTCCATTACATGCTGGAAGATTCCCGGGGCCACACTCACCCCAAACTGTAACTGCTTCACCTTGAACACCCCCTGGTGTGTGACTGTGGTCTGGGCGATGGCTGTGGCATCATCAACTGGCAGTTGTTGGTACGCCTGGGCGAGGTCCAACTTGCCAAAGATTTTGGCCCCTGCTAAGGTGGCTAACACGTGACTCACTACCGGGACTGGGTAAGCGTGGTCCTACAGAGCCTTGTTCAAGGTGCATTTATAGTCCATGCAGATGTGGATGTTCCCGTTAGGCTTCACAGGGGTGACTATTGAGATCTCCCACGCCACATGTGAGACTGGTTCCAGGACCCCTTGCGCCACCAAGCGGTCCAGCTCTGCGTCAATTTTAGGCCATAGGGCAAACATGGTGTGTTGGAACCACATGCAGATGGGGGCCACCTTGGGATCAAGTTGTAAGGAAACTGGAGCCCCATGTAACATCCTAGAGCCCCATCAAACACTGCAAGGAATTCCCCACAAACTTCGCTAAATTCTCTTGGGGCACATTGCTTAACCCACCCAATTGTGATTCCCAGAGGAGCAAACCAATCCTGACCTAGGAGGCTGACCAGGTTCCCTTCGACTACTATTAAGTCCAGGTAGCCCTCAAACCCCTGGTACTGTACCCAGAAAGCCCTCACGCCCCACATAGGAACTGGGTTTCTTTGGAAGTCCATCAGGTTCAAGGGTGAGGGTCGCAAGCAGGGACCTCCATTCGGACAAAGTCTCTTAAGCATTTCCACCAAGATGATGGACGCCACAGACCTGGAATCTAACTCCATGGAGCAGGGGGACCCCACTATCAGAACCTGGACCTGTATTTTTGGGGCCGCCGTCTGGCTGGGGAGACGTAGTACCTGGAGTGAAGGTTGGCTCATGAGAAGGTACAGTTCCTCCATGCTGGCGGTGGCCTCATAGTGCACTGTGGCCCGGCGGTGTTGTTGTGGCTGTGTGTTAGGAGTCCGGGCTCCTTTGGATCTGCAAGCGCGTGTGAGGTGTCCTTGCTTTCCACACATGTGGCATACTGCGTCGTGGAAATGGCACTTCCTGTGTTCGTGTGCATCTCCGCAGCTGGCACACGGTGCTCGGGCAGAAGACTTGTCGGGGTGCCCGGTCACTCCAGCGGGTGAGGGTGGTTTCCTGCGGCTGGAGTGGCAGACGAGCCAGACTTCTTCTTTGTACAAGTTGTCGGACGCTGCGTCTGGTAACACGTGGTGTGTCGCTGATGGTGGATGGTCACGGGGTGAGCCCTCATATGTGGTGGCCATCTGTAGGGCACCATCTATTTTGAGGTCGGTGGTGCCTACCAGTTTGCAATGGAGTTTGGCGTCTTGCAAACCCCAGATGAATTGCGTCAGGATGTTCTCCACTTTTGTGAACCCACAATCCATTGCGTGTAGGCGGAGGTCAGCCATGAAGAAGGCGGCTGTCTCGCTGGGCTTCTGGAGGTGTGCTTGGAAGTCTATGCGTTTGGCCATCGTTGTGGGCTTCGGCGTGTAGTACCTCGTTGAGACCTCGACAATCTCATCGTAGGTATTTTCCATGAGCATCTTGGGTGCCAGGAGACTTTTTGCTAGGCGAATGGTGGCCACTCCACATGTGCTGAGGAGTAGAGCCCTTTTCTTGCCGACATCAGTGACCTCGTGGTAGGTGAAGAAGCAGGTTAGCTGGTCTACCCACAATGTGTGGGGTTGAAGACCTCAAGTTGTCCCGGAGAAACAGCCATGACTCTTGAGCGAAGCAGGGAGTGGTGTCCAGGGGAGTGGGGCACATTGCGGTGCTGCTCAGGAGCAATGCGGGGCACAGCAGTTTTCACTGGATCGATGCTCGGTGCTGTGCTGGATGAAGAGTCAGGCTCGCTCATCAGGATCCCATCCTCGTCGCCAATGTAAAGTACTGAGTTCGCAGCATGGAAACTCAGACTATGACATGCTGAACAAGTTGCATTTATTGTACTTCACACAAAAGACACAAATGGCCCGGCAAGGGCCAACTATATACACCCATCCCAGACACACCCACAGTTTCATTGGAGGGTTTGAATCTCCCGCCAAAGGTCCTATTGGAGGACTAAAGGTGGCCTAGGATTCTTGGCCCCTATTGTGTTTGGAACCAAGCTCAGGACTGAGGCCGCAGACCCCTGGTGGCGGTCCGCGGACACAACACTGCCTAAGTCAGTGCTGTCTTTTCTGACTGGCAGCAGCTCTCTAGGATCTCCAGAACAGCTTATATATAATTCCCAGGTGATCTTTCCTTCAGTAATAGGATTGCCAGCTTTGTGTTGGGAAATACCTGGAGATTTGGAGGGTGGAGCCTGGGATGGCCTTGGTTTGGGGAAGGGAGAGACTTCTGTGGGGTATAATGCCATAGAGCCCATCCTCCAAAGCAGCCATTTTTTCCAGGGGAACTGATCTTGGTCATCTGGAGATCAACTGTAATAGCAGGAGATCTCCAGATGCTACCTAGAGGGTAGCAATCCTATCCAAGAAGCTTACAGGATCAAACGTTAGCTTGAGGAATAGAGCTGTGCTTGAGGCCTCTCAGACCATTCACACAAGATGAGTGCAGCCCTGGTACTAGTGATTGTTTCCTTAGAAAACCCTTTCAATGCAAAAGCAGAGTGTTTTCCCCCCCAGTTCCTTAAACACCTGCTGAATTACTCAAGTGTGAATCATAATTATCCTCTTATGTTCAATTTACTTAGTGCTTCATTCGAGTTCCTTCCTTGCTTAAAACCTCTTTAGCAAGTATGAACATACTTAACTAACAAAGCTGGTTAGAAACATTACAGTGTCGAAACAGGCGTGCATTATGTATGTCCAAAAAGCTTTAACAGGGGAACTGTCTTTTTAAAATTATTATATTTTTTATTTTAGAAAACAAAGTAATGGTATAAAGAGGATGCAAAAAGGAAAAAGGGATTATAAAACATAATTATGTATATCAGAAATAATTATATATCACAGAGTGTGTCCAACAGAAAGCATTATTTCTCCCCAACATCCCCTTCATTATATATATATCCCCTTCATTATATATATATATATATATATATGAGAGTCCCCTCACCGTAAAATCAACACCCAGGTTGAACCCTTGGACCTAGAAGCACAAAATTCGGGGATAGCATGTCAGACTCCTGGACAAAGTTACTCTCAACAACACTCTCTTTGGTAGTGATTTGTTCCAGGCCAGATCAGTACTGTGTCAGAACTGAGGTTCTGGCGGGAGAATCCAAAGATATAGACAGTTCAAATGTGGTCCCCCTTTCAGTTACATCCAATCACACTTCACGAACATCCCACTTAGCTTTCGCGCTCTCTACACCCCCACCTGTGAATATATGGTTTCTTTATCTAGGCGCAGTTTGCCTTCAAGGTCGTCCCTGTACAAGGGAGGTGTCTTAGGAAGAGTTACATCGGTGTATGATAGAGCAGTTCACACACTCAGTCACTCACACATACCCTCAGAAATTTCCCTCCCCTCGCAAATCATGGCAAACTAGAGACCAAGTTTGACAGAGCACTCCTACCATGATGTAGATGCTCACTAAGAAGGGATTTTTAGAAATCCGACCCCTAAGGGGGTCAAAAAGGGGTAAAATGTGCTTCCCCCATTGCTTCCTATCCAGCTGCCAGGCTGCTGCCTCCTAGCAACCCCCACTCTCTGTTTGGTCAGCTGCAGAGCTCAGTGTTCTGAGGTAAAAACAGTTACAGGAGACTGCAGAGAGCTAATGACAGTTGAGGAAATCAGGAATGGCCAACCACCTATGAGGGTAAGACACAGGGAGGGGAAAACAAACCTGACCCAAAAACTGGAATCAAGAACCAAAAGGGTGAGAAGTCACATCTTTGTCACGTGTCTTTACATCTTGCTGCTTAAGTAAGTAATATAGCCATTTTTATCACATTGTAAGTTAAAAAAAATTTGATTATTCATATTCAATATTCTTTTTATCTCTTTTCTCTACAGCCTTTCTCTTCCTAGTCCAATATTCACTTATTGGTTATCTTATTGCAATATGTATTTAAGTTATGTGTACCTCAATATTGTTTGACCTCTGAAGAAGGCCCCAATAGGGCAGAAACGTGTCAGGTCATGTGTATTGGCCCTTGTGTTTATGCTTTACTTTTTTATGAGGCTTTCATTGGGCAACAGTGGAATCAGCTGCCTAGGGAGGTGGTGAGCTCCTCCTCACTGGCAGTCTTTAAACAGCAGCTGGACAAACACTTGTCAGGGATGCTCTAAACTGATCCTGGATTGAGCAGGGGGTTGGACTAGATGGCCTGTATGGCCCCTTCCAACTCTGTGATTCTATGATTCTATTAACCCATTAACTTGTACATTCAGCTGTGGCTCATCCAATTGGAAACAACAGCCTTAGAGGTGGAACCCTCCCCTTTATTCCATGTATGTAGAAACTAGTTATGGTTACTCAGATTTAAAAGAAATGCATCTCTAATGTTCTATGTACTTCTTTTTATTAGTACTTTACAAAGCTCATGGCTGACCCTTGGTAATGAAAAAGAAAAAATCGTAAGGCAGAGACCAGTGTTCCCTCTAAGCTGAGTGAGTGTGAGCAAGCTCACAGTTGTTCAGCCTCCGGCTCAGTCATTTTTGTCTCCGCTCAGGAAGGAGGGTTCCAGAGGAAAGTAATTTATGCAACAGCAAGGTCGTTTGCTCACAACTTTAATGCTAGTAGCTCACAAGGTAGGATTTTTGCTCACAAGACTTCACAGCTTAGAGGGAGCATTGGCAGAGACACCAATCCAATTAAGACCTTCTGTTTCACCTAGGAATTACTCAAATATCATTTCCGGGATCCACTCTTTTTTCTAAGAACTATCTGAATTGGCATGTGAATGACCTCAGAATTCACTTTGGCTGGTTCTGACATGGATACTTAACATAAGTGGGTCGTGTTATGACAGCAATTCACAAGCTAAAAGGCAGAGGATCTTGTGAATGACATCTTTTCACAAGTAGTACCAAAGACAACACATGTGAAACAGTAATCCTAAACAGTAAGGGGCAACATTAAAGTTATAATTTTACTGAACAGCAGTTCCATAGAAATGAAGCAGTAGTGCAGTTTTCAACTTTATTTTGTTTTTAGATTGTGGTGTCATTGAAGGGGGCTTTCTGTCCAGGAATGCTTTTTAGTACATCCACGTTGGTTAAATTAGGACACACAGTTAAGGACTTCAGGTATTCTACTAACTTGAAAATAAAGTTTCTGAACAGTTTGAAAATGCGAGACACAATAAATTTGAAAATTTAGAATAGCATCATAATATAATCTGTCTGAAAAAACAGAGAGTGGCACAACAGCATGGCACAAGTGCCACGGCCTATGGTATTGTAAGGCACAACCAGAAACAGATCCCAAATACATTGCTAGCACATCATCAACTTCTGTGCACTTATCCCTGCACTTTCCTTCCTTTTGCAGTATGGTGTAGCAACAACTTATAAGGCCATTAGCATGATATGTAAGGAGAGAAATTGCTGACAGATTCTGGCTGCTGGAATCCAGGAACATGTGGCATAATCCTGAGGCATAACCTCAGATTCCAGAGAGCCTGTTCACACTGTCATTTTATGCATATATTCTTTTCTGTACACCATCAACTTCCAAAAGTACAGGAAATCATCTTTTCTGCAAGTATATTATGTACGTGGATATAAAAATTATATTATGTACATGGATATACAAAGTGGCAGCTTCTGTGATCACGCTGTTTCCAAGCAAGTGCAACCACAGTTGTGGAAACAGTACTGAGCTCTTCAATGTGCTGCCAGTTCACATAGCACATTTCTTTGCACAATTACATATTAAAGGGTGATCTGCATGGATAAAAAAGAATTCTGTGAATTAAGAACTGGGGGTGACTTCAGGAACACACTTTAGTGATGGTGTTGCTCTTTGTGGTATGGCAACAGCCAAAATCCTAAGCAAGTTACATTCAAATAAAATACTTCCAAGTAAATGTATTAAAGATTGGGATGCCATTCAGTTACCTGCCTATGCTCCTTAATACTTATTAGTTCTTTGAAGCAATTTCACCAGAAGGCAATATATGTAAGAAACACTGAAATTCTCTATCTACCATTCTGAGAAAGAACAGAGGTGGAGGCTGATTTCGCAATAGAGCTGCCTTGCTGTTGCGCCACCGTTTGCCCCGGTTCTATTGGTCATTTTCACACCTAAAGTTGCGCGGCTGATTTTGACCGCAGTTTCGTGATTATGTTTTTTGAGGATCAACGAAACTGCGGAGGAAATTCGGCGAAGCCGCGGGTCAAAATCAGCTGCGCAGCCTCGGGTGTGAAATTGACCAATAGAACCAGGGTAAATGGCGGCACAACAGCGAGGCAGCTCTAGTGCGAAATTAGCCAGGGTGTAATGTAAGGGACTGCTCAGGATGGCAACTGTGTCCCTGTGGTACTAATGTCATGCCAATGTTATCCCAGTGCTGGCACAACCAAGCCGGAAAAGGGGCCAAAAATGGATAGCACCTAGGACATACTAGGGAAGGAGTATGACATAATTAGCACCAGGGCTTTTTTTGTAGAAAAAGCCCAGCAGGAACTAATTAGCATAATGGGCCATACCCAACAGCTGGAACTCATTAGCATATTAGGCCACACCCTGACAGCACAGCTCATTCGCATATTAGGCCACACCCCCATGTTACCAGAAGTTTGGTCATCCAGGCACACCCACCTATTGCTTCTTATTCTCTTTACCTTGTTTGTTATCAAAACTAAGGGCTTTTTGCATGTTATGCCACACACCCCTAATTGTAGCCAATCCTAATGAGTTTCTGCTGTTGAGTGTGGCCTGTTATGCTAATGAGTTCCTGCTGGGCGTGGCCAACTTGGGAGCCAGCCAGAACTCCGTTCCTGTGCCTTCCTGTCCAAAAACAGGGGAGAGCGGGGTATACATTTAATAAATAAATAAATAAAAATAGCCCTGATTAGCACCCTAATTTTAATGGCTTCTTTATATGGCTTCTTTTTCTGCCCCATAGAGTCAGATTCAACTGGCTTTTGAGTAAGGGAAATTTTTACCTTTACCTTTGGTATGATATAGAGTACACTGGTTAGGTTCAGGGCCCTGGTTCAGACTGTGAATGTGTTGCACATGTAGAAGGGGCTTCAGTTCTCTCCATGCCATTTTCTTGATCTAAAACAGGTGACAGTTTCTGGCCAACAGGGAAAACCCATGAGTACACACATGCACTCCCCCAAGACCATTTCAGGATGGAAAATGGCCCTGGAAGGGGGCAATGGCTGCCGCTCCGGGACCGATCTCTGCTTTCGACCCGGCTCACCCCGAACTCTGGGAAGCGTGGGTCGAACAACTGAAGTGCTACATCCATTTCCAAGATATTGTAAATGCCGATAAGAAGAAATCACTCCTGCTCAGCACATGCGGCATCTCCACGCTTCGTCTGGTCCAGGGCCTCATCACGCCCAAATCATTAGAGGAATCCACATATGACCAACTCATCAAGGCCCTCACCAATCATTTTTCACCACAGCTGACCAAAATGGTGAAGCGCATGGACATCTTTGTGCGAAATCAACAGACCGGCGAAGCAGCCACCGACTTCATGGTAGAACTGCATAGGTTGGCCATCAATTGCGGGTTTCCTGACCTCGAGGATGCCCTCTTAAACCAATTTGTATGGGGTGTCCGGGAGCAAAAGCTCTGCTGGAAACTCATCAGCCAAGACGACCTCACCTTCGGAAAGGCCCTGCGCATGGCTACCACATTCACTAAAGCCCAACAGGACCGACAGGGCCACTCCATGCATCAAGCCTCCACGGCCCCGGCTTCCAACGTTTCTGATGAGGACGAGGCGTTCCAGGTCCGCGACCACAGCTGCTGTAAACCACGCCCACCATCCGCTACCCCTCAATCAGCAAGGTCCAGCGCCAAAGTGTCCACGAGAAACAGCGCCCATGCGCCCTGTGCCAGCTGCGGAGAGGACCACAAATGTCACTCCTGCCATTTTTGGGCGCGATCTGCCGAGCCTGCAACAAATCCAGCCACATCACCCGCACCTGCCATTCCAAAGGGACCCGACGTCGTCCAACAACGCACCAGGAATCAGCGGAGCTCCATATGATGGCCGTTCTACACTACCAGGTACTGAACTTGCCCTGTGACATCCCCGATAAAATTAAAGTAACTGTTCTGATAGAGGGGGTCCCCTGCAAAATGGAACTAGACATAGGGTCCTCCATTTCCATCATTTTGGCGGAGACACTAAAAGGGCCCTGACCTGGCCCAGGCTTACCAGCAGCTTCTGGTGGACGATGTCACCACGGAGGACAAATGATCGTGACACACAGGGATGCATTCCGGGCGCGCCAGCTACAGTTTGGAGTCAGTGTGGCCCCGGGCATCTTTCAAACGTTAATGGACTGTGAACCGCTTCATAATATAGTCTAAGATTTGGCATTTGTAGACCTCCTCTTTCTTTGGCATCACAAAGTATTTTCATTTTGATCCTTGGTTTCTTGCCTGCCCAAACAAATTTTGACAACTCTTGTTGCCACTTGGCCAACAAATCCGTTTTATGCAGAATTGGTATTGTTTGGAACAGGAACATCAAACGTGGTAGGACATTCATTTTTATAACTGATATTCTTCCCATCAGTGATAAGTTCATTTTATCCCATTTCTTAAAATCTTGAGTCAGCTTAGTCCATAATTTCTCATAATTATTCTTATATAGGTCTATATTTTTTGCCGTTAATTCAATTCCAAGGTATTTTATTTTTTTAACTACTTCACATTGTACCAGTTCTTGTAGTTCCACTTGTTTTTGTTTGATCATGTTTTTACATATAAGTTTTGTTTTATTCTTATTTACGTAAAAGCCGGCCAATTCTCCAAACTCCTTTATTTTTTGAAAAAAATGGACTGTGTCCTTAAAGGCATCCCCGGGGTCCAGCCCTTCTTCGACAATGTTTTGATCGCAGCACCATCGACAGAGGCATTCGCCGAGAGGCTGTGCGCGGTCCTGCTATGTTTCGTTTCAACTCCATCGGCCTAAAGGTGAAAAGAGAAAAGTGTCTCCTCGGGGTTTAAAGTCGATGCTTAGGGCATCCATCCCACACCTGACAAGGTCTGTGCCATCATGAATGCTCCCACCCTCTCGTCTGAGGCAGAATTACAGGCCTTCTTGGGACTGCTCAATTTTTATCATTCATTTCTGCCCCACAAGGTGGTGGTTGCTGAGTTCCTGCACCACCTCCTCGACCAGAAAGCACCTTGGGTGTGGGGCCAGAAGCACACTACAGCATTCCAGGCCATCAAGGACTTGCTTGTCTCAAATGCAGTCTTCACACACTTTGATTAGTCTCTCTCCATCGTCCTCGCATGTGATGCTTCTCTGTACGGGGTTGGGGTGGTCCTGAGCCACTGGCTGCCAGATGGCCGGGAGGTTCCTGTTACTTATTATTCCCAGACTCTATCTTTGGCCGAGGGCAACTACGCACAAATTGATAGAGGCCCTGGCAATCATGCCCGGAGTGAAAAAATTACACTATGGCTGGCCCTTCACAATTGTCACGGACCATAAACCCCTCTTGGGTCTGCTTGCCCCAGACTGCCAGACACCGCAAATGTTGTGCTCCGCTGGTCCATCTTCCTGGCCAGCTATCAGTATGTGCTCATCCACCGCCCCGGAAAATTGCTGGGCCACACTGATGCTCTCAGCCACCTGCCGCTGCCCTCTTATGACCCGGACCTGGCTCCCACCTACCAGATCATGCTGCTCAAGGACCTGCCCGACTGCCCCATCTAGGTCTCCGACATGGCCCACCACACGGCTCGGGACCGCCTGCTTACCCGTGTCTTGGACTGGGTGGGGAGGGGGTGGCCTACCAATTGGGAGGGTCCAGAATTTGCGGCATTCTCCTCCCACTACGATGAAATGTTGGCCCATAAGTGTTGTCTGCTGTGGGGAAGCTGGGTGGTCGTGCCCACCCCACTACGGTAACAGGTACTAGCTGCCCTGCACGAGACGCATCCCACCATAGTCAGGATGAAAGCGCTTGTGCGCAGTTACATATGGTGGCCCGGCATGGACAGCGAGATTGAGGACTGTGTTAAGCGCTGTCAGACATGTCAGGAATCATGACCGGAGCTGCCTTGGGCCCAGTCAGGCCTTGGGGGTCTTCACATAAGCCTTGGGCCTGATTACACTTAGACTTTGCGGGTCCATTCCAGGGGCAAATCTTCTTTATCCTGGTAGACTCGTACACCAAATGGCTGGAGGTGGTGCCAGTCCCCTCCACTTCATCCTGCACCATGATCCGCACCCTATGGTGAATTTTCAGCACACGTGGTTTGCCGGACACCTTAGTTACAGACAATGGGACCACCTTTACATCAGTGGAGTTCCAGGAGTTCACGAGCTACTATGCCATCAGGTACGTTCCTTCCACCCTGCAATGAACAGCCAGGCTGAACGAATGGTGAGGATGACCAAGGAGTCCCTGCAGAGGATAACCCAGGGGGACTGGGAATACCGCCTGGCTGCCTTCCTCTTTGGCCAGTGGATGATCCCGAACTCAACCACCAGCTGCTGTCCAGCTGAACTACTCATGGGCCAGCGCCTCACCACCTGCCTCGACTGTTTACACCCCGACCACGCCCCAGATCACAGCACAGCCCCAGTTAATGAGGAAACACCCCAAGGTTTCTTCCCGGGCGACCTCGTCTACACCCAGAACTTCGCTCAGGGCCCCGTATAGGGCCCAGCCAGGGTGACCTACATTACCGGCCCCCTGTCTTACGAAGTGTTAATGGAAGACACCAAATGCTCTGCCACCACATCAACCAGCTCCGCCGCCACCTCCTCCCTGCAGAGCATCATATGGCAGAGGACAGCGAGGATGAGATGCCTGGCCCGGGGCCACGCAACAACGAGGAGAACACACCCAATGCTCAAGCGCAAACTGGATTTAGTGCACCAACCATGGAGAATGCTGACAGCTCCCCGGAGCCAAGCAACACACCCGGGCAGGGTAGCGAGCCAGCCCCAGCACTTGTCCCCGGGGTCCCCGCGGGCCCACCAGGGTCTTCGCCGGAATCGATAGCCCAGCCAGAGGTATTCTGCTGCTCCACCTGGGAGTGGTGGAAGCCCACCTACTCAAAGGACTTTGTGTGTTAGGAGTTCTGAACCATGGGGGGAGGGGTGTTGTGTATCGATAGAAAATATACATGCGCTTGGGCTTGCACATGGGCAGGCGAACAAGCGCAGCTTCAGGTTCTAATACAATAGCGGGCGAGGATCCGCAGATCCTGCGCCCAGCCTATGGTGGACAGTCACTGCGTAAATAGCCTATTACGGGGAATGGTGTGTGTGCTGGGTGTGGTGTATTTCATGGATTTAAGCAGGGCTTCGGCCCTGGAAGTTTGTTTTTAGTTTGAGCTGAATTCCACTAATAAATATGAGCTGATCACTTGCTACGCATCTGAACCCAGTATATTTCAGGGTGAAAACATATTGCACGCTGTACTGGGAATATATTCTCAGTTGCAAATATCTGGGTGGCAGCTGAGTCAGAAATCCTGCAGCAATCATAATAAAGGTGTGACTGTGACAGTTTCGGTCAACTTGCAAAGCTGATCTGAAATTTCTTGTTTAGCACTTATAATGATGTAGGGTGCTTTACTCTGGGATGATTCTTACACTGTGCATAAATGTATATAACAGTGGCCATATGGATATGTATTTTGGCCCTGATACACACTGGGAAGCTGATTTCCTCCCAGGCTTCCCATTTATGGGCACTACAACATGCCTTAATTGAAGTTTAGGTAGAGTGACCCTAAATACAAGTAAAATAGGAATACTTCACACTTAGGATTCAAGCCCTCCTCCCAAGACTGAAAGACAGGAGCTTAATTAAGGCCACTTACTGAGTTCACAGCTGGGGCAAAATATGAACCAGCTCAAAAGCTCATATTCATAGCCACCACAATTTATTTATATTTATTTATATATTTTTATTTATTATTTCAATTTCTTATACCGCCCTAACCCCCCTTGGGGGTCTCTGGGCGGTTTACATGAGATGTGCTAGTCACAATGCTTCCTAACTTGGGCCACATTTTGAACGGGGGAATGGGACTGCCTACCAGGCACCCAAAAATGTGACACCGCCGATGATGACAGCACGCTCCCCTGGAAATATTATTATGTGGTAGAAAATAAACTGACTCTACACCTTCAGATGACGTCATCGTTTGCTTCCACCGACAACGATGACAGCTGCCCTGGTGTTCTTGTTGCAGGCCACCAGGGATCGCTCCTCTGGCCCTGTCTCCGCTGCCGCACCACGCCATCTCCACTCTGCTGCAGCCTGGTCTTGCCGCCGCCATTGTTGCCGCCATTGCCGCCGTCGCCTTCCTCCACACACCAAAGGCGGGTGCCCCCTACCCTTCTACCCATTTCTCTACTCGCATTTAATTACTTGCTTTCGAGCCGCTGGGTGGGCAGGAGCTGGGACTAGGGTCGGGAGCTTACCCCGACCGCGGCGATTCTCGAGCAGCCATAGTGGCTGCTCAAGCATTGTTAAAGGCAGGCGTTCTACCGCCTGCGTCACCGCTCCCACTTGCTCATCTTTCCATCTGTCAGCTCCCCTGTTGTTGGCTTTGTCCTGTAGCACTAAACCAGATGTGGTAAAAGCAACATGCGGGGGGGGGGGTAGGAAAGGAAAAGAAACACAAACATACCAAGAGAAATGCTAATGTTAATCAGTGTCAGAGACAAGCCGTTTCCACAGCTTACCCATTTTATTATCTGAATTAGGAATAGCTTGCACAATTACTTCATGGACTTCCACAACACAGAAGAAAACACAGTATTATTTAAATTGTGTGATAATCAGGTGGGCAATCCCATCAATACTGTGATAATGCGACACCGCTTAACTGGGGCTTCCTGTTCTCCTCACTCTGAAATAGAGGTTTGGTGTTACAGCACAGTTGCCCTCTGCTGATGAGCTGGAGTTTAACAACAGTTTTGGGTGAATGCTGGAGTGTTGCTTGATTCAGTGATGCCACTCCAGCATGACCTGGAAGTGACATCATCACAATGCTCTAACATTCACTCCAAATCCTATACTTCCTTAGCGGTTTCAAGAGCCTTTGGAGAAGCAATTTATTGGGATCAAACTGGTCAAAGTTCTTACAGCATCCTAGACTGGGGGGGAGGGGTATTTCCTAATTATGGTCAATTTCCCCTCCCCCATCTGTAATCAACAGCCTGGAGCTCTGGAAGGGCAATGAGCATGTTCTGTCTCCAGTGGGCCAGTTTGGGGGTGTTTTCCACTTTTTTCCTTTTTTTATGTACAAATTCTGTATACCTGGGTAGTCTCCTGAGTCCTCAGAAAGATCAACACTCCAGTCTGTAGGTAGCTTAGTTTTGCTGCCTTACTGATAGGCAAAGGGCCACCAAGTTTACTATTAAATAACAGTGCAATTAAACTGCCTCACCAGTCAAATCTCAATAGCTGAAGTCTATGTCACAACATCCACGCTCTGCTGACTTTAGTTTGACAAGAAGTGGTTTCTAAGTTAAGAACAAAAAGATCTTGCCACAGTACAGTGTCAGTCATGAAGTAGCGTGAAAACAATATTGCCCAGAACATTCCCAAGCAGACAGTGTCTTTCAGTGGCTCAGTTCTGGAAGTTAGGATGCTTTTTACAGCTAATAACTGCTGACATTTCTCCCAGATAACTTTTCTCTCCACAGCCGCTCTCACCCTTATTTAACGTGGTATGAACGTTCTCGATTCCTGCTCAAATAATGCTTCATCCATCTTCTGCTGAGAACATGAGGTAGACTATAGCAGAACCCCATTTGCTTATAACTTCTATTTTCCTGTCCTTTAATTTTTACTCAGAAGATGGCTGTGCATAATTTTAATTCTTGTTATATGGATACCAAGTACTGTATTTCCAACACTGTGTTCAAGAATAAAAACAATTTTATTGTTTGAGAAACTAGAGAATTCAGGATTAAATGTTAGAATCACTACATTTAATCAAAACAGGTGGACCTAATGTTGTGAGCAAAAATTCTACGTTGTGAGCTGCTGGCATTAAAGTTGTGAGCCAGCAATTTGGCTACTGCATCAATTAGTTTGCTCTGGAGCCATCCTTCCTGAGCTGAGACAAAAATGTGTGAGCTGGAGGCTAAAAAACTGTGAGCTAGCTCACACTAACTCAGCTTAGAGGGAGTGACACATCTTATTTATTTATTTATTTTATTTCATTTATACCCCCGCCCTCCCCGCATGCGGGCTCAGGGCAGTTTAAAGTGCAGGTAGGTTCGCAAAGGTTCCTCCCTTACCACTGAGCTGCAAAAAAAAATGGTTGGGTTCCTTGCCAAACCTGCTTTTATTAGGGCAGGTATAGCTAAGTACTTAATTGGAAATGAATGGGAAGTGTGTGTTGATCATTCACCCAGAGATAGTCAGAAAATGTCAGCCGGAACAAGGCTACAAGGAAAGAGAAGAAAAGTCTACAAGGCTCAAAAGAGGTTAGTGCATTCCTTGTAAATCCTCAGGCTAAACACCTGTGCAAATTGGGACTGAAAGTCTTTTTAAAAAGTACTTGTTGAAAGTATTTATACTGCATTGTCTGTCTAATTTGGAGGACAGTCAGTATCCAAACATCTCCCTTCTGATATAACCAGTATTGTGACAGAACACACCTACAATTCCAGGGCATTAAAGGAAAAGTCTCTGAAAATCTATGTATTTTGTAAGACCATAGGAATAGTAGATCAGGGGCCCCTCTAGTCCAGCATTTTGTTTCCAACAGTTGCCAGTGAGATGAGATCACAATAATTATTCATGACTTCTAATATTGTTATATCAGTTCATATGGTTTAATGTTTTTATGGCACTATTGAATGTGATGAAATCAGTGTGATACAATGAGTCATCATGCCAGCAAAGAAGTGTTTTTATCCAAAGAAGCTCAGCTTTTCGTGTTGTGTTCTTAGGGAATGATCCTTTTGATGAAAGGGGGGGGGGGGGGGGGGGGAGGGGAAATGAAGTGGTAGAGGCCCAGTTGCAGTGCACCTCAAACTCATTCCATTACAGTATCCAGATGACACCCCGGTGCAATTAGTGTGTATGTGTTGTTAGACACAACCAGTGTCCCTGGCAGTGTTTTTCCCAGCCCAATTTGAGAAACACACTCAAAGCAGTCCTGTAGAGTAGAAGACCAAAAAACAATTTATTAAATAATAAAGGAAGAGTACCGATCTCAAGGTTTTGGAACCCTGAATACCCAACAGACTCTTCGAGTGTTACAAAGGGTGACATAGGATCTTATACTCAGGATGATGCACACAAATTGAACAAGATTATTGGTTCCATCAAACATCAGCACTTTTACCTAACAGGTCTCTGATTGGCAGAAAACCTTTTAGGCTGGGCTTTCCCAAGTAAAGCTTTTTCTTTTAGCTGAACAATAAGTGTTTCTTTCTCTTAGACTGTAAAATTCTAAAAGTATCTATATAGCTGATATGGTTTACAAGGTGCCATTGTTCTTCGTTTAGCCAGAGACATGCACAGTTATAATAATAATCTTTCGATTTATTGATCGCTCAATCCTTGCAGAGCTGCCGGTTCTGAGCGATTTACAGTTACTCATGTGTTGACACGGGACTAACAATGATGGGGGTAAGGGAGGACAACATATATCATTTTTAATCACACACACTTCGCAGGTGACAGGGAGTTTGGTCAACTGTAAGCATCAGACGTGTTCCGGCAGCATTCTTTAGTCGGCGTCGCTTGATGTCGTCAGCATTTTTCTCAGTCGCAGCGCACCACTGCCACCATCTGGCCGGAATGGCCCATTGCAGGCTTTTCTTTGATGCTGCATAGATCTCTCTCGGCTTTTTTGATCTTACGCACAGACCTTCTGTTTGTCAGCTAACACTTCCCACCAGGGGAAGCCTCAGCAAAATAGCCATAAGCCTCAGCAAAATAACAAGTTAACATTTTGTTCTTTCAGCATTTTACCTTCCCAGCATGCATCCAAATAACAGTCACAAATGAACCAAGTCAAACCTGTCAGTGGCAGAGTATAGTGTTTCATAAACTGTGCCTACAACAGTGTGAATGTGTAAGGGGGGGAGAGAGACTGATGGCATTAGCAAGGTAGTTTACTACAACCTTTCTTCCTAACTCCCACAATGTTTCAGAAATAGATGAATTATTGGGACATGTGCATGCATATTCGAACTTTTGAGAGACAGTGATCTTAGAAGGTATGTGTTGAAAGGAATCTTTTTGTAAGGGTAGGAAGCAAATTCCAAGTTTCTGTGTTCACGAGTGGACATAGCTAAATGTCCTTGCCAGGAACAAGATTAGTCTAGAGCATATCTTAGGTCATGTCTGCATCTGGAATCACTGAGTGAGCTCCCAAATGTGTAACTGTTGTTGTTTCATGGGAGACTGGCAGTAAATTTGGTATCTAAGATTCAGTCTTGGATGAGGCTATCCGTTTCATCTGCATTACATAGATGGCTGACCGAGGCATACAGGCTAATTCTTTCTTTACTGGAAAATGTGGTGTGGTGATCCCTGGCCCCACCCCAACCTGGTGGGACTCTTCTACCCAAACATATCATAATTGTTTAACCACCACATGGACATAAAATTCTTTAATAGCTTAGAAATCCAGTTATTTGGCATACTACAAAAACACTATAGCTATGATTTCATTGTTGTTGGTTTCATAGTGCCTTCATTATTGCCAGTACTAGCCCCATCAATATGGAAGGTCGGTTAGGTTGTTTCACTTCTACCTAGCTTTTCTTGTTTGGCCGTAAAAGATTCTTTGATATATAAAAACACTATGGCCATTTACACATGGATTATCTGCCCACAGTTTAGTGTTGCTGGGAAGCAGTCCCCCCCCCCTCCTGATGGCATCATAGTACATTTGTTCACCTTCTGGGGTTTCCTCAACTTTTCTTAGATCACTTTCAAAACCTTCTTTGCTATGAAGTTTTGGGAAGGACAGGGTGGACAGGAAAATTCAGACTTTCCTGCCCACACAACAGTCATTTTCCCTGTCCCTCTTCCTTTGGTGACCTCCCTCTGACACTGGGGGGGGGGTTTAAATCAGCAACTGAATATTGTAATATTGTGCTAGCAATATAATGTTATACCAGTATGTGTAACAGGTTCTATGAATTCAGCTTCCATTTAAGCCTCTTCTATTATGTAAATATGCCTTTCCCCTTGTATCTCTGCAATGGAAAGGGAATGGAAATATGCTTGTTTTTTAAAAAAAACAAAACCTGAAAATTCAGATAACCTATTACACATATCAGAATAAGATTATATTGATACAACAATATTGAATTGCCAGTTTTTTTTAAAACTGAAAAAGCCCCAATGGCCTGGGGGATGGCCACTGCCGAGGGAGTGGAATAGGGAAACTGCTGGGAACCTGCCATGTGGAAGCCTCATTGCTACTGCACTGAATCAGCAGCTGTGCCAGCAGCAAGGATACCACATTGGATTGTCCCCAAATGGAAACCATCTATGATGGTTGAATAGGGTTGACAGGTCCCTTTTTCACTCCGGAGCTGGGGATTGGGGGAGCATTCAGGGGCGGGCGGGGATGCCCCCAAGCACCACCCCAAGAGTGACCACCCGCCCAATCACCCCTCTCTCTCCCCTCCTGCCCAATTTAAATGGCTTCAGTTGATTGGCTGGGACCACGTGGCTTGTCAACCAGCTGGAGGGCCCTTTAAATCTAGCAGGAGGGAGGGAGAGGGGCGGTCGCAGGCCACGTCCTCAGCTCACAAAAAGACCCTTTAAAGGGTTTTTAGTGAGCCAAGCATGCAGCCCGTGAGCGCCCCCTCCCTCCTGCTGGTCAGTGGGCCACATGTTCCCTGCTGATCAGCTGAAGCCCTTTAAATAGGGCAGGAGGGAACGGAGAGGGGTAGCCAGTGGGTGGTCACTCTTGGGGTGGGGCTTCCCCCACTGGCCAGGTGGCCAGCGGTGGATTGAAGCCCCCAGAAATGGGGGAACCCCCACCCAGACCTGGGGGCTGGCAGCCCTATGGTTGAATTATAAGATAATGATTAGAATCAGGGCTTTAAAAAAAAAAAGGTGCTGGAAATCTCAAGAGGGAAATGAAGTTTTCAATCTGTATAATGAAAACTCATGAACTTTTTAAAATGTTGTCAAATTTTGTCAAAGAGGTTCCAGAACTCCGGCATGTTCCCCCAGAAAAAAAAGCCCTGATTAGAATCTGTACTCCTACACTTTGTTGGTGCACTAATGAAGAAGTCCCTTTTTCCATTGTAATACTTGTCTATCCATACCAGAACTGTTCCAAATAGTTACAAAGGCTTGATGGGCTCTGCCAGAAGGGGAGACATCTGTAGTCTGGTTAAAGGTAAAGGTTTCCCTTGCTCAAAAGCCAGTCGAAACCGACTCTAGGGATGCAGTGCTCATCTCCGTTTCCAAGCCAAAACAACAGCTCAAATTAATCCAGTTCATGTTTAAATCTGCAATTACTACTAACATGGACAGGATCCTGGAGGAAACACCACAACCATTTTCAGGTTAAACCCATGGCTATTGGCTATCAGAGATGGTTAAAGGACAGGGGAAGCTGAATCTTTTACTGTGTAATGTGATCAATGCCTCCTTTACAGCTGGAAAGATACATGTTAAGTGCAACCCACCCCCCAAAACTCAGTTATACTGAGTTGCCAGTAAGTTACAACCCTGACTCTAACCCCACCTTTTTTTGGGAAAATACTTGAAGAAAATAGTAGCCCAGCATCTCATAAATCATCTGGATGCAATCAGATTTCTGGATCCATGCCTTGGTTTCTGACAGCATTCTGGAATTAAAGCTGTGCGATGAACAGCAGCTGGAAACAGAAAGGAGGAATTCTACCCTATTGGTTTATTAGGGTGTTGTTGGGGGAGGGTGGTACCTTTTAGAGGCTGCTGAGTGGCTCCACTCTTACGACCCAAGGAAATTCCAAAGAGGTGTAATGGAAAATTGTCATTTCCCACTTGTCCATAAAGGCAGAAAAGGCAGCTGGTTCTGCATATTTCCATGTTGTCCCCACTCCCTTCACTGAGTAAAATGCAACCAACTTTGTATCTGGTAAGAAAGCTTTAACAATCATCTGCCACTCAAGATTTTATAAAACTTGCTAATAAGGCTATAGCTATGTACCCTCTCTGAATGATGTTCAAAAGCTTTGGTTTGTGCATAACACAGCGGCATGCCTCTTGATGAAGATAGGTTGTGATGATACAACACTAAGGCTTTGAAGTCTGAACTAGCCACTGGTATGTTTCCAGACACAAGTCAAGATGTCAGTAATTACTTACAAAGCATTAGTGAAGTCTTACATGGGGGGGGGGGGGGAACACTTCCTCCAACCTGGACTTTAAAAGCATCTGGGGAAGGTTTTGAGAAGCGCAAAGTCAATTTTTAGGGGTATACAGATTGTGACACGTACTCCGCCCTTTGGAATCTTTCTTATGCCCAAGTGATTATTTCAGAGACAATGGCAGACCTTTTGTTTGAATCTGTTTTCAATGGTTCATAAAAGAGAAAAAATAAAAGAGAAGGTGGATGTGACAGACAGGAAGCTGTCTGAGCCTGTGGGTGTTGTTCCAGCACCCAATTACCTTTCAGAGGGAGAAATACAACAAGTGGTCAGTTTGGATCTGCCTCAGCAGGAGAGCAGTCTAAACTGACTAAGCTGCTAGAGGAGTAAGACTAGCTCTTCCTGGTAGTAAGGCAGAGTGGGAGAGGACAGAGAGCTCAGTTGTCAGGTCTGTCACTGGTGATGAGCAGACCTGTTTAGTCTGAGTCTTGGGAAAGAGCAGGCTGGGCTGGGAAGAGTCTTGCATGTGTGTGAAAAGGGCCTGGAAAAGGGAGCTCTTCCACCAGAATTTTGGAGCTGCCACCATCTCTGCCACCATCACTGCCACCACTGACATCTGACAGTTATGGAAAGCGAGCCCCTGGGATCCCCAATTATAGCCCGACTCGAGCACCTTGACACCTGAAGGAGATAAGAAGCTGACTGTACGCTGAGGAATCAATGCTAGCACTTTAATAAGTTGTTATACTCATGGTTTTAAATTTGCGATTGATTGGATTTTATATTGTACATTGTATTATTATATTGTATTTTTATACTGTTGTGTAAGCCGCTCTGAGCCGGCCTTGCTGGGAGGGCAGGGTAGAAATCTAATAAATAAATAAAATAATAAATAAATAAAAAGATCCCACTTGGCGACTAAACAACAAAAGCATGTTTGTAAATGCAAGTATTAAAGGGAATTTAAATTACAACCTGAAGCCATAACTAGTTTAAGTTCAAGGGCCTAAGCCAGGCAGCTCCTGTGACTGAAGACCTGGGCTGCTGAACTGTTTGTTTCCCCCCCCTTCAAAACAACTTCTACAGAAAAGAAAAAAAATATTTATTTTTATACAACTTCTGCCTCAGTGATCTCCATGGTCTCTTTGCTTCTATTTTATCCTCACAACCACCCTGTGAGGTAAAAACTAGTTTTGCCAAAATTCAGTTTTGCCAAAGACTGTTTTTGTCTGAGGCAAGTGTTCTTTCATGGAACTGAGGTGGTCAAAGAAGCTCACAGGGACAAGGTAACTTTGCAACACAAATATATTTTAATTACAGAAACAAAACAGTCCACAATGACACTGGTCTCTTACGGGGGGGGGGGTGTCCTACAGAAATGGCCACTACACAGTGCCTGGTTCTACAGCACCTGCTACTGTTTCCTCTTCCTCTTTTATACTTCTCAGACTGTTAAGTGCAACCTCCCATTATTCGTTACACCTGGCAATTGTGCTGAGTTATGCCTCCTTAGGGTTAATGCTTGCACCTAGAACTCCCTGATTAGGAAGGCTGAATGACTGGGAGCCACTTATCTGTATGGAACCAGTTGCCAGTATACTTGAAGCCCAAATACAGTCACCTGACCATGCCATTTCCTAATCCACTGCAGGGTTTTCCCCACAATGGCACTACAGGCTGAGAATGCATAACTGACCCAAGGTCACCCAGTGAGCTTCCACAGCAAAGTGGAACCACAGACTTCCAGATCCTAGTCCCACACTCTTAACTAATAGACCACAATGGCTCTCCAGCTTTATACCTGCTACCCCAACTATACATTACAACCAAGTGGAAAGTTTTATTTTAAAAAGGGCCCATTTCCCCCCAAAATTTAAGACGCTGGATGGGTTCCCTCAGTTAATTTATAGGGGCCTGTCACAGTGGATTTTAATGTTTCTATTTTTTTAACTTAGTTTTCTTATATTTTTGAAAAGTACTGAGACTTACTTAGTGAATTCAGCTCTTATACTTTATTCAGAGAAGAACAAGACAAAGTAGCCGGCTCACACGCCGGCTTATATGCCCCAAGGAAAACACACCCACACACACCCCACACCCGTGAATGGTCTATTTACACTGATTAGATTATTCCTGGGGAGCCTAGGGTCCCGATTGGCTGGGAACTAGGAACCGAATGTCTATTGTGTTTGGGAGCGAAGCTCAGGTACCTCACCTGACAGCGTGTGGAACCAGCCGAAACTGGATCGAGCACATGGCTAGGTCAGGACACAACAATTCCGTAGTATTTTCTCCCTCTAGTACTAGCATTCTCCTTGTTCTGTATGTTTGCTCTAAGAAACAGGTAAAGGAGTAATAAGAAACTTAAGTATATGGGGACTCTTGATGTGATTCTTTTTTCTGCAATAAATGAAACCACACAAAGCATGAGCGGGACTTTATGGATTTTGTAACTGCAGAAATGTTTGGAGGATTTCTGTAGAGTGGAACAGTCCATAGTAAAGGGACGAGGTTTCTGCCTGGAGAGATGGTTCTCCTCACAAGTGACCAAAACATTTTCTCTGCTAACTATTGCTATTGAGTTTCCTGGAAAACATGCTTTGCTGCAATTCTGGCACAATGGTAAACTAGACATTGCAAATTAATGACACATTTTACAAAAAAATGCCATTTATAGTCCTGTTTTAGAATTCAAGTTCTGTGCTCATCAAACTCTGAATAGTTGAATTTTCAGAGATCTAATTAGGGGAGATTTTTTATTTCTCAAGGATTGCCATTGGTTATAATGGGCATTTTTGCCCCTGCTTTATGTTCAATAGTATAATAATACTGTGAATATATATATGCAAATAAGCAATGGTCAGGGATTTTTATTGCAGGAGAGGCAGCAGCCAGAAGGTTACTGTTTTATCAGGAAGCAAAGAAATAAAACTAATAATTAAGAATTCAAAAGTATTTTCATCTCTTGTGTGTGATCACAAATCTTACTTCTAAAAGAAGTCATTGTTCTCAAAACAGAGATGCAGAAACTTACAAGCAATCATAGTGCCTTGTTTCGCTGTATCTTGATTGCAACTAGCAGCAGATGCCTGCATATCAAGGTTATGTGTGAGGGGAGACAATTATAGCTCGCTCACAAAGATGTTGCCATATTTTCTATTAGCCTGATCTTGTGAGAGTTCAGAAGCTAAGCATGGTCAGTACTTGGATGGGAGTCCACCAAGGTAGAGTGGGACTGCTATGCAGAATGCCTGAGATAGGGTGTGAAAGGGTCATTATTTGACTGTGAGTGACTGGGTGAATTTGCATAGCAGCTGGCCACACCCTCTGCCGAGGGGAAGCTTCTATTTAAGGTAGGAAGCTTCTATTTAAGGAAGCGCCTAGCCAGAAGCAGAGCTGACCCAGCTGAGCTCTGAGAAGGAGCAGGAGATATAGCTGCTAGAGGAGTAAGTGGTTTTTTTACTTACTTTCAGCTGAGGTGATTTAGCTGAGAGGGTACTTTGTGGGGGATTGTGTTTGGGAGTGTGTGGGTGAGTTGTTGCAGAGTCCTGGCTGCCTGAGAGCCAAAGGGTGAGGCTCTTGGCCTGTGGCTCTTATCCTAGGGACTCAGACTAGGGGCTCTGTAAGAAGTCCAGGAAGAGCCAGAAAGCCAGGGCCCTAGTCTCCTTCGGTTCCCAGTAAGATAAGTAGACTTTTACAAGGAAAACCACTTTAAGGGGTTTTAAGGGGGGATTATATATAATCATTGTTTAAAAAAGCAATTATGAAGCCAGAATGCCAGCAGGGGGTTGGGCACTATCCAGTGTATTGCACGAAGTGTCACATGTATGACTATCTGCCCACTGGACAGAAGTCTTGGGTGTGTGCTCGGTGCAAGGAGCTCCTGGTTCTCAGGGAACGAGTTTGTTCCCTTGAGGCCAAGATGGCTGACCTGGAGAAGCAGAGACAGTCAGTTAGGCACATGGAGAAGACTCTCGGGGACTTGCTAGATATGTCCCACTCTGGTTATGGCAGCTCCGCCGCTGTCAGGGAGCATGAGGGTCAAGGAGAAACAGGGCACCGTGCTGAGGATAAGAAGAATGTGCCCTCAGAAGGGACCTCTTCCCAGCTGGTGAAAGGGTATCCTTTTGCACCAAGGAACCATCCCTGGGCAGGGTGGGAGTTGGTGATTCGGTCCTTAGGCAGGTAGACAGCTGGGTGGCAAAACCACGTACTGACCGAATGGTGACTTGCCTGCCTGGTGCGAAGGCAGCGGACATTACATGTGTTCTAGATAGGCTGGTAGATAGTGCTGGGGAGGAGCCAGTGGTCGTGGTCCATGTTAACACCAACGATGTGGGGAAATGCAGTCGCGAGGTCCTGGAGGAAAAATTTAGGCTGCTAGGCAGGAGACTCAAGGCCAGGACCTCCAAGGTAGCCTTCTCAGAAGTGCTACCTGTTCCATGCGCAGGGCCGGAGAGACAGGCACAGATCAGGAGTCTCAGTGCATGGATGAAACGATGGTGTAGGGGAGAAGGGTTCAAGTTTGTTAGGCACTGGGATACTTTTTGGAACAAGAGGGAGCTGTACAGAAGAGACGGTCTCCACTTGTCCCAAAAAGGAACCAGGCTGCTGGCGCTTAAAATCAAAAAGGTGGCAGAGAAGTTTTTAAACTGAATATTGGCGGAAAGCCAACAGGAGATGAAAAGTCTCTGGTTCGGGTTGGCTCATCTGAGAGATGAACGGGTAGCTGTTTTGCTTTTCTACAGGGAGGTGGATTGGAATTGTCCATTGAGACAATGGCTAGTGATATGGACTGCCTGACAAGGTCTCGAGAGAGCAAGAGGAAGGTTGCAGGCTTAATATGTATGGGAAATTATAGGTGTTTCTATACAAATGCTAGAAGCGTCCAAGGTAAAATCAGGGAGTTGGAGTGCTTGGTGTTGGGGGGGGGGAATAGACATTGTGGGTATTTCAGAAACTTGGTGGGATGAGGAAAATTAGTGGGATATGGTGATTCCCGGTTATATATTATATCGGAAGGATAGGGGTGGAAGGGTTGGAGGAAAGGTGGCTCTGTATGTCAGAGAGGGTATACAGTCCAGTAAGACTGAGAAGGAAAGTAAATTGGATTTGCTTCTGGAAATGCTATGGGTTGAAATAGTGGGCCCAAAAGGAAGCTTAACACTGGGAGTTTGTTATCGCCCACCAGATCAAAAGATAGAGGAGGATTATAAAATGATGAATGAATTAAAGATAGTGGGTAGACAAAAAAATTGTGTCATAATAGGTGATTTTAACTACCCACACATTGATTGGGTCAGTATGTGTTCTAGCTGGGAAAAAGGGATTGCGTTTCTACACACTCTTTTTTTAGGACCCCCAGAGGGGATTTTTATTGCATTTTTAATAGACTACAAACTACAACGAAAAATTGGGAAGGGGTAACTACATCTATGGAGAAAGGAAAGAAAACCACTACTAACTAAAACCCCAAGTATAGGAGATCATAACAATATCTTATATAAATGTTAATCTTAAATTGCTAGTATTACTTTGAACATAGTCGGTTATGCTAAAGTTTTTTTCCTTTTTATCCAATGATTTAACTGTTTAAGAGAACCCCCAGAGCATCCTATAATAAAACTAAAGTTTTAAGGCACAATTCAGAGTCCTTCAGCCTTCATTTTGTCTTATCTTTTCTAATCTTCAATTTATATGTATGCTTGGGGCAGCCACCCTCTTATCAGAAAGAGAGTCCTTGTCGGAAGACACCGAGTCCAATTCGCCACTGAATTTGCTGTTATCTTCTTCCTTTTCAGCCTTGGCTGTCTCTCTCAGCTGCACTTTCAGGAACTCACGTGCTTTGGAGACAGAGTCAATCTTTTCTTTTTTATCGTGTATTTTGAAAATGATGCATTCTGGAATTAACCATATGTAGACAGTGCTGTTTGTTTGTAGAAAAAGGATTAAATCTTTATATTTCTTTCTCTTTTGCCTTATTTCAAATGGAATGTCTTTTAGAATCCTGATGGTATTGTCTCTGATTTTCAAGGGTGTTCGCATAGTTGCTTTCAGGATAGAATCCGTCACATGTCGCTTTGAGAATCTGGCCACTATTTCCCCAGGCAGATTATTCTTTTTGATGTACATGGAATAGGACCTATAGACCACATCCATTTGTGATTCTTTCAAAGCTTGTTTCTTTTCCAGCTTTTGCACCTTTTTATTGACTTTTTAAATATTGGCGTCCATTTCCTTCACCATCTCAGCCATTTGCTCCGTTACTTTTAAAGTCTCAGTCAGTTGGAGCTGCTGAGTTGCAAGATTCTGGTTTAGAGTCATCAGCTGTTGTTTGATGTTAGTCATCTGGTCCAGCAGAGGGCGCAAGGAATCTGCCAACATTTTGGAGAACTCAGTGACCTCTTCCGGTCAAGGGCTCATGGTCCTGGCTAGTTTCACTTTTGCTGGTTTGTCTTTCTCTGCCCTCTTCCCCGCCATCTTTGTGGATTGTTTACTTTTATGAAAACTTGCTAAAGTCTCTGAAATACACCCATACGCTTATCCGCACTCTCAAACCAGTCTCTCAAAACAGATTTCAACGCTTTTTCTTTCGCTCCCCCCCTTAGTATTTCATTGTTTAGTTCATGCGCATGGGAGGGGCCCCTCCCCCACTTGCTTTTATTTTTGCTGTTCCCAGGGGGTAGCATTCTTTTAAAATTCTCGTATTCGCTTTAACCCGACTCACTGTTCATTGCTGGTCATACGACCTCGCTCGGCACACGTTCAAAACGCTCCATCTCTGACGCTTGTCCCGGTCAGCAACTCTAGATCCATATGGACACTCAGCGGCAGGACCATTGGGGTGGAAGAGCGCCCTAATTCCCCAGCATTGCACTGGTGAAGAGGTCACCCCTCAAAAACCCCATGGCTAGGAGCCTTTTGCCAAGGCTCCAGGAGGGTACCGAACTGTTGCCCCCCCCCTTCCGCTGGTGCACAGATCACATCCCTGGGAGATCCGGGAGATGCATCTGCCAGCATGTCGCCATAAACCGGAAGCCAGTTTCTAGACACTCTTAATGACTGTGCTATGGAGCAGATGGTCACAGAACCTACTAGGGGAGAGGCGATCCTGGATTTGGTCCTAAGTAACGCCCAAGACCTGGTGAGAGATGTAAAAGTGATTGCACCACTTGGGAACAGTGACCATAATGTTATTGAGTTCAACATTTGTATAAATACGGAGTTGCCCAAAAAGGCTGACACAACCACTTTTAACTTTAAAAGGGGTGACTTCTCTGATATGAGGGGACATGTGAGGAAGAAACTGAAAGGAAAAGTAGAAAGGGTCAAAACCATTGGGGAAGCTTGGAGACTATTTAAAACTACAATCCTAGAGGCTCAGAAAAAAATATATACCGCAGGTTAGGAAAGGCACAAACAGGTATAGGAAAAAGCCTGCATGGTTAACTAACAAAGTAATGGAAGCTGTAAAAGGTAAGAAGGATTCCTTTAAGCGGTGGAAAGCTAGTCTCAGTGAGGTTGATAAAAGGGAACACAGGCTGTGGCAAATAAAATGCAAGTCTGTGATTAGGCAGGCAAAAAAGGAATATGAAGAGCATATAACAAAAAAAAAAATTAGACCAACAATAAAACTTTCTTCAAATACATTAGAAGTAGGAAACCAACCAGGGAAGCAGTGCGGCCCTTGGATGACCAAGGGGTAAAAGGAGTACTGAAGAATGATAGGGAAATGGCTGAGAAGCTAAATGCATTTTTTGCCTCTGTCTTCACTGTGGAAGATGAGAAGTGCTTGCCCACTCCAGAACC
>NW_015165234.1:3401823-3406876 GCF_001447785.1 Gekko japonicus
CATGGACAGCTTCAAGAGGGAACTGGATAAACATATGGAGCAGAAGTCCATTGGTGGCTATTAGCCACAAGGGATAGATAGGAACTCACAGGCTGGGGCAGGTGATGCACTGTATTCTTGGTGCTTGGTGGGGGGGGCAACAGTGGGAGGGCTTCTAGTGTCCTGGCCCCACTGATGGACCTCCTGATGGCACCTCATATTTCTGGGCACTGTGAGACAGAGTGTTGGACTAGATGGGCCATTGGCCTGATCCAACATTGGCTTCTCTTATGTTCTTATGAGTACATGAGGAGTGCCAGGAGGGATAAGCAGAAGAAGAGACTGAATTTATACCCCACCCTTCACTACCTGAAGGAGTCTCAGAGTGGCTTACCATCTCCTTTCCTTCCCCTCCCCACAACAGACACCCTGCGAGTACCCTGTGAGACACCCTGTGGCACTGACAGAGCTCTTTTGAGAACTGCTCATGAGAGAATTTATGACTGACCCAAGGTCACACCAGCAGCTGCATATGGAGGACTGGGGAATCAAACCCAGTTCTCCCAGATAAGAGTCCATGCTCCTAACCACTACACCAAACTGGCCCAGTAAAGGGGGGAAGGAGCTAGAGGAAGTAAAAGTGGGGGAAGAAGAGGCAAGGAAATGGGAATTAATGGGGGGATGCATTCCCCCCAACTTGTAAATCGTGATTTAAAACTGAGATTCTCAGCTGCTTGTATCTATTATCTGTTTCCACTGCAGTTGTTACATGTAGCCATCTCTTTTTCATAAGATGTTTCATTTAAGTTAACTATCACTGAGCTGCTTGATGTCAGGTATTCAGCTGGTTTGGGTTTGTTGTTAGCTGATTGTGGTTTGTTACTAGCTTTTCGCTTTGGTATGGATGTTTTTAATTAGAAGGTATCACTAGACTTTATTTATTTTAGCTTTGCTTTACGCTTCTCCTGTGATTGGTTTCCCATTTTGTTTTAAACTATAGGTTTTTTTAAATTTTAAATTGTATTGGCAATTTATACTTCACTAGCATAAGCCTTTTGTTACTGTCCATGGGGTTTTCTTGGCAAAGATACTGGAGTGGGTTGCCATTTCCTTCTCCAGTGGATCACACTTGGTCTGAGTTCTCTGCTGTGGCCTGTCCGTCCTGGGTGGCCTTCCACGGCATAGCCCACAGCCTCATCAAACCACGCAAGCCCCCTCGCCACGTCAAGGCAGTGATCCATGAGGGATTAAGCAAACGCCAGAACAGGACAGAAGACAGGAGGGCCTGGTGTGATGTGGTCCATGGGGTCGCGAAGAGTCGGACTCGACTGTGTGACTGAACAACAGCATAAGCCACTTTGTGAACACTTCATACTGAACAGTGCCATGAAAGCATTTAAATGGTAGCAATAATCTACCTATCCTATCAAAAGTCATGCCATCTCCAATAAGTATCAACACTGGAGAGGCTCTGCTTTCAACCTTCTGAAGTTTCAAAATGTTTTCATGTTGACAGTTTTGTTGGTCCTTTACATAATCTCTACAAACACTATAATCAACATGACAACATCAAGATTGCTCTTGGGCTCATGCTTATCTTTTCTGCTGGTTAAAAGTTGAGTTAATTAGATGCAATCTCTTAGCACTGAAGTAGAAACGAGTCAGAATACCATGCTCACAAAGTAGTTAGCCTAGTTCTGGATCTGACTACAGTATAAATACCTCGAATATAAAAACTAGCAGTGATTTTTAGCGCATTTTTTTGGAATGTATGTAATGGCAGTGGTAAAAGAGCTCTTAAAGTCACTTGACTTCTGCCAGTAAAAGTAATTCCAAACAACATTTTGAAATGGTTATGGTCCCAGATTTAGATTTCAGTGAGCTTTCCAAAGGAAAGAAATCCTGTGTTTGAGGGTCAGTCAAGAAGAAACCCCTGGCTGTATGGATTTGGTGCATGAACAGAAGAGTCTAAAAGGTGCTTTGAGATGAAGCATCAGAACAGAGTTATGTAAAACCCTTAGGCCAAATCATTTATAGTTTTGGGATTGGCTGTGGTCAATATGCAGACGATACACAGCGATATATAGCCTTATCCAAATCTCCTGGTGATGCAGTAAAGGTCCTAAATCGTTGCCTGGTTAAATTACTAAAAGTGAACAAATTGAAACTTAAAACTTGGCAAAACAGAAGTAATGCTGGCTGCAGAGGCAGGGGATTTGAATGACATTATTCTCCCCACTTTCAGTGCTGTGCTGACCCTTGCTGCGTCAGTTAAGAGCCTCAGGGTATACCGGACCCAACATTACTGCTGGAGAAACAAGTTAATGCAGCTGCAAAAAAGGCTTTCTTCCTACTCAGCCTAGCTTGAAAAATGCCCTTTTACCTTGATATAGATGATCTGGCCACCTGGACCCATATGTACCTCAGAGAACACTTTGGTCAGAGTCACAAGCCCTTCCAGACCCCAAGGATGCCAGGCTAGCTGCAACCAGGGCCAGAGCTTTTTCGGTGGTGGCTCCATACTGGTGGAATGAGCTCCCAGAAGAGATCAGGGCCCTGCGGGACCTTTTACAGTTCCGCAGGGCCTGCAAGACATAGCTCTTCCACCAGGCTTTCAGTTAGGAGCCACCACCACTACCATCACTACCATCATTAACAACAACCGAAGCCTGGTGCATTACTGAGAGCCTGTGCTCACCGACCGAAACTGAGAAAGACCAACGAGCTGAATATCAAGTGCAGTTACAGAATGCATGAGGCCATCTTTGATATCATAAGTCAATTGCTAGCACTTTAGTATATTGTAAGTTGGTTTTAATGAATTGTTTAATTGAATTGTTTGAAGGATTGTTTTTAGATGTATGATATTATTGCTTTTATTATGTGAGCCACCGTGAGCCTGCCATGGTGGAGAGGGCGGGGTACAAATTTAAATAAATAAAAATAAATCAAGACTAGACTGCTATAATAATGCACTGTACATTAGTCTCCCCTCAAAATCAGTTCAGAAAGTCAGGTGGTGCAGAATGCCACAACATGGCTATTATTAGGAGCCAGATGGCGTATGCATACCACTCCCATTCTGCAGTCACACCACTGGCTGCCCATCAGTTACTGGGCTCAATTTAAAGTATTGGCTATCACATACAAAGCCCTTCATGACCTTGGACCCTCGTATCTGTGAGACCACCTCTTCCCTATGTTCCACCACAACAGCTTTGCTCATCTGAGGAGGGTCTTCTGCAGGTGCGAACCTGCAAATGGGTATGCCTTCTTCACTGTGGCCCCTACCTTGTGGAATGGTCTGCCTGAGGAATTCAGGATGGCTCTCACTCTCCTGGCTTTCCACAAACTATGCAAAACTGAATTATTAAAGGGGGCTTTTCTATGCAGGCAATAGGGTAGCACTGTACAGAATGATTCACAGTTACCTGGACAAACTACTAGGGACTGTGGTCTATATTACTCTGTATAGTTTGCTGTTGGATCCTACTATATAATACTGCATCATTTAATGTGTCATCTTGACATTTATGCTTTGCTTCAATTTTTTTTTAGATTTCTGGTTGGTTCTACAACTCAAATCCTGTTTCATTGTTTATTGAATGTCCTATCCTGTTGACAGGTCCTGGCTCCTCAGGAGTGGTCACTTGAGGGGTTGGGGTCTCCAGGACATGATTTTGTAGCTGGTAGCAACAAAAGGGCAGGCCTCAGATATAGCTGGAGAAGGAGTTAGTCTCACTCTTTTCCCCCTCCCCAGCTCACATGTTCTTGGGAGTCTCTATAGGTGTCCTGCTTCCCCTTTGAGAGATGCATGTTCATCCTCCCTGGCCTGCCAGAGCTGCCTGGCTTAAATCAGCCTCCCAATCTGCCCCCCTTCCCTTTCCCATTTTCCCTCAGCCCAGACTAGATTGGACCATCCTTGGCACCCTTCTCTCAGTATTAGGTGGAGCAGCTGCTTCACCCAGCCCTGCCTCCTTTGCAGACTTGGCTCCAGCCTGGTCCCCTGCCGGGTTTGGTGCCAGCTCTCCAGGATGCCCTGCAGCTCAAGCAGGTGCAGGGCCCATCTTCTCTCCTCTTCCCATTGGGCCGCTGGGTCACCTGCAGCTCTAACAAGCCCTTGTGACCCTGCACCTCCCAGGATAACAGGAGCCACAGACCAAGTGCCAGAGGAGTCCAGGGCGACAGACCCCGGACAACTGAATTGACTCACTCTGTGTAATCTGTCTTGAGTCCAAATAAGAAAGACAGATTATAAATAATAAAATCTTATGTAGTTTCCATGCCACCCTGCTGTAAGTTCAGCAAATGGAGATAAAGCCTGGCATTTCATAAATATCAGTGACAACTAGACTAGACTTATAGTATTAATTTATTTGGCACATTAACTTGTAATTATCCATATATAACTACAATTTGTATTTTAACCATAAGCAATCCTGATCTAAAGGCACACCAGGTCTCAGATGTATTTTACACTTTGAAATATACTATCCACTATTTATTCATTAATCCTGTCTTTTTGGAACTGCTGCTTCCTCTACTTCACCAAAGATAAGCTTGAAAAAACCTAAGATATGCTAATAAAATAGCAAGTAGAAGAAGCGCCATAACTCTACGCCAAGGAGGTATTTCAAGCTGCAACAGACTTCCCATTCCAACTTCTGCCATAACCAACCAGACTCTTCTGTACATATGCGAGCTATACCAACCGATGACAAAAACCCCAAAACCCGCTAAACTAGAGCGTTCTACATTTCTACACAGCTACGAAATACTGCTTCCTGACACACCAGGGGTTCTCCGCTGCCTCTTCTCCGAGCTTTGAAGCCTTGCTGTATAACCTGCTTCTACACGAATTCATATGACTGTCTCTCCCACTACTACAATGAAACGGCTGCCCCACTCGTAGAAGACCGCGCTATACCCCGCCCCCCTTTCCTTTCGCCTTTCTATGACGTAAACAAATCTAGGCCTGCGCACAGAGACTTCTGTGCGCCCCTTGAGGGGTTTGTAGGCGTGGCTCTGCGCGCGGCTTGTCCAATTGGGAGGGGCGGGGGGGTTGAGAGAAAGG
>NW_015165234.1:3406921-3425384 GCF_001447785.1 Gekko japonicus
CGCTCCTGCTCTGGGCGTTTGCGTGGCTGGCTAGAAAGGTGTCGGCGGCTACGGCGGCGCGCACCCGCCCTCCATTAAACAGCTTAACGCTGCCGTTGCTGGCTCGTGTTCGGCGCCGCGCCTGTCTTTCTGCCTCTCCCCCCCCCCTTTCCTTTTTCCTGTGCGCGCTCCCGTTCTGGCCCCTTCGTGTGTGAGTGTGCACAAGTGGGGGAGGGGAGTGAATGAGGCGGCTCTGCCTTTCGCCGGTTTCTCTCCGTATCCATCCCCTCCATGGTCCCCGCTCCCCCCCATTAGGTTAGGGGGTGCCGCGACGGAGGGTGTGGAGAAAGGTGAGGACCTGGCGGCGGCAGCAGGAACCAGAGTGCCGGAGACACGCGGGTGGAGGCTGAGGCCCGCAGAAGGAAGGAACAAGGAGCGGCGGCGGCAGCAGCTGGAGGGATTCCCGGCGTGGCCCCTAGCATCTCCTGGGCGGATTTTGTCTGTGGCGTGTGAAGCGAGAGGGATTTAACGCGGTAGTGACTATCGGCGGCGGCGGCGGTGGTGGCGGCGCGTAGTGCGGGAAGCGCGGAGGGGATCGTGCCCGCGCCCCCCCTCCCGCCTCGGCCGCCTGTGTGGCTAATTCTCCCCTATCTGGACCATGGCCGACGACGACGTGCTCTTCGAGGATGTGTATGAGCTCTGCGAGGTGATCGGCAAGTAAGTTGGGGGAGGCAGATGGAGGGGAGGGGAGGGGGTGGAGGCGGCCAGAGTAGCAGCCAGCTGCAAAGCCTCCTCCCCAACGGGAGGGGGGGGAGAGATGCTCGGCTCCCACCTGAGCTGTTGCTGTCGCTGTGCCTGTCTGAGGAAGGGAGGAGAAGGACCGCTCCATGGCGCTGGGGCAGAGTGACACGATAAGTGAATTCGCAGTAGCGCCCACGCGCTTTCACACGATAGGAGGAGTGACCTGATAGGGTTTGTCTCCCCTCACCACGATCTGACCCTGTTTGGTTGGATGGTTGCTGCCGCTACCCTGGAACGCTGGCCCGGATCTATGGGACCACTTGCCTCCCAGGAAGGCAGACAAGGAAGAGACGGGGAGGTGTTTTCCTCCACATCTCTGCTGCTCTGTGATGTCTCTGTGTTTGTGCGCCAGGTGCCTTCCTGTGCTCTGCTGCATAATAACCAGCTCATTAACGGCAATGTAAGTGACGCTCAGGTGATGCCTGGTTTCTCTGTAGATCTTTCTCCTCCCACTTGGAATAATGAGGAAGAGTGTGGAAGATTTTGGCCTTGTATGGCTTATTATGCAACAGCCTTAAATCGATGTTCAAAGCGTGTATTAAACTCAAGTTGCCAGGGCTGCTAACAGGCCACTTTTTTGAGTGGCTGGGGTGTGATCTGTTTGATAGGTTGTTTGAAAATGGCAGCTCATGATTATGGCTTGTGTAGCATTATAATATAAGGAAATAAAATTATCACAGTTAAAGGAAGTGAAAACAGCTTATTTCTCTCTGTAGATAGCCTATTGATGACACAGATTTTGGCAGCTTACTTTCTTTTTTCTCTTTTGTGACTATTGGTAATGAGACAAAAACAAAATGGGAATGGAGTATTCTAGAGGAATTAGTAGCTTTATGTTTTCTGCAAACTGAAGGTACTGAATCAGTTAGGTGGATTTGCTGTTGCTGACCAGTTTTTATAGGAATGACAAGATACCTTTGTCATGTCACTGTTTTAGTTTGCTTTTGTGCAAAAGAAGCATTGTAGCATACTTTTGTCATGTTCATTAAAATGAAATATTTGGGCGCATATGGTTGTGTATGTTGAAGTGCCTTCAAATTCTGATAGTCAATTTAACTTGGCTTTGCCCATTGTACATACACACAGATTTTTCTTCACATGGTCACAACCTTAATAGTACCAATGGATAGAGCTGTGTCAGTTTCCTAGTGCTTAAACTTTTGTGTATGTGCATGCACATAATTATATTCTACATCATTAAGCCATGTAAAATGGTGTGTTTTATTGTTTAATTTTTGCAATAAATGTATACAATTGCTGATGTCTTCCCCCCAACTTTTTCTTGTTAGCATGTTACACTTCATACTGTGCAAACAAAATCATTTTTTAAACTGCGCTGAAGCCATACTTCCTCAAGTTATCTCATTTATTGTTACAAAAAAATAGTGCACTTCTGTTGCTAAGATCATGAATAAAGAAATCCCAGAATGAATCCTCAGGTAAATACTAACCCCAGTGAACTCACTAGGTGGCCTTAGACAAGCCAGTTTCTCTTAGCCCTGTTTTGTAATATAGGGATATTGGCCTGTCTCACAGGGTTGTCATCACTGCTGAGATAATGTTCATGAAATGGTTTAAGCACTTCAGAAGATAATCCAAATCTGCAAGTGTTGCTAGCACAGATCAGATGTTATTAGTAGTGTGATGAGTGACAACTCCTTGTTTCCCTTCTTGATGCTTATACCACTTTGTGGATTTTCTGTGAATTTTTACTTTAATATACATAGGAGGATGAACATTCCCTGCTATACAGTTCCTACGTGAAATGACTCTAGTGATTTGTCATAGAAATGGTAAGTGGCTAGAAGGGTAGCAAGGTGTGGAGTCAGGAAATTGCATTCTGGGCCACACAGGTAGCAAAACTCCCAAGAGATGTGGGTAGTGCTGTTGCATTTGGGTAGGTTGGAGGGGATTATGGGAGCCTGACTACTTAGATATGGCTTTACATACCTAAATTAGTTTTTAAAAGTGTTTCTGGCCTTTTAACATGCTTAATAGGGAAAATGCATGTAGTAATTTATTCTACTCAGTTGATCAGTAGGAAATAAACCTGTTTCTTCCAGTGTTCTGACAAATGAGTGCAAAAATAGTAGAACAAATGAAAATCATTTAATTCTTTTTTGGAAATTTTTTAAAAACTGACTAAAGATTACTTGTACTGAGAGTTTGTGCTGATCATTGCAGTAATCATCTTTATCTCTGTAATCAGTGTTTTGGACTCTGTTGATTGGTACAGTTGAGTTTTTTCCTATGTTGATTCAGGCCTATGGAGGAAGGCCAGAATGAAGGGCCTTTGAATGCTGTGTATACATCTTGCTAAATGATTATTCAGCATACAGAAATGTGAAGCTCAATTTGATATGCTGAAATAATTTGGTCTCCAATTTTAGAGTATTTCATATAATTTAAAGCTTAAACATCTTCAGTCAAGAATGATCTGCTGCTCACTGTGGAAAGAACATTATTTTAAGGGAGTCTGTCTTATGAGGTACTGGTAAAAATTGCTGGGATGATGATGGGGCTGAAGGAAGATTTTAATTTTTTTTAACTAGATCAACTCAAATATGTTTTTTCAAGGGTGATCTGGAAAATATGCATATTGATTTTGTGTATGAAGTCCCTTTTTCCTTCAAAGGAGGAGAAAGCATTACCTATGCAATATAAATTACAAGGGTTGTTATGTTTTACAGGCTTATACTTAAGCACCAGAATTAACTGACTGTGCAGTTGTCTAAACAATTTTTCACCATGTAAGGATTTACCAAAGAAATCTGACATTTTTGTCTCAGACTGGCATGCACCTGTTGCCTCTTCTGAAACCAGAAATGAAAATTTTCTAATTTATTGGATCATCCCCAATTGTTTTTTTAAAAAACAAAATAAACAAACCTGTCTCAAAGCATCTTACAGTTGGTTTGGGACAGTTCTACATAGCTGGACTTTCAGGCTAGCATGGAAATGCATCTAGTACGTGATGCTTGACATTGACCACTGAGGACCATATTGCAGTGATCTCCAGTGTGTTGTCTGAGGTGCCATGGTGCCCACTGGTGTTTCTGGGCATTCCACTTTTTCTCGAAAATTAGGCATAAAATACAAAGTGTCACATGTGGGATAGGGAGAAAACAGAGTTGCTAACTGACTAGCCGAGTACTAAGCTCATCCCAGGCAGGCTCATGGGAGCCATGTGTTTTTGGCTTAGCCAATGACATAGGCTTTCTCTGAGCTTCGGAACCTCTCCCTGTAGTAAGGTTGGGTGTCTTTGGAAACTGAAACTAACTAGTGTCTTTTCCTCAAAGCAAATAAGTCATCCTGGCTTTCCTCCACTTGTCCAATGCAGGAGATGCTTTAGAAGAGCCTTTGTGTTTGTCAGGAGCACCCATTTCAGAAGTATCTTCCTGTAACACAAGGGGAATCTCATGGGCCCCCCACTTGTTTAAACTTAATGTTGCCAACATTAAATTACAACTTCATTTATACTGGAATATCCTCCCTGTTATAATTTGGTTGTTATGCCAATAAAGGTTGTTTGTTTGTTTGTTGTTACTGGAATAGTTTAGAATGCTTTTCTAAGTTTCATAGTTTAGAAAAACAAAAACCTTGCTTGTGTCTTAATAGTCAGATAACTTTTGTATAAACAGTGCTTATTTCCATGCAGTGTTTTTGTAAGACTGTGGACTATTTCTAGTTTGAGTAAGTGGTGCGTTCGGTAGGTTTGTATGTTCAGATGTCCAAAGGACTTTGTGGTTTTTGCAATGCTATGCACTATTTATTCATAAACATATTTATAACCCACCTTTCGTTGTGGCTTAAGGAGACTTAGAATTCATAATTAAAATCATGAAAATCTAAAAGAAGCAAAATAAAACCCAAAATGACCCTCTTACCCCAAAAGATATTTGCAACTTTAATACCTCATTAAAAGCCTTGGCAAATAAAATGACTAAATAAAATTATTTCAGTGAAAGTGGTATCGGAGAAAGAGAACAGAGAGCATTTCCCTAGGGCTTGTCCTCTAGGATCCTACTATATAATTTTTGTATCATTTAATGTGTGCTTTGCTTCAGTTATAGATTTCTGATGGGTTCCACAACTGTAATCCTATTGCATTGTTTATTGGATGTCCTGTCCTATGAATTATATTGACTCACTGTGTGTAATCTGCCTTAAGACCCAATGAGAAAGGTGGACTATAATGTAAATAATAATCAATCACTATTAGGAAAGTCCCTTTGGCTGCAGTAAAGAATGTGTTTGGGATGTGAGAGAAATGATCATGAATAGCTTGGCTTTTTGATAAGCTGTAAAATAAGGCATGAGACATTTCAAGGCAAATGATGACAAAATAGACATGCAGTGCAATACTAGGCAGATTTAGTCCGGTCTTGGCCATTGATTTTATTGGTTTAGAGTAACTTTGCATAGGATTGCATTGTTAGTTTGCTCTATGTTTTAAAAGTGTGTAGGTAGATAAAATGATATTTATCTTTTCATGTTTGTGGGCGAGCAAAATGGATGGGACCTGGGGGAAAATCAGTCTATGTTAATTCATGGTGTACTTTAAATCCTGTGCATTTGGGACTTAGGGCTACTTCCATTATATATTTTATAGATTAGGTGGGTAGCCATGTTGGTCTGAAGCTATAGACCAAAATTTGAATCCAGTGAACTTTCTCACATCTGTTTAACTCTTGTATTTGTATGCTAATTTGCTGCAATTCACAGGTCAACGGCATTAATCCAATCTCAGCTGTACTTATTACCCAGTTACTTATGCATCTAGACTTTCCTGGGAAGTAACCTCCCACTTCACCCTCTCTCTACCTAAGTCTAAGGCTTGAGGAAGACTGTTTCCGTGTATCTCATGAAGTGTGCCTGCACACAAACACTTATACCTAGAATTAAACTTTGTTGGTCTTAAAGATGCCATTGGACTCAAACTTTGTTCTATATGTTTTATAATGTGTGCTACTTGGAAGGTGATAATATCCTTCTCTGTAAAAGTGAACTCTACCTACTGAGCTGCTCATTGGCTGACTTGTATCACTTAGAAATGTAGAGACTTGCAGAAGTGTTTCATGTTACCCCAGTGTGGGAAATAAAAGCCCTTTGAAACTGGCTTGTATGGTGATCTCACCCTCTTTTCTCCTTCACATGCAGGATTTCCCCTACTATCTTCTTTCTTGCTGAGCAGCCCTGTTATCTATTTTTTTCTTGTTCGTCTATGACTGTCTCTCCCCCCCACACACACTTTTTTTATGCTGGCCCAGCCCAGGGAACTGAGGGAAGAGACAAAATCTTTTTCTTATATTCTGCTTTTGAAAGTTCAAAATAAACAAAATGTTTTACTTAACGTTGAGGAGAGAAGGTCAGGTGGAATCAGGTGTAGGACATATGAGGTGAACAGATAATAAAACTGAGGTAACTTTGTATTAATACAAACACCATGGCTGGGAGGGCGGGATAAAAATCTAATAAGTAAATAAAATAATTTGTTGCCAACAAGTGTTTCTGCTCTTCAACAAGGTCTTTAAAACTTTGAGTAGACAGGTTTTATTTTCAGTTTTTGCTTATGAAGCATAGGTTTCTGAGTTTCACCAAAATGTAAAGCTTAGAAGGCAGAAACATACAACCAAGTTCCCAACATTTTTCTTCATACACAGACCATGGATCACTTCTCTTTACCAGAAGCTAATTCCCTTTTTTGGTTTGGATGAGGATCCCCCTTGATCTACTCTCTTAGCCTCCTTCCCAGTCCACAGTTACTGCTTAATTTTCTCTTCAACTGTCAGTTCCCAGCTGTCATTCCTTAAGTGACTCAACAGAATTCTGTTCAAACAGCTTGTCACTCAAAGGTTCTCAGAGACTGTTAGTCATTAACCCTTGACAGTCTGTCACATGTTGGTACAGTTATAAGCAACCCCTGAAATGTCTAAGCTATGTCTTAGCTTAGCTTGTTATGTGTGTAGGAAATCTAGGGTGGGTACGAGTTAGAGATAATATCTCTGCACTGAGTATGATGCTTGAGGAGGCATGTTTTGAGAACCCTATTTTACAAAAGGGTTCACTATGTGTGCTTAAATTCCATTGACCTGACTTAAGTATGTGTTGCTGTGGGCTAAGTTTCTGTAGTGTTTATAATGAAGATACCTAATGCTTCTGGTTGCTGATTATCAAAAATCCTTAAGCCTAAATGAATGAAAACTGCCAGTTACTGAGGATGTAGAGATGTTGTTCTAGCAGGAATTTATTATCATTAGGTAAAGGTGTAAAGGTTTCCTTGCTCAAAAGCCAGTCGAATCCGACTCTAGGGTTGTGGTGCTCATCTCTGTTTCAAAGCCGAAGAGCCAGCGCTGTCCGAAGACGTTTCCGTGGTCATGTGGCCAGCATGACTAAACACGAATGCGCAGGGAACGCTGTTACCTTCCCACTGAAGTGGTACCTATTTATCTACTTGCAATTTCTTGCTTTCGAACTGCTAGGTTGGCAGGAGCTGGAACTAGAGACGGGAGCTCACTCCGTCATGCGGCATCCGGGTCTCGAACTCCTGAACTACCGACCTTCCACAGCCTGCAGTTCAACGTCTTAACCACTTGAGCCACCGTAGCTCCTTTTATTATCATTAGGTGATTGGTTAAGAAGAGGATTCAATAATGGCTAATTCTGTCAGATCTGGCAATAGTTTATTCCTATTCAGCAGTGCTTGAACAGTTAACAGCTTTATTTTATAAGGTATGGAGAAAAGGTTGATAGTTCGGATACTGTTTTGGTAACTTTGGGTTAATCCTACACTTAGAGAAGCGTGCCCAGGTAAAATGCAGTATCGTGTTACAAATGTCTTGCAAACAGTAACATACCTTTATTTGAGTAGATGAATGGATAATAGATTATAATTTCATATTAAACATTTGGCATGTTAATACCAGGCTGCTTAACTTCAGAATATTCCTATTTGAACAGTAAATTATGGATATACAAATATTTAGCTACTCTATAGTTTTCATTAATACTGAGAAATTGACATGTATGTGTCAAGTAGTGCTATTCAGCTGTCACCTGCTGGAACAGAGTCCAGTGCGAAGTTTCTGTATTTGTCAATTTTCATAGCTGCAAAATGTTTATGCAGCAAACAGGTATTCATTGGTTAGATACAATAGCAGTTGTCTGATACGTTAATGGAAATTAGTGCTCAGATTATTTTTATATAAAATTTACCTTTCCCTTAGTAATGTTTTCGTATTTGTACCCAACATATGTATGACTTCTCTGTATTTAACTGTATGGAGCATACTACAGATAAAACTTAGGTTCTGGGTGGCACTGTTCACCAAGTTCTTGCACCAAAGGTTTAAGAAGAGCTGGACTGTTAATTTATTAAGTAAGAAGGAATATGGTATGCATGGAGATGTGATGTGGACATTTTGTGGAAAGAAAAGAGAGTGATTTCTTTGGGTTTCTCTGTTAGAACAGATTACTGGACTGAGTTCTGCTACACACACACTCCTGGTAGCGGCAAAGAATGAGAGTTTAATCTATGGGGAAGGAATGGGTGATAGAGGTATCAGAAGCTGCTAGAAAGGGGTGAGGAACCAGGAATAGGTATTCTTGTGTAGAAGGATTAGATTCTCTGATCATACATTATAATGGCAAAGGAGGTTGGATTTCGTGTGCTTAATTTCTAAAAAGAGACATGCTGAGTCTCAAGCCTCTGTGACAATCATGTCATATGTCCTCTAATCCTGGAGACTTAATTGTAAATGGAAGAAGGGGAATGGAGGGTGGATAAGCTGTAGTTGTTCAGTAGTGAAGAAAATTTACTTTTCAAGTATTCTTCCTCATATTCCAGGCCTAGCACCTGGAACTGAAAACAGACCCCTGCATTTATCCCTGTTGAGCCCTGACACATATGAAGAAGAAGAAGAGATTGGATTTATACCCCGCCCTTCACAACCCAAAAGTGTCTCAGAGCGGCTTACAAACTTCTTTCCCTTCCCTACAACAGACACCCTGTGAGGTAGGTGGGGCTGAGAGAGCTCTGACAGAAACTGCTCTTTTTTCAAGAACAGCTGTGCCAGAACTACAGCTTGCCCAAGGTCATCCAGCAGGTGCAAGTGGAGGAATGGGGAATCAAACCCGGTTCTTCCAGATTAGAGTCTGCACACTTAACCACTACACCAATGAAATGCAGCCCATTTGAACTCAAGTTTGCTTTGTTTTCCGTGACTACTTTTAATATCTGTAGTTAGCAGAAGGCTTTTAATGATATCTTTATGGGACAGGGATTCCAGCAAAGCCTGAGCATCTTACAGAAATGAAATTCCCTTTACTTGACTGCATGAGCTGGGATTCTTTTTGGTGAATATTAGGGTTGTCAGCTAAACCAATTCTAATCTGCTGGTTTTTAAAGAAGTGTCTATATTCCATAGTCTTGGGTCTATTCTAATGTCTTTATTTCAGAGTTTGAAATTATATAATCCTGTGATAACAATATATTTTACAGAATTACACACACGCACGCACACGCACACAAGAAAACTCTGGATATACAAAGGACTGTTTACTTATAAAAGCCAAGCTGGCAAGTACAATGAAGCTGTTTTGAGACTCTCCACAATGTTTTTGAAGCTAGTATCCAGTAGAAATATTTATTTCAACATTCATAGACTGATCAGAGGTTTCCCATTTGGAGCAAGTTTATCTTCCCTTTTTGAGGGGTTTTCCATTCATGGAGTCTTAGATATATTACCATCTCTATCTAGTTGAAGACAAAACTAATTTTCATAGGTGTCCTATGAATTCATATCTAAAATGGGATGGAGAAGCCTTTTTAAAAAAAATAAAAAATAAAAAACCAGAGTCTGTGGTCAAGAGGAGTCAAATGCTATCCATTGTAGCTCTTTGCGCTCCAGGGCTTTCTGCACTTTCCTCCAGAGCCAGATTTTGGGGGGGGGGGGGTTTCTGACACCAGAGCATAGTAATAGCCAACTTTCAGTCATGGTCCAGAATAGCCATGCAGCACTATTTAACAAGAAAATGGATTTTTGATGTAGTAGACACCAGCTTTGTTCTGCAGTCTTTTAATAAGTAATCCACAACTTGAAAATATTTGTATTTATTAAATATCTCTATTTGTTAATCAGCTTGGACCATGATTCATTGAGATTTATTAACTGGTATTTTGGAAGTCTGTGTAGTTCAATTTTCCCCAAACTCTATTTCCCCCCTCCCTTCCCCCTCCCGGTTAAAAACTGGTAAAGTGGATTGTGTTTCCTTGTTCAAAACAATAAACAGATCAGTTTAAAAACTGATTTTTACAGTGAAATTATTAATCTGGTTTGCCTGCATACTGTTTCCAACAATTTTTGTTTTGTTTACTTTTGTTCCATTTCTTGAAGGCACTCACCTCAGCAGCTGAGAAATCTTTGATCAAGTTAATTTCAGGTACTCAGCTGTGCCCTCCAAACCAAATACACTCAGAATGCTCACCTACCTCACCTTTGGTGGGATAACCATGCTCTTCACTACCGAGTGACCTTGCCTTTCTGTCCAACTTTTATTTTCAGTGCGCAAATGAAAAGTGAGGAGGTATGGTACCCTTGCTTTCAGTACATGTCTTTCAAAAACTCTGTAAGTGCTTGCGACCAACCTGAATTACCTGACCCAGAGTTTGAAGTCCATCGTCTTAGTGTGTTAGACTGGAAGAGGGGAAAAGAAGGGAATCTGGGCAAACCCAGCCATTCTTAAAAGAGAAATCCCATGATAACCCAGGATATAGTAATCAAACATGCTCTCAGCAGTTATCAGCCACTCCAAATGCTGCCACTGAGCAGATGTACTGCTTGTGGGCAAATTTTTGAGTCCATCAAAAGAGAAGATTAACTACAAAAAGTGGGCACTTTAAAGAAGCCTAGTTTGAGTGCTGATTACAGTTTTGCCAATGTCTCCGCATCTGTGATTGCCAAGCCACTAGGCATAACAAAGTTTGTGTCTGTGGCCGAGACAAGAGCTCACTGCGTCAGGTGCCTGCCTGAAATGAGTTCAGCACTTTGTTAGTGAGTCAGCCTGTAAAAAGCAATGAAAACTCTTCCCCCCCCCTATTTTATTCAAAAGCCTTCAGTTTTATCCCTAAGAATGAAGCTGGAGTCAGTGAAAACATCAGGCAACATCACATTGGAAACTGCTGTATAAGACCACCTTTGAAAATGGCTTTTCTGTGTTTTATTCAATTTCTCCTTTCCTGAAATGTAGGATAACTTAATCTCTGTTGTAGTATTATTCCGAGCCCTACTGGTAAGAGCTGGGGGGGGGGCATGGAAATGCACAATTAGATGACATCAGGTTAATGATTCCCTCTCTGTGCGTATTTCAAATACCTCAGAAGTCCCCTCTGTGTGTGGATACTTATTTCCACAGATAGGGGGCACACTCTCCCCCAACAGTTTTTTCTGCAGACTCAGAATTACAACTGATCTCCAAATGACAGAGATCAGTTCCCCCAGAGAAAGTGGCTGCTTTGAAGGGTGGAGTTTATGGTATTATAACCTGCTGAGGTCATTTCCAAGCTAAAGCTTCATCCTCCCAAGGCTCCACCCCCAAATCTCCATGAATTTCCCAGAGGAACTGATCTCTGTAGTTGGGCAATCCATTGTGATCCCTGGAGAGCGGCTGCTGCCACTGCTGCTGTGGGAGGGGAGGAAGTAGGCAAGAGGCCAGGAGAGTGACGGGGGCAGAACGAGTGATGGGGTGGGAGCAGAAAGGAAGTGACAGGCATGGAGGAGGGAGAGAGAGAGAGAAAGAAAAGGGGTGGCAGGAAGGAGAGTGTGAGAGAAGTAGGGGGAGAGGGGAAGAAGCAGAGTTGGAGGGAATGGGATAGCTCCCCCCACAAGATTCTTGTGGTTCCCCACAAGATTCTTGTGGTTCCCCACTTGTTCATATTTACTATAGAAAGAAACAGAGAACATGACATAGGGAAGCGATGTTACTTTCAAGTTTTTATTCCTTTCATACTTCAGCTCCTCCCACAATTTCGAATACCTATTTTCACTTGCAACTTCAACAAGGCAGCCCCCAAACTAATCATCACAGGATTTGCGGGATAGAGTATCAGCTACCTTGTTCACAGATACTGGGATGTGCTCTGTCTGAAAGTCAAAGTCTTGCATGACCAAACTCCACTGCAGGATCTTAGGATTGGTAAGCTTGGCTGTCTGGAGCCACCTCCACCACCAAAGTCTCCTCTGCCACCAAAGCTTCCATCTCTGCCACCAAAACCTCCAAAGCTTCCACGACTCATTAAGCTTCCTAAACTACTTCCACGATTTCTCTGAGCAATAGCAGTCTGCATTTCTTGCTTGGAGAGGGCTTTTTTCTCTTCACAGTTAATGTCCCTTTATAGTGTAGTATTTCTGAACAACAGTTTTGTTCTTTTCTTTCCACTCTGCCTGTCTTCCATTACTTCTGTGGTTTTGATCTTGCCTATTTTTCAAAATATTCTCTTAAATTATATTCTTCCATGTCTTTTTTAGTTCCCTCTACAAATACTTGATAGTTATAGGGTGGGAATTAGTTACTGCTTTTTGGAGTTAGAACTGGGGAAGCAGGTGACTCACAGGAAGAGGAAGAAATTGTTCCTGCCTCCCTAGAAGGAGTGTGGGAATCACACAAAGGTGTCCTCTATACCTCAGAGGAGAAGGAACCTTCACGGTAAGTGACCAATGAATTGTTTTACTTCCTCGAATCTCTTGCAGGTTCCTTCTTTGGAAAACCCCACTCTCTCATGCACACTCTGCTTAAACAGCATGTAGTCGTCTCTTCACCTTCCATTTGTCCAGACATGGAGGCCAGAACTCCACTCAGCTGAGGTCTCAACTTCTCTATATACAATTCTGGTGGGACCTTGTAATCAATGCAAACTTGCTCAGAGTTTTTTAGGAACGCTTTAATGTCCTGCCCTGCCTTGTAAAAAGGATATTTCCAGCTATTCCCCTTCACAGCAGCATCCAGAGGAAGCGGCCTCTTTTTGATTCTTGCAAGTTCTATCTCATGTGCCATCTTCATTTTTTCTCTTTCTAACTCCATCCTGGCTCTCTCTAACTCAAGGTCTGCGTGCTTAAGTTGCAGCTGGAGATGCAAGGTCTCTTCACTCGGGCACCATCGCCTGGGACATGGTTGCTTCAACCAGTGGCACACCTGTAGTCGACATTAGCCCAACTGCCCACTTCTGGGTTTTGCACTTAGGCAGGGGAGTGTCCTTGAATTTTTTCCCCTAGATTGAAGGAACATACACTGCCTAAAGGAAGATAAAACTGAAGGTGGGAGGAGCAAAAAAGGGGGGAAGCTAAAGATGGGAGAAGAGAACAGGAAAAGGTGGGGAAAGAAACAGAAAAGGGTGGGTAGGAGAGAAGGAAATGGGATCAGCTGCAGGTACTGTCAGGGATACACAAAGAGGAAAAGCAAGAGGGAGTGCAGAAATGAGGTTCCTTCCTGCAGGTCCTCATGCATAGTATTGATTGTCATGAGGATACAATTTTCAATGGGTTGTGTTGAGTGTGTGATCCTGTTTGCATTATTTGAATCAACAATCTGCTCTCCTCTTTATGAAGCTTAATTGCAGAAATAATACTATGTAGATTAGCCTCTGATTACAGGCCACATATGTGTCCAAATTTGCCAGAGTCTGGCTGGAGCCCAGGTATGTTGTGCCCCCTAGCATTCCTTTTTGGTAAGGAGGCCCTGGGAAAGGCCTGGGGGGGGGAGTTTCTCACCACACCAGGTTTTTCTTTCCTGTCACTTCTCCTTGTATGCTTCAGATGAGAGCTGGTCCTTCCTCCCTGGCTCCCCCAGGGATCACCTTTTTAAAAAGTTCCTGGGGGCGAGGCACCTCTGGGCTCAAGGATTGCACCTAAGAGAGTAACAAGTCCCTGGCCTCAGTTGGCTTCGGGCTTTAGATGTCTGCCATTGTCCCCCATGCTGTTTTAAAGGCCTTCGCTTCCCACTTCTGTGAGCTTAAGGAAACCGCCACCTCTTGTTCCATCTCCTGCCCTTACAAGGGGGTTTCCCCCCAAAAAAAACATGGGCTGGGCCCCAGCTGTCCCAGGCTTGGTTGAGCCTCCAATGCCACCACCTTCTGCGGCTGTTGCCAAATCCGTAGGGCTGGTGGCTGTCCCTTCTCCCACTCCCCCCCCCCAAGCAGGGTGCTTAGCAGGGGCCCTGTTTGCTGTGGCACTGCTTGCCGCAGGTCTTTTCAGCTGCAGCTTCCTGGAGGCTGCTGCTACCGGCCTGACCCTGCTTGCTGCCGCCTCCTACACCCTGCCAGCCCACTCCAGGCTTGCTTGGCCAGGCTCTGGTGGCTCTTGTGGCAGGACCCGCAGCTGCCTCTTTTTTCTCCTGTGTAACTGCAGGGTCAAGAGTGCTGCCCCTGCACATTATTGGTGGAAGTCTGTTGACTCTGCTATGCATAGTATGAGAACAAGAATGCCGTGATAGATTTTCTAGTAAAGTACCAAATTGTTTTCTAGTAAGTTGCAAAAGAACAATTATTTTTATTATTTAATTGAATTATGTGACTGGTCATTGATTTGTTGTGCAAGGCAGACATGAAGACTGAAATTAAGTCACTAACTATGTAGATCAATATTTTGATGTGTTTGTTTTTGCTACTGTGTGAAGTGTGTATACTTATTGCTTTACTGTTACCATGGTTTTTTTTACTCAGGACTACAAATGCAGATCTCTTCACATAGCACTTTTAACCATTTTCAGCTAGTTTGTGAGCTGTTGCCCTACCTATTTTAGTATCATCCCCCCCTCCCCTGAAATCATATGCACTTACAACAGATAAATAAGAACTGAGTAGGGTCATGGTATCAAACAAAATATAAACTGACCTGAAAGACCAAGTATAAAAAAATTAATGTCACCTTCATATACACTTTAGAAATTTCATCTTTAGCGCTCTCTTCTGGTTTAATTGAATTCCAATACATAATAAATGGCTGCCAACTCTTAAGAAAATTTTCATGAACATTTCCCCCCCTGTCCCATGTCTGTTTAATTGCTGTTCTCTTGTTCATTATCATAATAAACCAGGCTTTACGGACCCAAGCTATTGGCCTTGGAAGAGTAATTTATCCAATACTGTGCCAAAATTGTATGAGCAGTTACCAATAAGCTTTTAACTGAATCTGTTTCCTATTTTCAGCTGTCTACGGAGAAGCCATAGAAGGTGATTTTTGAATCACATGGTAGTTTTTCCTTTATAACAGCAGTCCCCAACATGGTGCCTCTGGGCACCATGGGACCCACTGACACCGTTCCTGGCACCTGCCAAGTGTTTTTAGGAAGTGGAGGGGGCCTGTCCCCATCAGTGCTTCTGATTGCCCACTGGAGGTTTGCTTGCCTGTGCAGATTTTTAAATGTTGCTTTCGTAGCAGTTGGTACCACAGTGCAAGGATCCTGTGTGACTGAAGGTAACTTGCTGAAGCCATTTTGTGACTGTGCCCACTATACTGTGTCAGAATTCCAAAGGTGCTTACAGGCTTAAAAAGCTTGGCGACCCCTGCTTTATAATATCTACTATTCTTCCTTTAACATGTTAATTAATAAAACTTTTCCCCATTTAGCCTTATATACCATGGAACTCTCATCTGCTTTCCTAGTAACCTGTACAAATAGACAGTATTGTGTTCTTTTTCTGGTTAGTTAAGAATAGTTTCAAAACCCTTTAAAGGATGGAATAAATCTATTTGTAACTGCTTAGTATTTATGAAACTTCTTATCTGGAAGTACTGGTTCTCTCTGAAAGATGGAGGCCACCAACCTTTTGTATAACTTCCCTACATGTAAAAATTCTTTAGTATTCAGTAAAGTCAATCAGTCTCATCCCCCCAAATCTATCCAGTGTTTAAACAATCCCCAATCAAAAGTCTGCACAAATTCTCTACCTAGTAACACCAGCATATATACTAAATGCTCTAAATTTAGGTATGACTGGTATTTTTCCCAGGCTTGCACTATGCTGAACTAATATCATTTTGTCCCACTAGATATGGAGAGATAAATAACAAATTCATTTATCTCTCCATATCTATTTTGAAAGAGGTATATTAATACCCAGTTCAATTTCCCAAATGGTTTTAGTTTTCTCCGTTTTGAACCAATTAAAAAATGTGCCCAGTTACTATTTTTTAGTGTTGGGAGTTGCCAATCCACCATTTTGCCAGAGCTGCTGCATTCTTTCAAATTGTGTTCTTGGCTTCTAGTTATCCCAAATTTTAGTGAACAGCATCTGTATCTTTGATAATAAATATTAATTCATTTGCACAGGAAGGGCCACATACTAAACAGAATTCTAAGTAATGTCTTCATTTTTAGGATGGCTGTGCACCCTAGCCAGGAAATTTTATAGTTACTATAGCTTTTGAGATCTTTATCTAAATGACTGTTGGGTTTATATTATGATTCATCATTGTCTTTAGGTTATCAGAATATAAAATAAGCCCATAGTTAGTATTATTGAATTGTCAGGATGATCCTATGAGGGTGGAAATTTATCATCTTGCTTTACCCACATTCCCAAAAGGACAGATTTATCACAACTGATTTTGTAACTTGACTGACTAAAGAGTCCCCGAATCTTGGTTATTTTTCTGTAGGTTGTATGGGTTTTGGCAGTTATTTATACACTACGACACATTTTGTTAAATTTTACTGAAATTATGAGAAACTGTAAAGAGATTAGGTTTCTGGTAGCCATAAGCAATGCTCCCTCTAAACTGTGGAGTATTCTGAGCAAAAAATTGACTTTGTGAGCTACTGGCATTAAAGTTGTGAGCGAGTGATTTGGCTCCTGCATAAATTAGTTTGCTCTGGAGCCATCCTTCCTGAGCCAAGGCTAAAATGTGTGAGCTGGAGGCTAAAAAACTGCGAGCTAGCTCACATTCACTCATTTTAGAGGGAACACTGGCCATAAGTAGAAATTTTGGTCATTAAAATACCAAATATTACATTTCTGGGTAAGTTTTAGAGCATTTGGCAGCAAATCAGATCAGTGTACTCATAGATATCTGGTTCTGTCAGTCTGGTCTCAGGTATAGTAACAATTGATTGGCACAGTAATGAGATAATACGGAGAACAAGAAAAACTGTGAAAAAGTGACGCTTAATATATGTCTTTAAAGAATCATAGAAAAGTGAACAAAAATAATATACATAATCATAGAAAAATATATTTCATAGAAAAATATATTGACAGTGATCTCCGGAATGCCTTGCCGTTTCGAAGGAAGATCTTCTGAACAAAGATGTAGGACAAACAATGTCAGTAATTCATATCCTCTGGTGACGTCTCACAATTATCAAGGAAGATTTTCAATGTTCATAACAGCTGTAATGTATAGTAGAACCTGCCATGGGCTAAGATGATTGTAATTGTGAGCCGTCACCATAGTATTCTTCTGAATTGCTTCTGTTTATGCAATTGAGAGGAACTATATTGCATTAATACCATTCTATGCTGATGAGTATATTCAAGAGAGAGACACCTCCCATACTGCATTTGCCCTGGAGTAGAGTAAACTTCAAGGTATCATTTTGCTTCTTACACTGTTTAATGTTGACATGAAACTTCTGAGTGAGGTGGCCACAAGGTTTTGATGATGTGTTGCCAATATTTCCCTTTTTCATAAGCAGTGGTGGGCAAACTCATTAGGCAAGAGAGCCAAATGTCAACAGTACAACGATTGAAATTTATTTTGAGAGCCAAATTTTTTAAACTTAAACTATATAGGTAGGTACATTGTTATTAACTTAATTAGGGTACTCCTAAACTGGCCTTTGCTAAAAATGTCCTCAGTCTGATTGAGGTACATTCGCTGAGGTCGACCCCTTCCAACTCTCCCATCCACACTCGTCTTGTATACTTGTTTCGTCTCCTTTCGTTCATCCTCTCTATATGTCCAAAGTATCCATAAAATTAAATCATGACAAAATAAATCATGACGAACACTAATGTGAACAATGGCCTTGCATCTCCTTGGAAAGTTTGGGTAAGTCAGGTTTGTATGTTGTTGTTTTTAATTTTAGGCACGCACTAGAGAGCATCAATATGTATGGCCTCGCTGGACTAGATTCAAGGTTCTTAGCTAACAGCTAGCATTCTGTTCCCAACTGCAGCCTTCCAGAGGCCTCTCTAAGCTCAAAGAGCTGTTTGCCCTCCCCCATTCTCTCAACAGCATTTCATATTAAGAGGTTCAGTGTCCCTGAACGCAAGCTTGATTAAGTTCACAATATATTTCATCTCTACGGGTCCCCCCCCCAAACTTCCCACCCACATCTTGTGGCAGTGGCTTTCACAAGTTAATTGGGCAGGGGGGCAGTTTTCAGAGGCCCTCAACAGTCATCCTTCCTATCCAGCTCAGCTGTTTCAAGCACACAATGCTGAAAGCAGAGTCGACAAAAAGTGGCCACTCAAAGTTCCCTCTAAGCTGAGTTAGTGTGGGCTAGCTCACAGTTTTTTAGCCTCCGGCTCACACATTTTTGTCTTAGCTCAGGAAGGATGGCTCCAGAGCAAACTCATGTATGCAGTAGTAGCCAAATCGCTCGCTCACAGCTTTCATGCCAGGAGCTCACGAAGTAGAATCTTTGCTCACAGGGCTCCACAGCTTGGAGGAAGCACTGAAACACC
>NW_015165234.1:3425991-3457103 GCF_001447785.1 Gekko japonicus
GCATTCCTGGCATTAGGGATGTGCGTTCGGTTCATCTGAGCCAAATGCACCCCCGAAAATGGCCCATTCAGGCCCCTTTCGGGCTGCTGCAGGCCGATTCAGATTCTCTGATCTGAATCAGCTTGCCGCTGAATTGCCGCCCATTATATCCTATGGGCCATTGAAGTCAATGGCGAAAACATAGGGTATATTCTGGGGGCTGGAGGGGAGGGGGTTTGAGGGAGAGGCTCCAAAATCACAGGGTAGCTGCTGGAGTTTCTCCCCAAGATACCCGTCATGTTTCAGGAACATTGAACCAGGGGGTCCAATTCTACGGGCCCCCAAACAGGTTGCCCCATCCCCTCCATTGTTCTCTATGGTGGGAAAAAAGTTACTTTTTCCCCACCATAGAGAACAATGGAGGAAATAGGCCGTCAGCGCCTACGGCGGAAGAGCCACACTCAAGGGGCCAAAGAGCCGCATGTGGCTCTAGAGCCGCAGTTTGCCTACCACCAGTGTAGGGTGTTGAACTTCTGAACTGGTGCCTGGGGGTAGGAATGAACTGAATGAGAGCCTGTAAACGAGTTCAGTCCAGCTAAGGGAAATACTGACAATGGAGATTTGTTTACTCTAAATTTGGTGTTTATGCTGTCCAGGATAGTGTTTCCCATTTGGATTCTGCTTGAAGCTCTGTGTGCTTGTGCTCCTGAATCAGGCTCTACTCCAGAATGCTCAGGTGGTGTCTGTAGCCAGGAATGCTTTTCATTGGCTTTGGTTGGTATGCCATTTGTGCCCTCTTTTGTGGAATGAGAATCTTGTGCTATTGTCCATGCCTTGGTCATTTCCAGATTAGATTATTGCAATGTAATTTTTGTCTCTGAACAGTGTTGGTTCAGAAAGCAACAGAAAGATTGTTAGCTGTTATCCCCCACTGTGAGCATGTAACATAGATGCTCATGCATCTTTGTGGGCTTCCAGTTGGTTTGTGGGTGCTGTTCAAAGCAGTGGTGTTAACACACAAAGCTGTATGTAATCTGGGATTGCCTTTGCATTACAGCACTTCCTGCATGCTCAGAGGTCCTGTTTCATGTGGCATTGCAGTTAGAAATTAGGTTGGTGGCCTGTGGGGAAGTATACTTCTTTAAATGGAAGCATCGAAGTTCTGGAATTTCCTCCCCAAGGAAGTTTCAGTCCATCTTTTTATCTTCTTCATCCTGATACAGATTAAACTCAGTCTGTTTTGTCATACTGTTAACAGACAGAACAGTTTGGTTGCTGTTAGTTAAGTTCTTGGTACTTTTTATTTGCGTTTTAGGCTGCTTTTTTACAACAACAACAACAATAATAATAATAATAATAATCTTTCAATTTATTAATCGCTCAATCCTTGCAGAGCTGCTGGCTCTGAGCGATTTACAGTTACTCATGTATTCACAAGGGACTAACAATGATAGGGGTAAGGGAGGACAACAGATATCTTTAAATCGCACACATTTCGCAGCCGACGGGGAGTTTATCCAGCTGTAAGCTTCAGACGTGTTCCAACGGCATTCTCCCTTGCTTTAATGTGTTTCATATGGTATAAAACAATTAAGAATTGTTGAACATCTAAAGCTGTCCTATTCTGAAAATATTAACATCTCTCAGGGTCCAGGGCAATGGACCTCAGCTATTTGTTTTCTGACAGTAGTAGATCCTTACACTGTATAGCACAGTGATGCTAACAGAGTATTCTGTTCCCTCTCATTCACTCCCAGTTTCAGAAATTTAGGGATACCGAACTTATTATACATTCAGGTGGTCAGCCGTGTTGGTCTGAAGCAGTAGAACAAATTTAGAGTCCAGTGGCACCTTTAAGACCAACAAAGTTTTATTCAAGGTATGAGCTTTCGTGTGCATGTACACTTTTTCAAATACATTGGAATGGTAGGTAAGGTTCAAACTTCTAGACAGGAGCTGAACAGCAAATTAACATGCAACATGATGAAGATGTGCAAAGACAAACTAAATAACAAGCTAAGGTTATAAGGTCAACAGTTGTAAAGCAATAAATATGTCAAAATAGCAGATAAATCTGTAAAGGTATCTTTTCTGATCTGACATCAGGAACCACAAGATTGAGAAACCTGTAGGAGAACACTTCAACCTTCCAGGACATTCAGTGGGTGACCTCAAAGTAGAACAGAATGGAAAGGGAAATTGCTGAATTACAAGTTATTACAACACTTGGAACAAAAACCTCCCCGGGACTCCACAGGGATATTGGTTTCTTATCTCATTACATATGCTAACTCATTCAGTCCTCACATATGTATTCTCAACAAGGACTATACATCCTCTGTATTATACTGTATTTTTTCAGAATAGTAAATTAGAATACTGAATGTAATGCAGGGAATATTGGGGTGTTTTGCTGCATCCACCTCAAAAAAGAAAAAAAAATGCTGTGAAGTGACCTCCATGCCTGAGAGGAGAGAATGGGGAGTATCAGTTTACTTCCCACAATTAGAAAAGATACCTTTACACATTTATCTGCTATTTTGACATATTTATTGCTTTACAACTGTTGCCCTTATAACCTTAGCTTGTTACTTAGTTTGTCTTTGCACATCTTCATCATGTTACATGCTTTGTTGTTCAGCCCGTCTGTAAGTTTGAACCTTACCTACCATTCCGAAGTATCTGAAAAAGTGTGCATGCACACAAAAGCTCATACCTTGAATAAAACTTTGTTGGTCTTAAAGGTGCCACTGGACTCTAAATTTATTATACATTCTATATCTTTGCTATTTACATCTTTATAACTTTGCTGACCGTAACTACTGGTGACAGACAGGACTACTGTGTGCTTCTGCTGTGAAAGTTTGTTAAAGTTGCTGTCACACAAAAGGCCATTAATCCAAAGCGAATGATAATTCCTTTTAGACAAGAATATGGATGTTTACTGCTGTCTACCCAGATCAGTCCTGAGGTTCATCAAACAACAATATGAGCGAGATTCTGCTTCTGTTTACTAACTTTACCACGTCAGAATAGAGTATTACTTATATCCCTTAGTTTACATGTAGATTTAAGAAAGCTGAATCACTGCCTTCAGTTTCTAGGGGAATTAAGCTATGTGGAGAGTGGGGGAGTTAGCAAGGATCTACTGTGTATGCATATGAGGATCTTTCTCTTTAAGAGAGAGTAATCAGTCCAAGGGTCAAATAAAGAATGTTCTATTGAAAGGAAATTAAGACCCAAGAAGCACCCAGAAAGCATACACACGTACAAAGCTTATGGGAAACAAAGGGAGGAGTGGAAGAATAGTGGAGAGTGAGGCGATAGCTACCTTTCCTGTAGAGCAGAAATCCAGGGGGAAGAACAAGACATCCAGCGTCCTGGGTGTGCAGTTTGAATCCAGGAAAACACATAGAGACTGAGCTCTGAGTGCTATTTTTATAGGCAAAATGTGTCCTGTGGCAGTCTGACATTTGTGCCTCAAGATAATACAAAAAATGGCTTTCCCAGGATAGAGAAAGACCTGGAAAATTTGTGATAGTTTGCATGAGAGTTGAGTCCAGTGTAAACTAAGGTGTTAATGTGCTTCTGATAAGATTAGCTAGAGGTGTCTGTGAATGGCTGAATAGTGTTCCCAGGAATGGAGAGAAAGAAGAACAGGAGATGTTCTTAGGAGGAGTTTCGGATGTAAAATAGTGTTTGGGCTGGAACTCTGATGGCTTCCTCCAGTGATTCAGAAGGCTAATGGATTGGTAATTTAAACTAATCAAAACGGAAACAATACTGCTTGATGAGCCACCTGGGTTTGGGGTGTGGAAAAGGAATAGAAGTCAGGAGTTTTTATTATAAAGGAAATGTGAGGAGGAAGGATGAGACAAGAATTATAGAATTAGCGACTGAAGCTGAAAAGAAGTAGCACTGGGGCGAGGCAAGTCCATTGTCCAGAGTATGCAGATGTCGGCCGGGTGGAGGGGGGTTGCAGCTGTCAGCACAAGATGTCCTGCTTCCTAGGGTCGCTGCCTAGGCATGATTGTAGGGCCTGCCAGTTCTGGCATCCATCTTTGTGTCCACTTATGTCAAGATGCCTGGTATATAGCCTCCTGGGGCACCCCAATGGGATACATTGCTGGTTGAAATGACCCCTCCTGAGAGATGGGGTGTGTGTGTTTTGCATGCTTACAGTATGGGGTTTTGTTTGTGAAGGAGTCGCTTCCTTCACTCTAAGTATCATCTTTTAAGAAAAATACTGGCAGAATGCTGCAGTTATAACTGATAGGATATGCTTTAGGAATGTGTTCAAACCAGGGAGAAAGCAGTACTTGCACTTCTGAAAACATTTATGAATCCATGATGATACCACCATCAGAAATGAGCTCCCACCTCTTGCGCAGCCTCTTCTATTACCTGTGCAAGACATAGGTAGGAACTTCAGTAGATATGTAAAGTTTGCAGAACTTTTGAAGCCATGGGAGAAAAAATTCTGTTGCGGGGGGGGGGGGGGTAGTACAGTATTTGAGTCAAAAACAGAGAAGTAATCCTATCAAACCAAAACCTCTTTTGCTGTTTTAGCAACATGAAATGTATCACTTGTAACTTAGCATATTAAGGAGTTTAAAAGTATAAATACTTTTTGTTTTAAGCAAAAAGAAAAGCAAATATACCCAACCAGTAGTAAAGCAAGAGAAGTGTAAACTGCTTCAGCCTATGCTGTTTTAGCACAATAAACGCATTCCCAAAGAGAAAATTGTATTTCATAGGAGTTTCCTTAGCAGTCCCCAAAATCTCTTAATTTTTTTCACTGGAAAGTTGAAAAGTCCCACAGACTTTTTCATACTATACATTTTGAGTTGCTAGAACCTTGTCTCAAAAATGCTTCACTGATTTCAAAGGAAAAACCTTTCAAAGCATTTCACTTGTTCTAAAATACAAAACATTTTGTGAGATTTTCCCCCACATACTGGAAAAATGGGGGGAAAGTCTATAAGCAATAAGTGGCTTGAGGATTTCAAATGACATGGCTTCTTTGCTTTTAATTCTTTGTCTATGTGCTAGTTTAATGTTTAGAATGATGCTCATTTAATTTAAATAGCTGTGCCCCCACGTGTGCACTGGAGCCTCCTCCCCTCAAAAAGTCCTGGCTATGGGGCTGGGACAGGAGATGTCTGGCCTGCTTTTGCAAAAAAGGTGGGGAAAGGACAGTAAAAGGGCTGATATTTTTGCAAAAAAGAAAAAAGGATAAATGTTTTGTATACCGAACATTTCTAAAGACTCCATCAAGACTTCTCCAAGTGGCTTCCAAGGTTACTGGTGAGGTTGCTGTTACAGGCAAAAGCATTATTCCTTCATCAACAAGACCTGGTTGCTCTGTCTTCTTGCCTTGCTTGCTTCTGCCTCTCCTCCCCCACCCACTCCAGCCAGGAATCTTTTCATGCATCTGTGGTTACAGGAGCTGGTGAATGACCCCTTGGGTTGAGAGGGAAGGAGTACTCTCTTAATAGGATTCCCCTTTCCACATCTTACTCCAGTCATTCCCCTCCCCCTGACTGCCATTTTGCTTCTCATGATTGAGGCTTGGCTGGCAGGCAGTGATGTGTATGTGAACCCTGCATCTAATTTGAAGACAACTTAATGGCATATCCTCTGCTCCAGGTGGGAGGCTGCTGTTTCATTCGCTCTTTCTCTCTACCTGCCTTTTTTTGAGGACCCCCAGTTTTTAAAGTATTAGCATGTGTCGATTCAAACCTTAAGGCAATGTGTTTATTCAGAAACAAATCTTATAGTATTCAGTGTACTTAGAATTGCAACTTTGCCATCTGGTAGGTCAGATTCATAAATCCATTTTTTAAAATCCTTCCTAGCCTGTGCATATGGCCCAGTACTCCTGAGAACTGTAGTGGATAGGGAGGTAGGGGGTGTCTTCTTTGCCATGCTCAAAATGAAAATCCCCAGCTAATAGCAGCTAGAGTGGAGTGGGTTTGATGGGAAAGGGAAGAGTTAGGCCCCTAAAACTATACTACTCATATTTTTATTTATTCAAGAATTATATTGAAACTCTGCAGCTGTCGTGCCCCTAAAAGTTCTGTAAGAAGTTGTCTGCAAGAGAAAGTGCTGTTTCAAAGAAACAAAAAATGCAGATGAGCACTGTTTAATGACAAATGGACTACTAGGTACTTTGTTTTAAACAAGGATAAAACAGTTTGCCTGATGTCTTGAAATTCTCTTAGTATTAAAGGAGTACAATGTTAAAAGGCATTTTGAATCCTGTTGCAAGAGCTATTGAGTGAACAAGATAAAGTCTCTTAAAAATCAGTATTTTTGCAGCAAAAGTTTTAAAAAGCACGTTGAGGAGTACCTGTCTACTTTGAGGACCAGCTATCGTGTTAAAAAGTGCATGGTTAAAGTAATGTAGGAAATATGCCCTGATAAGGTATCTTGTGTTAGTTGTGTCAGTCTTTCTGCTTCTACAATCACCAGGCATCCTGAAGAACTAGGAGAAGAGCTGCATATGCCACTGATTGTCAAGGCAAAAAGTTTTGATTTTTTTCCTTTGATATCAGGTGAGATCAGTGTCAGTGACATTATAGACACTGCTCAACTGCTAATTTTTATCAGGGGGGATAGATTCCAGCTTCAGAATTACAGAAGAATTGTGTGCACTGCAGAGTTTGAAAGGCACTACAACTACTGGAAACATATTCTGGAAGGTGTGTAAATCAGTAGAAAATCTTGTTCTGAGTTGGGATAAATTGAAAAGCATCACAACGGATGGTGCAAGAAATATGGTGGGAAGTAAAACTGGTATAGTTGCAAGATTCAGTGAAGAGATATTATATTGAAATTAAATGGTATATGCAATTTCACTGCATCATCCATCAGCAAGCGTGTAGTAAGATTCTTCAGTGGGAAAGTGTGATGTGTATTGTTGTATCCAGCATTAATTAAATCAGGCATCATGGCCTTACTCATCATAAGTTTCAAAATTTTCTCTCAGAGATAGATGCAGTATATGGAGATGTATTGTACCATGCAGGTCAGGTTGCTTAACAGAGGCAAAGTCCTCAAACGTTTTTTTCCATCTTCATCATTTAGTTGATGTTTTTTCTTAAAGAGAAAGAAAAAGGTCAAGAAGTACTTTCTGACCTTGGATGGATTTTTTGTTCGGCTTTCTTAACTGGTATCACAGAGCATCTGAACACACTGAATCTAAGGTTGCAGGGAAAAAGAAAGCTTGTGTGTGACATATATTCTGAATTGAAAGCTTTTGAAGCAAAAGTAAAAAAAATTGTGAAGCAAGTTAGTGAAGGCTAACTGTTAGATTTTTATTCTGGTCTACCTGATATATTTATCAACTGAAAGAAATTTGCTGCTGGCATGTTCACAGTCATTGGCACCACATACATCTGTGAACAAACTTTTTCCAAAATGAAAATTGTGAAATCCAGGTGTAGCTGAAGACTTACAGATGAACATATACATGACATTTTCAGGGTGTCTGCCACAAACCTTGCCTTGGACATTAATGCCTTGGCTTAACAGAAAGCAGCCATGAAAATCACGTGTATCTAGATAAAAGGTTTCCACTGTAAAGTATTGTTCCAAAATGGATTGTGTTCAAGTTAATATTTCTTCATTGACCTCTGTGTCATTAATGCACTTTGCGCTCACCAATAATAACTTCTCAAGACAGGTCTCCTTCAATGAAGCAGGTTTTTATTTGGATACAGCCTGCAGGCAGGGTGCATCTCGCTGCCCAGAGAGCATTGAGAACACACACCGAATCAAGTTATTCAGCCTACTTATATACTCTCCCCAGAGTGGTGTAGAAAATAAAAAAAATGCCCTCTTCCGGCCACCAGAGCTGGTGACCAGAAGTTACATACTAATTCCCGATCGCCTAATTACTTCACTTCTGCTTTTTTATTAAGACAAAAAACCCTACTTTCCCAAAAAGGGCATAATTCCTTTATGCCAAACATGGTATTAACTTTCTCTACTCTTTCCTAACCTTTCTTCATAACCCACAACGGCCCACCACAAGTATCTTGAGACAGGTCTTCTCGTAAAACAGGGAATGGTCTTCTCGTAAAACATGAACCTTTAGACCGCAAGATGTCCTATTTCAGCAGGCCTGTCTTGGGCCATCATCTTTTCGACAGACTTGTTTATCAGAGTCAAATGTCAAGTTCCTCATTTTAGGCCGGTCAGCTTTATGCATTTAAGGATATAAATATATATATATAGAGAGAGAGAGAGAGAGAGAGAGTTAGCGCAATAATTTCATTGCATGGTTTTAATCTATGACTATTCGATGATTAATCACTTCCCTTGGATAGCTAGGTAGCTTTTTCTCACCACCCAGATTGCAGGATCTTCAAGGCTGCTGCTTTAACAATTGACAGTTGTCTTGGCCACACTTCTGCTTTCTAATTAAGCCAGCTTCAGCATCTATTCTCAAGCACACAGCAAACGTCCCTCTAACATTCTCTTACTGAAGGCAATCTTCTATATGTTTTAAAGTAAAAAAAATCTTTGCTCATGCCACTTCTGCTTTCTGCTAGATGTAGTGTTTTGCAAGGTCTTCTGTTAGGTTGTTTTGTGCAGGCTGTCAGCTTGTGTGGCTAAGTTCCCCATTTCTAACTCCTTAGCTCAACTTCTTATTAAGCCTTAATCATTGATTTCAAACAAAATATTTCTATTGCAATTTTTAAAGCAAGGTTTTAAGATCAGAAGCCCCTCATTTTATTGCATTTCTCACATCTGAATGTTTACTTTTGATCTAAATAGGTTAATAATTTTGTTACATTTTAATTTAAGAAGTGGTCCTTTTTAGGCATTGGGCACTCTAATGGGCCCCCCATGTGCCAGAAGGTTGGGGACCACTGATCTAGACCTCACCTGAGAAAATGACAAAAACTTACCCTCATAATCTGTCAGCTATTGCGAAGTAAAAATCCCTTTATCAGTCCAAGCCTTCCATAAAAACATTGCTTCTCACTTTTTACATCTGGATTGGCCTATAGTGTTAATTTAGAATGTGAAAATGGATCAAATTGATTTTGTTGTCCCCTTATACACCATTGTTCTCCAGTTGTTGAAATTACAGGAGGAATGGGATCCACTCTAACATAAGTAGATGATAATGCTTTCCATTTAGAGAGGCACAGCAGACAAGAGGCCTCCAAAAAGAGCCTAAGATGGACTCCTTCACTGAATGGAAATTGCATCCTCTTTAAAGAAATCTGAGGTAGTGAGAAACCCCACATAAATTTCCAAAACAAAGTATTAATTTTTTGAATATATCTTCAAGGGTTATAGAAAGAAATTGCATGTAAAATACAAATAATCCTAAATGTAATACACTTTGAGTGTATTTACTTTGCCTCATAGAGATGAGTTTAAAGTCGTTCCATCTGTTTAAATCCAAAGACACAGAAGCAATTAGCTTGTTAAAATTTAGCATACTCATATGCCTAATATCTTTAGGAATCAGTACTCCACAGTAAGTAATGACATCTGGGCACCACTGAAAATGGCCATAGTAAAATACACTATAAACCCAAAGATTGCTGCAAGTGTGCACAAACAATAAATGAATTTACACAAAAGTAAGTCAATCTTCACTGAAGATGATATTCATGATGTGTCTTTTATAGTCGATGAACAGGTGGACAGAAGACAGACGAACTTCTCGAGTAAATGCCCGTTTCGAAGTGTCTTTCTCAATCTGTCAACATACAATTACAATAACATCTATAAAACCCTCCAAAGAGTGGGATACTGTATAAAACTACAATGTTTGGATAATACATACAATTTCGCATCCAAATATACTGAAGATGACGATGAAGTCTTTAAATCTATAAATAAAATAATTATATTCATAATAAATACATGCATATGTGTCATTTCTAAACCATATACCAACAGTATTTCAAAAATGCAAAAATCTTACCAAACTGTTTTTTCCATGAGCTATGCAGCTACATACAAAACTCTCCAATGGACTAATAAGTCTTAAACAACTGCTGACCCTGCTCACATTATATACATCTCAACGATCATGTGTCCAATTACATGATGGTGCCAACTTATCTAGTTTAACATTGTACATGTATTCTTTATATCAACCCATTTGCACAGAAACTACCTTTCCCCTACATAAAATTTCCCAGCTATTACAATGGCTGCTTTGGGCAGTGGACTCTATGGCATCATACCCTACTGAGGTCCCTCCGCACCCCAAACCCTGTCCTCCCCAGGCTCTACCCCTCAAATCCACATGTCTGGCCCTCCCCTTAGTATTGCCAGCCTCCAGGCAGCACCTGGAGATCTCCAAGACCAGTTCTCCTGGAGAGAATGGCTGCTTTGGGCAATGGACTCTATGGAATTATACCCTGCTGAGGTCCCTCCACACCCCAAATCCTGATCTTCCCAGGCTCTGCCCCTCAAATCTACAGGTATTTCCCAACCCAGAGTTGGCAACCCTGTAACTGGCTATGGAACTGCTTTCCAGACCCTTGGGACCCAGAAGACATGGCATAGGAGGAGATGCTTTTCTACCTTAGTTGCCACTGCATAACCCCAAATCAACATAGCTCAGGGTTGGAGGGAATCATACCTGTTACCATGAGGCTGTCCTCCCATACTACCCACTTGGGACAGCAAAATGACTTGAGACAGCCCTGGCTCATAGCTAAGCAGAAGGAAATAAACATGGCTTGCCTTCCTCTATTTTCCCCTTCCCTCTGCCACCCCACCAGCCACAGTTGGGACATTCACCTGGAGCTTCCTTCTAGAGCTCATTGTATTTCTTCCCACAACGGATCTTACTCCTAGTATAATGATAATGGCAATGAGGAAGACTGAAAAATCTTGTTATACAGCTGATAAAGTTTTGGAAATAAAAAGTCTGCAAAGGTTTTATACCATTCAGTAGGTAACCCATCTGGTCCTGGAGATCGTTATCCATATTCATTTTCATTGTTTTTATTTTGTTCATGCATAAAGGTCCAGCTAGAATCTGTTGCTGAATAATATCTAAACATGGAAGATCAAGGTGAGAGAAAACTATTTCCAAATTTTCCCCTGTAAGTTCTTTGCCCTTATTTTACAATTCAGAACAATACTTACAGAACTGTAAATTTATTTCACTAGAGGCAGTATGTATTATATTCTCATCTTTGATCAAAGGAACATAGTTTTTATTCTTTTGCTGTCTTGAACAATATGCTAAAATTTACTTGGTCTCTCACCACTTTCCCAGTATGACTGGTGCAAATGAGTTAAAGCATATTCTGCTTTCACTGATGGTATATTATTTAGTTCATATTTAACCTTTTGCAGTTCCCGATAAAGATCTGGTGTGAGAGATATAGCAGGTTTAAAAGATATTTCAATCTAATTTTCAAAGTTCATTCTTCCATTTCTCTGAGCTTCTTCTTATGAGAAGCATATGTAATGACCCTCCCTCTAATAAAAGCTTTACAACTGTCACATTCAATAGCATGAGTACTAGCTGTTCCTTGATTCATAATGTATTTTGATAACTCAGCCATCATCTGATTTTTAGAAGTCTCATTATTAAGAAGAGAAACATTAAAATGCCGTAAACCAGGTGGTCTAACCGACTCTGGAAACCGAAGGACTAATAATATGGGAATGTGATCAGAAATAGCAATAAGATCTATATCATAGGCAGTAATCTGGGACATCAGAGAAGCTGAAACAAGACAGTAGTATAACTGGAAACAATTAAGATGCACAGAAGAAAGAAAAGTATAATCTCTGTCCATTGGGTACAATATATGAGCAATCAAACCTAGTTCAGCCATGTAGGCTTTAAGTGTAGATCTCAGCAAATTATACTCTTTGCATGGGGGTGTGCTTTGATACAAAACTGTATCAAGTATGTCATTAGAATCTCCCCACCAACAACTAGTAGTCATATGTATGTTGCGAGGCGTCTCTCCCCCCCCCCCCCTTTTAATTCCCCTTCCCCCTTCCTTCCCAGCCTGGCTGTGCGTCCTGTATAACACCGTGAGCAATTCATGTGAGGCACCCAATGAATGTAGGGAACAACTGCCATGTTTTGTGTCTCACAGAGAACCTTGCAGCAGTGAACACAGCAAAGGATCTTGGGACAACCACAGCAGATGCCTCCAAGGAAGCCTTTCTGGGGAAAATCAGGGAGTGCCAACAGTATGAAAGCAATTAAGCCACACCAGGCTCGAAGACTAAGACTCCTCTTCCTCTGTTGTCTTTTACATGATATGCAGTCACCATTAACACAATTTGAATGTTAAATGCCCTGTGATAGTCTGGAATCTCTGATTCAAATCTTCTCATTGTTCCTATGACTCCTTCCGAATATATGACTCAGCTTCATGTCTCCAGTTTTGTAATCCTGAATTATAAATCAAGAACTTTCCTTCCTGTTGCCCTTCCCTGGTGCTGTTCAGTCAGTTCTATAATTTTGTCCTGATAAGCTGCTCAGTGTTTTTAATAATCTGTCAGGATGGGTAGCTGTGTTAGTCTGTATGTAGCAGTAGCTAAGAGTAAGAGTCCAGTAGCACTGTAATGATTTCAAGTTATGTGTGTGTTTCTTTAAATGGTTGATAAGTATCAGTAGAACAAGAGGGGTGAAAGAGGGAGATGAGTGAGTGAGGTGATTGGTTGGTGACTGAGAGTGTGTGGGTGGAGCTAGGAAGTCTGTGTATGTGTGGAGAGAGAGAAGGCAGAGTGTTCAGTTTGAAGTTTGAGTTGGAAGTCTGAAGGCAGAAGTCAGCAGCTGTCAGTTGTGGTCAATCTACACAGAGTCTGAGAAATAGTCTTCTCCCACTGAGGTGGAGGACATCTCCATGGGTTATTCCCATTGTTCCTTTAGGGAGGCAGGAAATACTTTTTTCTCCTTCCTGTTGGCGCCTTGGGAATAGCCCTGCCCCTCAGTTCTATTCCTGCCTCTTAGGGAGTAGCAGCTAGGGACAGAGCTCTGCGATTCTGTCCATCTACTTTCTCTTTCAATTCTTTCTATTTTGCTCTATATTGCTCTCTCTTATTCCTCAGAGTCTCTCTCTCTCTCTCTCTCTCTCTCTCTCTGCCTCTCTCCCCCTACTTTCTACTCTATTTTTTCTCTTCTTGCTCCTGCTTGGAGCCAGAAGATGTCGAGAGGCAAGTCCCTCCCAAGGAACTGTTACAGGCTCCACCAGTGGACGGTCCCGTGGCGGCTATCCAGTCAACAGTTCTAGTCGCGGAGGATGGACACGGTTCCATACGTGATCCTATCGATAAAAAGGCTGATGCCACACAGAAGAGATTACATGAGTCCATAGCCATGATTGTCAAGGCGGCATCAATTGTTTCCAGGGCTTCCATTGTCTGGATAAGAAAGCTCATTCAGATGTTACCGGAAAACAACAGAGGCCTGTTGGAAGGTGCTACGCGCATTCTTAAAGGAGCGTCCTTCACTGCTGATGCCACCCTGGACATACTAACGTTTGCGTCTAGGGTGCTGGCTTCCACAACAGTGACCAGAAGGCTTCTCTGGCTGAGAGCATGGCAAGTGGACTTTCAGTCTAAAATGACGGTCACCTCGTACCCTTTCCAGGGAGATCGCCTCTTGGCTTTGGACAAGATACTTGTGGAAAAAAGCGTTGACGGGAACCTACACAATGTGGACAGACGGAATTCTCATTCCTTTCGCACCAACCATGTGCTCCCGCGTTTTCGCCAGGACCAGCGAAAAACACCTGGGGCTTGTCTAAGCCTACTGGGAAGAGGAGTTCCTTCAATCCCAGATTCAACAAACCCTTCAACAGACCTAATAGAGGACAACAAGCCCAAGCAAGCATGACTATGCTCTTCTTCCAGTGGGGGCAAGACTTTTTGAGTTTTCCCAGGCCTGGAAGGGCTCCCAAGCAGATGCCTGGGCCATAGACGTTGTATCCCAGGGTTACACCATCGAATTCCGTTGCACCCCACCAGAAAGATTCCTGGTCTCACCTATCAGCAGGTCAAGCACCAAGCAATCTCTAGTGAACAGAGCCTTACAGCATCTACTAGGGATACGAGCCATAGAACCGGTATCTCCATCAGAACGCGGACGCGGCCTATATTCTATCTTGTTCCTGGTTCCCAAGAGAAACGGAGATTGGAGAGCCATCCTGGATCTCAAGTTTCTCAACAAGTTCATAAAGCTGCGCCATTTTCGCATGGAGACACTACGGTCCATCATGGAGAACCTGTCACCCGGAGACTTCCTGTCATCAATAGATCTTACGGAAGCATATCTCCACGTTCCCATCCACCCAGCTCACAAGAGGTTCCTTCGTTTCTGTGTGGGCAAACATCACTATCAGTATCGGGCGCTACAATTCGGGTTGTCCACGGCACCCAGGCTGTTTTCCAAGCTTCTGATCAATCCTGTGGTACACCTCCGGAACCAAGGTATCCATATTCACCCATATCTCAACGATCTGCTTGTGCGTGGCAACGGCAGAGCATCAGCAATCCAGAACAACGAGCAAACTTTACTGTGTTTACGGACACACGGTTTTTTCGTGAACTTGGCCAAGAGTGTAATCCAGCCGTCCCAGAGGCTCGAACACCTGGGAGCGATCATCGATACGACCTGCAATGCTCTCTTTCTGCCATCAGCCAAGGCCATCAAAATTCAGGAATTGACATCCAGTGTTGTATGCAACCCGGTGTCCTCCCTCATGACCCTGGCCAAGTTACTGGGTTTCTTGATATCTTGCATAGACATGATCCAATGGGCACGCCTGAATGCCAGACCCTTACAACGCTTTCTCAGACCCTATCAGCGGCACATCATGGAGTGACGAGACTACTCTCTCAGGGTCTCTGCCTTGGTTCGCACCAGCCTGAGGTGGTGGACGTTTATGCAGAACTTGACAAAGGGCAGGGTTTACTATGCTCCTGTGGCTGTAGAGATCTTTACAGACTCCTGCCTGTCGGGCTGGGGAGCCATCCTGGCAGGAGCGCCAATTCAGGGTCAATGGTCAGAGGAGGAACAACTTCTCCCAATCAACCTTCTGGAGTTGAGAGCGATACGTCTGGCGCTAGAACACTTTGGCCCTTAGATCCAGTTCCAGCATGTCCTAATACGAACTGACAACATCTCAGCCAAGGCGTATCTAAACAACCAGGGCAGCTCTCGTTCCTCTCGCCTACATCGAGATGCAATGAAGTTGTTGAGGTGGGCCAAACTAAACTTGACCTCAATACGGGCCAAACATGTCAAGGGAACCAGCAATGTCCAGACCAACTAGCTCAGCCGGGAGACCATTTGCGAGGGCGAGTGGTCTCTACACCCGAACCTCTTCAAACTCATTGCAAGGCAGCTAGGCCAACTGACAGTGGACCTGTTTGCGTCTCACCGCAACTTCCAGCTTCCTCAGTTCTTCACGAGGTACTTCCATCCAGCAGCGGAGGCGACAGATGCACTGAGTTCTCTGTGGCCCCAGGGGCTCTTGTATGCGTTTCTGCCATTTCCACTGATCCCCAGGACCATCAGGAAGATCAGGGAGGAGAAGGCAGAGGTGATCCTCGTAGCTCCCCTGTGGGCACGTCATCTGTGGTTTTCACTCCTGAAGGAGATGGCCGTGGCTCCGCCTCTGACCTTACCGCAGTCCCCAGACATGCTCCTGCAGGGCCTCATCTGGTACCCGCATCCCGACTGGCAGTCCTTGACCGTGTGGAGGTTGAATGGCAATGTTTCTCTCAGCTAGGCTACCCGGACAAGGTTTTGGCAACCCTTATGGCCTCAAGAAGGCTGTCCACCATTCGCATTTATAATACCGCTTGGAAGGCATTTGTGCGGTGGACTAGGAGAAAGAAGCTGGATCCTCTGTCTCCTACAATGGCGGATTTCCTTTCCTTTTTACAAGACGGTTTGGATTCCGGCTTGAAGGCAGCCACCTTACGATGGCAAGTGGTGGCATTATCAACCGTCCTTTCTCGCATAGGAGGATACAGGATGACCAAGCACCCCCACATACAGCTGCTTCTACAAGGGGCAACAGCCAAGTCGCCTCCTCAGATCACAGGTTCCCAACCTGGAGGCTACACATGGTTTTGACAGCCCTTACCAAAGCGCCATTCGAACCTCTCAGGGAAGTCAGAATGAAGTGGCTCCGGATGAAGACGTTATTCCTGGTGGCGATAACCTCAGCACGGCGGGTCTCAGAGCTGGGTGCTCTATCGGTAAAGGCCACACTCTTTGTCTTCCACGAGGATAAAGTGGTACTTCGGACCGATTCCACCTTTCAGTCAAAGGTTTCTTCCGCTTTTCATCATGCTCAAGAGATCTATTTACCTACTTTCTGTCCAAAGCCACAACATCCCAGAGATAGGCTATGGCACACCTTTGATGTCAGACGGCATTAAAGATTTACATCGTGCGCACTGAATTTCTACGAAAAACGGACTTCATGTTCATCAACATCTCCTTTCCACATACGGGAAATCATATGTCCACGGGTTCCATCAGCGGAGTCCTTAGGTCATGCATCACGGAGGCCTACAAGGCGTCGGGAATGGAAATTCCCAAAGGGATCATGGCCCATTCCTTGAGAAGTGCAGCAACCAATGCGGTGTTCACGAATCAAGCTTCAGTCGAGGAGGTCTGCAGGGCCGCTACTTGGACGTCAGTATCTACCTTCATTCGTCACTACAAGCTAAACACATTTGCGTCAGCTGATGAAGCATTCGGAAGAAGAGTCCTTCAGCACATTCTCCCTTCAGCTGGCGATGATGACCCACCCATTTAAGGAACACTGCTTTTGGAGGTTCCATGGTGATGTCCTCCACCTCAGTGGGATTACGACCTTTGGCACTTACCGTGAAGGGTCCTTCTCCTCTGAGGTTAGGAGGACATCTCGGCCCTCCCGCTTTCATCATCGTCCTTTTGCCTGTGTTTCTCTGTGCTGTTCTCTTCTTCTTCTTCTGCGTTCTTGTTCTACTGTTTTATAGTTCTATCATTAATGTTGGAAGTTTACCTGCTTGGCGGAGGGGAGTTAGCCTTAGTTGATACTCACTGCTTACGGAGTCCCAGAACTGAGGGGCAGGGCTATTCCCAAGGCGCCAACAGGAAGGAGAAAAAAGTATTTCCTGCCTCTCTAAAGGAACAATGGGAATAACCCATGGAGATGTCCTCCTAACCTCAGAGGAGAAGGACCCTTCACAGTAAGTGCCAAAGGTCGTTCTAACTGGAATCATATAGAAGTGCTGTGAAAGGCATTAAGATTCTAAAGGAAGAAGAATGTATAGTTGAGGGGGCATATTAGGCAAAATCTAATATTGTCAGAGTATTTTAAGAGTGTGAGGGGGAAAAGCTGACAGAGACCTGAGTAAAAGGGGAAAAGATTTTACTAAGCAACTTAACAAAACATCTTGTAGCCAATAAGCTTCTTTTACCAATCAAATTTTATCTTGTTTATTGTTAACCCAGAGTCTTATCCTCAGAACCACATAGTCCAATGAAGGAGCCTTAGAGCTTGGGCACAATACTGTGGGAAAGGTTAATTAAAGTGGAATTAAATTCCTGGTGGCAGCGATAGTTACTTTAAGTGAGAGAAAGAAACAAGAAGAAATTTAAAACCACATCATACCTAACCACACAAAATTAAAGAGAGCTATCATCACAAGAACCTTAAAGACTAACAAACTTTGTGGTAGGGTATGAGCTTTTGTGAGACAGTGCTGACTTCTTCAGATGTCTGAAGGAAGTGGGCAATGACTCATGAAAACTCATACCCTACCACAAACTTTGTTAGTCTTTAAAGTGCTACTGGATCCTTACTCTTTAATAGTCTGTCGTAATCTTTTGTTTCTTGAGAAGAATCCATTTTATGCTATGGGCCCAAAACAGTATAACTGGCCTGGCTTTAGAGCCAGCAGTTGGAGTCTGATTCTGGATACCAGTGGAACTATCAACGGAACTGCCAACAGACTCCCAACACACACTCTGAATGCCTCCTCCTTCCATCTGATTTCTTTGCAGAATAGGATAGGTAATCCTGGCTCCGCCCCCCCCCTTATTTCCCAAACCACATGTACACCTTTAACTCAAAGAGTAACTCCTGCTCCAATTTGTAGTAGCTCTGCTGAATATTTGGTGGTGGTTCCTATATTAATTAGAATAAGGAATATGTGTGTGTTTTGATTTAGTACGGCTACTTTTTGCTTAGGGTTATTCACACAAACACACACAATTGTACCAATCCCTGAATAAACTCTATTCCTTTTAAGTCAAGTCTCTGTCATCTTTTTCCTACTGAAAACTTGCTACTTACAGCGACCTCTTTAGGGAAAAGATCCCAGTTTTCTGCACCCTACACAAACACGCAAGCTAATTTTCTGTGTTGATCTGAATGTATGTTCAGGTGTTTGTGGGAGTGTTGTAACATGTGAAATTACTAAGGGGCTGAAACATTGATGAAATACGTCTGGAGAATCTACATTTGGCCCATATACTTTAGTCATAATAGAATCAGAGCTTCTCACTACCAAAATAATAAAGTGAGTATTTGGATCTGTAGATTGTTGTATCAGTAACATACACCTCACCAACCTGATCCTTATGTAAGTAATTCTTATCCTTTGTCATTATACAAGTTTCTTATTTAAAAAATCAACTTAGAATAATGTTTTACACCTATTAGAATCACTCATACCCTTAATATTCCATGATATCACATTGAACATAACACTTGAAAATAATATCTCTTCTCCACAATGCCCAATTCCCCATCCATAGAAAAGTTACTAGGTATCATATAGAGAACTTTACTATCTATACAGTATGTACGATAAGATACATGGGAAGTAAAAGGTATGAATTAACCACCACTTATGTGAAAAAATTATTCCCACCCCTTAATTAAAAAATAAAGAAGAAACAAAAAAACCCTAAAAAAATAAGCAAAGTAAATATAAAGGATTATTCCATCAGTGCCACTAGTTGAGTAAAGAAAACCTCCATATACCTAGATAGCAAACTTCTGAATACCAGTTTTTGGATGCAGTTATCAGGGAAAGACCTTGGATAAACGCTGTTTGTTGGCCTTTCAGGGGAACTGGTTGGCAATGGTATGAAACAGGATGCCAGACTAGATGGACTACTTATCTGATCCACCAGGCCTGCTCTTACGTTCTGCAGTAGCATTGGAAGACCATATGCGTTCTGTAGAATGAACATTTAAATAAATCTCCCTAAGTAGCTGACAGTTTCATTGTACTGCAGCATGTTTTGCCATTTCCCTGGTGGTAGTTATTACTTTCTGTTTAAAGTGTTCTCTTAAGTTGGTATGAATCATTAGTACTGACAAACTCAACTATGGATTGAAAGAGTTTAAAATCATTGGGGTGGATCTGGTGATCTCATGGAATAAAACTTTTAGTTGTCACCCCTTCTGCGCCCCCTGAAAGGGCTGTCCTCAGGTTTCATAAGAACAGTGTCAAGCATAATGTGGAGCTCTTTAGTGAGAGGGGAAGCTGACAAATACCCCCTTTATCCCTTTGAGACAGAGGACATATTTTTAAATATGTATGTGTTATACACACACACATACACACACACACACACACAAAAATATACATAACTATTATACATAATGACTATCTTTCATGAACACAAACATAAGCACAGATAATAGACAATCATTCATGGTAATCTTCCTTATCTGTTACATCTAATTATATTTTATTCTATCTATTACAATTATCAGTTTATTGCATTAAAATAAAATTAAAATTATTGCATTAAAAACTGTAGATTTTTCACTTATTTTTAATATCTATATTCTATCTTCATTACTTCATCTCTAACATTTCATTATTACAAACACATATTGCCTAATTCTCTCTCTTAATCATTCTCCACTTTAACAATTCAACCCTAGTTTTCGGTTATGTACCAAAAAATACATTCCATTTTTCTTGAGATTCTAAGTTTGATCTGTTGTGCAAATAAGATGTTAAGTTTTGCCAATGTCACATAGTTAATTTCTGTTTCCAGTCTGTAAATTCTTGACATTTTGGGGCCTTCCATTCAGACACAAATGTCACTCTTGCCGCTGTTGCCATATATTTGAATAATTCACTGTGTTGTAATGTTGCTTGGTAAAATATTTAATAACATGTTTTTGGATCCGTGGCAAACTTAAATTTTAATATCTTTTGTATCTCTTCATGGATCTTTATCCAATATTGTCTTGCTTTATCGCATGTCCACTACATATGATAAAATGTTGCATCTGTACTTTGACATTTCCAACATTTTCCGTTATAACTCTTACTGGTTTGTGCAGTGTCTTTGGGCGTAATATACCATCTAAAAACATTATATACCAATTTTCCTTTAACATTTGGGACTCAGTAAATTTGATTTCTTTAGTCCATAAGTTAACTTTTGCTGGCAGAGAATGGTCCATTGGATACTTACTGTGAAGGGTCCTGTTCCTCTGAGGAAAGGAGGATATTGTAATAGGTGTTTCCCACTACCCAACCAGGGAGGCAGGAACAATCCCCCCCCAACTTCCTGTCTCTTGCCTGTGGGAGTCACTCTCTTCAGTTTCTTTCCTGCCTCAACAGAGAGAACAGCTAATGAATAGACTTTGCCCTTTTTATGCTAAAATCTCTTCTTCCTCTTCATTTTCAGTCACTCTTATATATAAAAAATGTATTCTATCCTATCTCCCTCCCCTGAGTTCTCTTTCAACCCAAACCCCTCCCCTAATCTCTGGGAGAGTGGTGAAAGGCAGCTGTCAAGTTATGGCGCAGAAGGATGGCAGTGACAGATTTCTATCCAAAGGAGCCCGTGTTGTGAAGAGAGGAAAAGCATGCAAAAATGCCACTTAATGAAGATGCACTGAAACCCAAAGCTGGTTTGAGTCTTTTGGCTAACAACAGTGGCCATTTTACACCCACAGAAACAACTCACGGAGACAGCTCTTATGCAGGCACAGCCAATCCGGAAGATGTGGAGTCTGACTATTCTGTCAGAGAAGGCAGAGTGTTTAAAAACTCCAGTTTTTTCCTTATATTAGTTGTCACTATTATACCTATCTACTGTCTGAATGGGTTAAGTGGCTTAGCCTTTCTTCCACATACTGCAAAAGCAGCCACCTCAGTGATCAAACTGTGAAGATGGGGCTAGGGAGGAGAATTCTTTTTTAACCCTCAGTATTTTGGCTAGAGTAAAAGGCTGGCATGTCTGCTATCCCAAATCTGCCCCTTCTGCTTATCAGCTATGGTCCAAATCCAGCTGTGATTTCCAGGTAGATAGCACCTCCACTCCAATTGTAAATTATGTTTGTGATGGAGGTAGTGAAGTAGGAACAGAGTTCCAGAGGGTTTTTTTGGGGGGGAGAGAGGGAAGGGGAAGAGAGACATTCTTCTTTGCTAAATATGTTTGTGGATGGTGACTTGGCCACTTAGGGCCACGGATAATAGGCAGGTTTTGCTCCAATCTCAATATTGTCTCCAAATGCAGTGTTTTACTGTTACCCATATGACTGACTGACAGCAGGTTTCGTTTCCTTCCAAACATCTCATATTGCAGTGCATATGTTTTCCCACTGGACTTGATGGGAAACATTAGTTAAATCTTGATTTTTACTGTTTTAAATACTTTTCTATGAACTTCTTTGGACAGTATCTCAAAAAACATATTTTTAACCAAAGCAGTAGTTTTTAATAACTAAGCTAGCTTCTACTTGCATAACTCCAACCTGTGTTCTTAGTAGACATATAAAATAAAATATTTGGAAGTTTTGAAGCTACAAGAAAAAACCTGATGTGTTTTGTTTTTTGGGGGTGGAAAAAATTGAAATGGGGGGGATTGAAATATATTAAATCAGGGGTCGTTTTGTAGAAAAAGAGCTAGGGGAACTCATTAGCATAACTCATTAGCACATGCCACACCCCCTGACATCACCGGAAGTGTGTCATAAGGCCACACACCCCACCCCCAATGGTCCCGGCCGTCGGTGGCGGCCTTGCAGCTCCACTGCCGAGTCCCATGAGGGGCCCGGCGGTGGACCTGCAAGGCCGGCAGGAGTGCAAGGAAGCCCCGCGAAGGTCCTCCCTGGCCCCAGGCAGGCAGGGGTGGGGAGAGGCAGGGAGGAAGCAACTTACCCTCCCTCTTCTCCTGCCTCCTTCTGGCTGAATGAGGGCCAGAAGCGGGGCAGCCAGAAGCAGGGGGCGGGGCTTCGTCATGTGTCCCGCCCCCTGTACCTCACCCGGGGAACTGCGATCCCCCGCATTCCCCCCCGAAATGACCTCTGTATTAAATACCTACTTTTGTATCAAACCTAAATTTATTTTACTGAGTGAATAACATAAAATGCATCTTTTAGAACTCAGCATACAAGACTGTACTACTTTGCATATTCATGGAATTAAAAATATAAATATCTTAATTTTTATAAGAAAAATCACAAATGTAGCCAATATTTGAGAAAGTTATGAATTGCTGAACCCTATGCTACCGTACCAAACGTATCTTTAATTCTTGTCCTGTGAGAGGTAGGAAGAAATAAAAAGGGAAGATATAAAAATTCTATAATAAAGAAAAAGTGTATTTGTACAGAGACCCTCTTATAGAATTGAAGTACGAAAGACTGCCAGCACACCTGAATATTAAGATGAACTTCATAACATAGAAATGCTGAACTATTTAATAATATATTGCCATTAAACACTTTAAAGAAAAAATATTGGATGTTGTAATCATCTACAATATGATGGGTTTTTAACATTCCCCTGAATTTCCCATTTTTCCCATTGGGAAAATTCAGAAACACTTCAAACTTTTTTACACTGTACATTTTGAGTGTGAAGAACATTATGTGTGAAGAAAATATTTCATTGGAGACTTTTTCCAGTGGTTCCCCAACTTCCCCCGTTTTCATAGTGGAATTTTTTTTTAAGTTATCTGAATCCCCCCTCCCCCACATCTTCTAATTGTGCTAAAGTATGATGGAATGGTGGAAATTGGTTTGTGTAACTTGCAGCCATTTTTATGTGCTTTTAATTTAATGATAATTACCAATATCCTCTGAATCAGTTGTGTCCCAGCCAAATTAAAAAAGATTTCAGCTGGTAAGGAAGAATAAATTTGATTTTGTTTTAACAGAGATGCAGCTAACATCAGAAACGCTGGATTCCATGAAAGCCAGCTCTGATCATTTTCTACATGGTCACTTGACAGACCGTTAATGAATGGTCTCTCTACGGAAAAATATATGCAGTAATTTATTATAGAAACACTAAGAATATATATGCTTTCTGGGATTGAAAAAACTTTTCAGTAACCGTCATTTATGCTAGTCACATGCTTGTTAATACCTTAAGGGTGCTGTAACGATTCATTGTTTTAAGAGTGTGTGTGTCTCTTTAAATGTTTTGTTGTAGTGCAGTGAATGCAGAGTAGAGTGATTGAGAGAGACAAGTGTGCTGTGATTGGAGGATGAGAGAGTGTGGGAGGAATTTTTGAAGTGGATCTGTGTGAGTGTCAGTAGTAAGTTATGAAAAGTTAGTTATTAAAGTCAGTTGGAATTGTTAGTTGATGTTCAGTCACTGAGGGTTATTATAGTTCTGTGTGAGATCTCAAAGTGGGGAGTATATATGTCCTTAGCCTGAGTGTCTGACTCTAAAGGAAAGAGTGAATCCTGTTAATGTTGGAACTAAGTGTTGAACAAAGTAAAGCAAAAAAGGCTATGTATGTGATACATTTGAACAACATATTTACAAGTCCCTTTATCCTAAACAGTTACAGAATAACCAACCTCATATTTTGTTCTTAGTTCAATAAATCATATTTTGTTTAAGTTATCCCAGAATTGAATTTAGTCCTTCCTCAGGACCACATAGATCCCTGAAAAGCCTAGACCCTGGGTTACTTTACCAGAAAGAACAACAGAGAGAAGGTTTGTAAATCCTTAAATTCCTGGTGGCAGCCGAATCTACCCAGTTTAATAAAGCAAAGAGCACGTTTAAAGGGAAAACCAGTCCTCCCTGATAAGAGGACGCCACAGGTGTGTTCAGACTGGCCATTTAATCCGCTTTCGGCACGCTTCAGTAACGGATTTTATATCCATGTTCACACACCCAATATCTGCGCACCGTCCCCAGCCGCCGCTTTCCGTCTCGAACCCCCTTTAAAATGGAGTATTTTGTTACCAGGTCCCCAAGTGGTGTTTTCCTGATTTTCTGGTTCTAGCTGCACTTTTCTGACGTCTGATTGCTCCTGTGGTGTCGAGCCACGTCCGCTTGGAAGCCCGAGGCGTCCGCTCTTCGCCTGCCATTTAATTTTAGCATTGGCAGTATGTGCACATGTGGAGCTCTGCTCTCACGTTATTAACAACAATGTTTAAACGGTGCCTAGTTTTGTTGGTTAGACGAGTTCGGGATCTCACGGAGGCCAGTTTCAGGGTAAAAGTTTAAAGGGAAGTGTTCCTTTAAAGTTTAAAGGGAAGTGTTACAGCAGTTGGGTTCAAGTGGAAATTGCTGTTCTGCGCATGTGCAATTTTTTTAATTCTACAGATGGCCGCCTGTGCGCATGCCCAAACTGAGAGAAAAAGAAAAACACTGACACATGCTCCCACGTGTGGACGGTGGGGAGCGATGTGGCTGCGCAGCGATCCAGAACAAGGAGATGAGTGTGATTGCGATTCTTCAGGTTAAAAAAAAACAACGCATCAGGACCGGAGCAATTTAAACCACTCCCAGCACACCGTCTGACTGCACCCTGTATGTGTCTTTCTCATGCTGCTTTCTTCTGTAACATAATTAGGTTGTTCCTAGGGTAAGATGTTTGTAGCTCTGTGGCAACTGTTAAAAGCTACCAGAGTTGGATGGTGGATGAACAGTTCACAGGAAACATTTAGTTTCTCTTGCTCATACTAAACTTCTCTTTGCAAAAATAGTAAAGCTCAATGCTTCCTGTGGAGTCTTGTCAGCAAAAATTCTACTTTGTGAGCTACTCCCATTAAAGTTGTGAGTGAGCAATTTGGCTACTGCTTAAATTAGTTTACTCGGGGGGAACTATCCTACTTGAGCTAAGTCAAAAATGTGTGAACCAGAGTCTAAAAAACAGCTAGCTCACACTAACTCAGCTTAGAGGGAACACTTGACATGCATATAAGCCAAACGTTTTATTATATATTTTCTACCTTAAAAGTATTTAAGGTGATAACATTCTTTCAGTAACAGAAATTATTTGTAGTGGAAACAAAACACTGCACATAGCCACAACAAAGAGCATCCCAATTGGAAACACAGAGGTAAAACTCAGTCCTTCAAAGCTGAAAGTACTTGTTTTTGACTCGATTATACTCTTGTATCCCTACTTGGTATGAAGTTCACTGGGTGATTTGGTTAATCTTTCTTTCAGCTCAACGTGCTTCATAGGGTTATTGTGATGATAAAATGAAGGAGAGAAGTCCTAAGTATGCTCTTTGGAGGAAGGGCAGGTTGAAAATGTGACAAGCAGGATTATTTTGTAACATTTGTATCCCCACTTTCTTCTAAGGACCTTACCCTCTCTTCTTGCATCCTTTTAGTTCAGTTGAGTGTGTGACAGACTATCAAAGGTTAATGCCCCACAGTGTCTGAGAACCTTTGAGTGACAGGCTATTCAAACAGAATTCTGTGGAAAGCATCAGTTGAAAACTGACAGTTGAAGAAGAGACAGTTTAGTACTGACTGAGGACTGGGAAGGAGGCAAAGAGGAGTGAGGATCATGGAAGATCCCCATTCAAGTCAAAAAGGGACAGTGATTCTAGTGAGACAGAGCTTCTCCCTAAGTGTGTCTCTGGTTCAGCTATCCATTTGGAATTTGCTGAACCATCCCTGGAAGCTAAACCTTGGATAGCAACTTTCCTCTTTAGACTGAATTTTTTTTATTCTTTGGAGGAGTGCTATCTTTACTACCTAGCTAAGGATGCCTTTAGAAGTTCCTGGTTAAAATTAGTTGATGATAGACTACAGAGAATGGGCTTTTCCCTTGAGCTCTTCAACCAAATGGATTATTTTTCTGCAAGCAAACTAATCAAATCTAGCATCCTACATTTTGATAAATGGAGTACTGGCTGCAGAGTTCAAAGGGTATGCTCCCTGCATTATTTGGGTATCTCAATTCCAAAGACTCTACTTGTTTACTATAGGTTTGTAATGGTTCCCAAATATAAAATACTACTCTCTAGGGCAATACTAAATATCCTGCCACTAGAGGAACTAGCAGGCAGGTTCCTAGGAATTCCTTTCTCTGAGTGGCTATGTAACTGCAAATCAGGTAATTTAGACACCATCTGGCACTTCTTTATTGATTGCAACAAATACAATTTGGCCCATGATAAATGGATCACAATCTATATCAAAAAATGGAGTTTGGTCACAAAACAAGAGGTTGTAGCTAAGTTACTAGCAGATATTAATCCAAATGTGACTCTTGCAGTTGCAAAATTTTTGTCTATAGCATTTAATGGCATCACTTTCTAACAATAAAAGTATGTTTATGTGACATCTCTCACATTGTATACTTATGTTTCTCACATTGTATATATTTCTGTTTCCTTATGATTTGTTTTATTATTCTCCATTTGCTTATGACTTATTGGTCTACAAGTATTAATAAAAGACTTCTTCAGTAATCCCTGCCCAGTGAAAAGGGAGCTAACTCTTAAAAGAGCAGTGAGCCGTCTGTGTAGAGAGAAGGATTTTGGGAACTTTGTTGTACGTTCCTGCCTTCTAAATGTGAAGTGTCAGTAAAATGCAGAAACCTATGCTTGCAAGTTAAAGCAGAAACTGAAAAGAACACCTCTCTCCTCAAAGTTTCAAAAACATTGTTGAAAAGCAAAAACACTTGTTGGCAACATATTAGCTGGATTTAGTGTGATTACAAAGTTACCTCAGTTTTTATTATCAGTTCACCTCATACATCCTACCCCTGATTCCACCTAACCTTTCCCCCTCCAAGTTAAATAAAATATTTTGTTTTGTTTGAACTGTCAAAAGCCTCACATATGCAATTACAGGAGTAGAATATTAGCAGGTGATTTTGTCTCTTCCCTCTGGTCCCTGGGCTGGGCCAGTTTCAAAATATATAACAACATGAAAGGGTGGGACAGCCATAGACCAACAAATAAGAAGAAAATAGATGTAGGGGCTGCTCAGCAAGAAAGAAAGAAAGAAGAAACAAAGGGAAAATCTTGTGAGGGAAGGAAGAGGGCAAGATTGTCATAGGGTGAAACAAAGTGCCTTTGCTGCTCAGTTAGTTTTGGGTTTTACTTATTTATTGTATTTAGAAAATTTTTATGCCAGCTCTGCAGGGAACCTGTCTGAGGTGGCTTTCAAAATAAAACAATTTAAAAAACATTAAAAGATATTAATTAAAATCTGGCATTAAAACCCAGCCACAGCATAAAAACAGAAGACCATCGAGCAGCTTAAAATAGTAGTTAGTCTGAACTCTGAAATCACACTTAAATGGTGTTAAATGATTAACCCCTTAGTTTAAAAGTCTGGGTGAACAGAAACCCTATGCATTTCAATCTCTATGTAAAGCCTTTAGGAAAAATCATTCATAGCTTTGGGTTGGTTGTCATCAATATGCAGATGATATCCAGCTCTGTATATTGTTATTCAAATCCCCTGGTGATGCAGTAGAGGTCATGTTGTAAGCTGGCTAAAAGTAAACAAATTCTTCCTGTGTGTTCAGTCTATATACAGAACATTTCTAAAGGAAAGCTGGATTAGATTTAGATGAAGTTGGAGGGAAAATTAGGGGAAGGAACATTAACAATTTGAAGCAAGCAGATGATATCACATTACTAGCAGAAAATAGTGAGTAGTTAAAACGACTAGTGATGAATGTTAAAGCAGAAAGTGCCAAAGTTGGATTACAGCTGAACATCAAGAGTTTAACGCCACTCTGTAAGTCCCTCTACCTCCGTGCTTCGGTCCCCCAGCCTGTCAGCGTTCTCCCTGGACTCCTTCTCTCTGGACTCCTCTCTGCCAGCATCAGGTAGTTCCGAGCACGTCCTTCCTCCCCGGCCCCTTTGCTTCCCTCTCCTTTATATCTAGCTCCCTTGCTCAGCGCCGTCTCCCGTCCCTGCCCCCCTCTCATTCCTCCCAGCCCCACCCCCCTTGATAAGCTCCGATGCCTTCGCAGTGGCCGGAGTGTGATCATTGCTATGCTGGTGGCGATCTTGGCGGCCTGGGGCCGCGCCACCAGCGCCAGCGTGTAGGGTTTCGCAAGGTCATGGGGCCGCCGTCAGCCTCTCCCTGGCGCCGTCGGCCTCTCCTGCTGCTCCCCGCGGGTCTGTGCTTTGTGGTCAGGTGGGGTTGGACCATTGTGTCCCGGCTGTGCTGACAGGGCTTGGCAAGGCGGAGTCTTCTTGGTCTGTCGGTTCCCTGGGTGAGTTGGTGGTCGTTGGGGTCTCGGGTGTGTGGGTTAAGTCCTGGGATCCCTGAACTGGGACACAACTACTGAGGACTTATACAACTTTAAGGTTGACAAGAAATTTTAAAAAGATTTTCTATTTCTTGGCTCCATCATCAACCAAAAGGGAGACTGCAACCAAGAAATCAGGTGGAGTTTGAGAATGGGAAGAGCACCTATGAAGGAGCTAGAAAAGACCCTTAAGTGTGAGCATGTGTGTCTGGCGACTATGTATTTCTATTAGCAGGTCTAGGTGTGAAAGTTGGATGATGACGAAAGTTGATTCATTTGAACTGTGGTGTTAGTAGGAGAGTTTTATGGGTACTGTGGACTGCCAAAAAGACAAATAAGTGGGTTGTAGATCAAATTAAGTCTGAACACTCCCTAAAAGCTAAAATGACTAAACGAAGTCTATTGTGCTTTGGTTAAATTATTAGAAGACTGTATCATTGGAAAAGACAATAATGCTAGGAAAAGTTGAAGGCAATGGGAAAAGAGGAAGACTGTCACAATGCGGCTGCCATCTCCTGGCGGCGCTGTTCCCTCAAGCGGGATACGGGTGGGGGCGAATCAGGAGAACTGTCCGGGCGTGCTTCTGCCTCAGCTGTTGCTGGGGTAGCCTCTGGAATCTCAGCCCTGTCAGGTGCGTGAGTTTCTGGCATTGAGAGCTCATCCCCAGCAGCACTTAGATCCTCTGCTGGGGCTGCTTGTTCGCACTCAGCGGGCGCTGCTTACTCGCAGTCAGCAGGAGCCGTGACAAAGACCTAACATGAGATGGCTTGAACTCAATCAAGAAAAACATGGCCCTTAACTTGATGGCACTTAACCAGGGAGGATTTGATTTAAATCACTAGTAAGTAAAACTAGATTTAAATCACAGGTTTCTACATAAAGATTTATTCTTGCAGGCATAATCTTGATATTTACAACCAGATGAAGGTTTCATTTTTAGAATAACTTTTCAGATTGGTTTTACAGTTATATTAAAAATTACTGGTTATACTGTTAGAAATACATAATAGATAATTATTGTTGGTTTATTTGAAGACCAAAATGCAGTTTATACATGTACAAATGCACAGATGTAGGAGCTTTCCCACACAACAGGACCAACTGGCACTGAGAGAACCCTTCATCTGTACAGTAATGCAAACTACTGTACATTTCAAATAGACGTGGATATTGAAAATGGAAACAGTGTGCACAGTCCAATCCTGTCCCCTTCGAACTTTGATAGAATATCTGAGATCACCCATTTCTGGAAAATTCCTGAATGTTTGTTTCTGTTATTAAAAGGGTACATTTGAGGTCTTTTGCATTTCCTAATTCTCTTCTTTTATTGTTCAGTAATTTTACATTTATCAAAGGTGCATCATTATTTTTTGTTTGTTTTTTGGCCCCCCGAAGGGGATTTTTTATTGTATTTTCTATAAACTACTACGAAAAAAAGGCAGGGGGAAACTACAACTAAGGGAGAAAGGAAAGAAAACCACTAAAAACCCAAGTATAGGAGATCATTACAACAGCTTGTATCCGTTTTAGTCTACAATGCTAGCATTACATTGAACATGATCGTGTAAGCTATATTATTTATCTTTATATTTATTAATTTCACTGTTTAAAGGAAATCACAAGAGCATCAACATTTGATAACTGCTTATAAGGCACAATTCAGAGTTCTTCAGCCTTAATTTTATTTTATCCTTTCTAATACTCAGTTGGTAATCGTGTTTGGGGGCCGCTGCCCCCTTCTTGGAAGCAGAGTCCTCGTCGGAAGTAGAGTTAGGAAGTAGCTATATCGCTAGTTTTACTGTCTCCATCTTCTTTGCCATCCTCCCCAGACTCTCCCAGTTGCAGTCTCAGAAACTCCCGCACTTTGAAAACAGAGTCAATCTTTTCTTTTTTTGTCCTTAAGTTTGAAAAGGTCACCTTTGGGAACCGACCATCTATAAGAAATGCTGTTTGTTTGTAAAAACATGATCAAGTCTTTATATTCCTTCCTCTTCTTCCTTATTTCGAATGGGATATCTTTTAAAATCTTGATGATGTTGCCTCCAATTTTCAAGGGTACTCCTTTTTTTAAAAAATTTTTTAATCTTTATTGTTGAATAAAACAGAATATGTCTAGATAGTACATATATCATTATACATAACACCGTACATTACTACTTTTGTTAATCAAATGACCCTGTGTTTCCCCTTGGTACGTTGATATTGACATTTACTAAGCGTGTTGTACTGAGTATGAGCACAGGAAATGAACCTATCGTCACAATTGATTACTTCGTGTGTCTCACAGGTGTAGCCACTCGTGATAAGCCGTGTTACTTGGGAGGATTCCTCCCCTTGACATATATTCCAGTATCGGTGACCATGTTCTAACGTATCTCATGTGCATAGCAATGCCTGTCTGTTGCGTTCTTTGTACCGAGTCCGCGATTTTAGCCATAACGAACTGTTGCCACAGTTTATCATGCCATCCAGCCAACGAGGGTGGAGTTGATGATTTCCATCCTGCAGCTATCGTCAACTTGGCTGTTGCAAGTAGTATCGATATGATCTCCCTAGTGTTTTCTATCATCGAGTCGTCCCATTTGTGCAAGAGTATAACTTCCGGTTTGAATTCAGTTTCTTGAGACGTTATCTCCCTAATTTTGGCCGTGATATTTTT
>NW_015165234.1:3459380-3459509 GCF_001447785.1 Gekko japonicus
CAGGGAAGTGACGTCATGACGCCGGGCACGCTGGGGACGGGGCCATGACCATACAAGGGAAAACCATAGAGTTTTCCTTTGTATGGCCGTGGCCCCACCCCCAGCATGCCCAGCGTCATAACGTCACTT
>NW_015165234.1:3459787-3510251 GCF_001447785.1 Gekko japonicus
AAAAGAGCAGCTTGTGTCAGAGTTCTCTCAGCCCCACCCACTTCACAGGGTGTCTGTTGTGGGGAGGGGAAGGGAAAGGAGTTTGTAAGCCACTCTGAGACTCCTTTGGGTAGTGAAGGGCGGGGTATAAATCCAATCTCTTCTCTTCTCTCTTCTCTTCTGGTGGAAATGGCAGCTTCAGTTACAACCAATGTTCCCTCTAAGCTGTGCAGTCTTGTGAGCAAAAATTCTGCTTTGTGAGCTACAGGAACTCCGAGACTCCTGTGGGTAGTGAAGGGCGGGGTATAAATCCAAGCTCTTCTCTTCTCTCTTCTCTTCTGGTGGAAATGGCAGCTTCAGTTACAACCAATGTTCCCTCTAAGCTGTGCAGTCTTGTGAGCAAAAATTCTGCTTTGTGAGCTACAGGCATCAAAGTTGTAAGCGAGCAATTTGGCTACTGCATCAATGTGGGGTACCGCAGGGATCAGTACTTGATCCACTGCTTTTTAACTTGTTCATTAATGATTTGGAGTTGGGAGTAAGCAGTGAAGTGGCTACATTTGCGGATGATACGAAGTTGTTCAGGGTGGTGAAAACCAGTGAGGATTGTGAGGCACTCCAAAGGGATCTGTCAAAGATGGGCGAGTGGGCATCAACATGGCAAATGGGGTTCAAATTGGCCAAGTGCAAGGTGATGCACATTGGAGCCAAAAATCCTAAATATAAATACACGTTGATTGGGTCTGAACTGGCAGAGACTGATCAAGAGAGAGATCTTGTCTAAAATTAGTGAATATGTGAAGCTTAACCTTGTATTCCTGGACTCACTCTGTGGTGAGTACCGTAGACTGTGTGTCGTACTGTAATTCACTGACTTACCACCCCCTGAGGTACTCGTCAGCGAGCCTCCAGTCGACACTACCTTGACAAAGGCGCTACCATGCCTGCGCCTCCCCCTCTTCCTCCCCTAGTTCAAATTAATGCGAGACCATTTTGCTTCCTTAACAATAGGGAAAAGTTATTCTCTATTATAGCTTCCTCGTCAGTTCTTTTCCGGTGGCCTCAATCCGTGGGAGGGGCATCAGCGATGTCTTCCTGATCATCTGACTCCCTTTGGCGAATAGGGATTTTGGTGCCTTTTTCCGGCGTGCCTGATTGCAGCATTCTTCTCTTGTTTGCCCTGCGATCTTCTGAGTCCTCTATGAATCCTAGAGTCTGCAGCAGTCTCCAGCCTGTGTCTTCATCTGATGCCTGCAGAGACTTCCCCTGGAAAGCCACGTGTAATTTCCCTGTGGGTAACCATTTATATCGTATTCCTTTAGCAGTGAGTTTGGCGGTAGTCGGTTTTAACTTGTGCCTGATGGCTAGCGCTTCTTGTGGGATGTCAGGGTACACAGCAATACGTGTGTCTTTAAAGAGCAGGGCTCCATTGATTCTTGTTTCCTTTAGTATTAAGTCCCGCATCTCCCAACTGGCTAATTGTACCAGAATGTCCCTAGGCACTCGTTTCTTCGGGTTGTTTAGAGATCCAAGCCTGTATGCTTTGGTGAACTCCAGGGTCCGGGGGGGCTCAACTTTAATTGTGTTTTGCAGCCAATCTTTCATTAATTTGCCTACGCCTGTGGACTCTTCCTCCCCCTCCGGGATCCCCCTAAATTTTAAATTCAATTGTTTGCTTTGCGCTTCCAGCAACAGCATACGGTCTCTCATTTCCGTCTGTGATTTTCGCAAGTCTTTTACTTCCGTCTTAGTTGTTGCGCTAACTTTCAGGGCTGTTTCCGCCGTATGTGTTGTAATGTTCAGTGATGCTTGGATTCCTAGTAGCTGCTCCTTAATGGGCTGCATTGAGAAGGCTATTTTTTCCCCTAATCTAAATTCCATTCTTTCTAATATATTTGGAAGATCTTGAATGTTAAAGTTGGGGGCTGTCATTTTCGTCGGCGACCCCCCCTCCGCCATAACGGCTGCTGCCGCGGCTTTCGGCTCGCAGCTGTTTCCCCTCGCGTTATTTGTGGTTTGGGAGGCTTTTGCCGGTTGTTTTGGTGGCCCCGCTAGAGTATTACCGGTTTTCCCCATTACTTAGTTATAATTTTAATTTCGGTTCACGGTGTGACAGAGGGAGAGAGGGAGACTTACGGAGCGACGGTTTTAGGCGGCCATTTCCAACGGCATCGCCGCGCGCCTCTTCAAGGGTACTCCTGATGTTGCTTTCAGAATTTGATCCCTCACATGTCTCTTCGAGAATCTTACCACTATCTCTCCAGACAGATTATTCTTTTTGATGTATACGGAATAGGCTCTATAAACCACATCCATTTCGCTTGTAAGATATTCCACTTTTAAATCTGCAATTGGAGCCAATGCCTCACTCAACATTTGTTTTAGATTATCGTCTTTAGCCTCAGGGACTCCTTGAAATCAAAGAACAAAGTTGGCTTTCTCCATTTGTATCTGCAATAGCTGAGATTCAGAAGAAACTTGCTTCTTTTCCACCGACTGCACCCTTTTTAAAATCTTTTTTGATTTGGTATCCATTTCCTTCACCTCAGCTGTTTGCGCCGACAGTTTTTTAGTTTCATTCAATTGGAGCTGCTGAGCTGCAAAGTTCTGGTTTAATGTTGTCAGCTGTTGGTTGATGTTTGTCATCTGGTCCAGTAGAGGGCGCAAAGAGTCTGCTAATAGTTTAGAAAACTCGGTGGTATTTTCCAGTCATGGGCTCATACTTCCAGAAGGTTTTAGTTTCGTTTATCTCTCCTTCTCCGTTTTCTTCCCTGACATGTTAGTGGATTGTTTACTTTTACAAAGAACCTGCTAAAGTCTCTGCAATTCGCCCAAATGCTTATTGGTGCTCTGGTGTGTTTCTCAAAACAGATTTCCACGCTTATTCTTCAGCTCCCCCTTAAAAAATCGTTACTTCATTCATGTGCATGGGAGTGGCCCCTCCCCTGCTCGCTAGTCTCGCCGCTCCTGGGGAAGCTTTCTTTTATAATCCCAGTGTTTTCGTTTAACTTGACTCACTGTTCATTGTTGGTCCGGAGACCTCGCCACTAGCTGACATATCAATTGTTTCTGCAATTCCCTTCTGTTGTTATACAAGCACATGCAACAGGATCATTGTGGCACTCTGGCGCGGAGCTTGAAAAAGGCGGGGAGGGCCACTCAGCAGTCCCCCCCGCCTGCGATGGTTGCAGCTGCCGCCGAAAGTGGCGGCGGGGCCATAACTTTTTAAAGAGCCCCTAAGGACAGCTGGGGGAGCCAGAATGACCTCTCGTGTGAGAGGTGGAATTTGCCCCTACGAGTCCAAAGCCACCACCCCGGGGCTCAGGAAGGCAGGAGAATGTTTTGCCCCGCCCCCGGGCGTTGCAGCTGCCTCCGAGAACAGCGACGGCGGCCATAACTTTTTTAAGAGCCCCTAATGAGAGCTGGGGGAGCCAGAATGACCTCTCATGCAAGAGGTGGAATTTGCCCCTATGAGTCCAAAGCCACCCCCCCCCGGAGGAGGGTGAATGTTTCGCCCCGCCCCCCGCTAGCTTCGCAGCTTTTTAAGGAGCCCCGAAGGAGAGCTGGGGGGGCAGAATGACCTCTCGCATGTGATGTCCGAGTGGCAACGCCCTTCTGGGAAATTTCAGGGGAAAGCTGGCACCCCGGAGCCCCCACGAACTTTACGCCGGTGCGAAGGTTTGGCTTGGCCGTGGAGGCCTGGCCGAGGCTGCTCCAGCAGCCTCGGCCAGGAAGAGGGGGGGATTTTCCTGGGGTGCGCGGCTTTGCGCTCCTCCGGGAAGGTCTGGCTTGGCCCTGGAGCAGCCTCGGCCAGGAAGAGACGGGGGGAGGAAGCCGACTTACTCTCCTGCTTCTTCCTCGTTCTGCAACAGAATGAAGCTGGATGCAGAGGGCGGCCGGAAGGAGGGGGCGGGGCTTCGCCATGTGACCGCCCCGCCCCCCGGGCCTAGAGCGACGTACCAGCGCGCTCTGGCCCGATCCGAGGCCTGGCCATGAGGGTGGGGGACGGAGGCCATCAGCGCCTACGGCGGAAGAGCCACACTCAAGGGGCCAAAGAGCTGCGTGTGGCTCACGAACTGCAGTTTGCCGACCACCGCGCTCAGGCATTTGGTTTCTTTTCTCTTCACCCACTTATTGCTATTGTTCATGCACCTTGTTTGCTTCCCATATTTGACTGATCTCCTGTAAAATAAACCTTTTATTTGTCGTTTACTCTGCTGGGTCCTCATGCATCTTATTCGGCCAAACAAGGGAGGTCAGAAGCCTTGGGAGGGTGCTCTGGGCCTTCTCAAGGGATCCTAAATCCACAGTGGTGGCAGCATCAGGTGACATCCCACCACAGGAATACTGAATGTAGTTCTGGTTACCGTATCTCAAAAAGCACATTGCAGAGCTGGAAAAAGTACAGAAGAGGGCAACCAAGATGGTTAAGGAATTGAAGCACTTTTCCTATGAGGAAAGACTGAAGAGTCTGGGACTTTTCAGAATAGCAAAGAGATGACTGGGGGGGAGGGGCATGATTGAGGTTTATAAAATTATGCATGGGGTAGAGAGTGTGGGCAGAGAACTTTTTCTCTGCACCTGACCTGTGGAGCTAATACATTAAATAAGGCAAAGCTATAATTATAAACAGATTTGAAGTTCTCAGCAGTAGGACTATCTGAGTTTTCATCTTTACCTATCTTATCCCTATTCCTTACTCTCCAGCAGTGCTGTAAAGAAGTGAAGGGGTAATTTTGGTTTACTACAGCTGCTGTGTCCTTTCACTGTCTTCATTCATGTATTAGTTTTATTTAAAACTTTTTTTGAAATTTCATTAGCCACCTTGGGTGCCTGTATTGGTACATGGATAGGATATAAATGCCCTAAATTAACCTACAGGGGTTCTGTCTTACGTGATCATAGAGGCATTTATAGTCTATCTGTGTCTTCTCATTTAGCTCCTAGGCTTCAGCCAGTTGGGAAGATGCCTTTGTTACCCTTTAGCCCTGTCAAGTCACAGTAGATCATGCTTCCCCCACCCCTGGATACTATCTGCTTCTGTCATCACTAGATGACTGTCTACTAGATGAGTAGTCCTGTGGTTTTCTTTTTGGTCCTTTTGTTCTGTCGGTTGGCCTTATTCTTGTTTATTACACAGTTTTTTGCAGTTCCCTGTATGGTAAGGTGTTTATTTTTTACTGTAATCAATTTTTATGGTACTGTATTGTTTGAAAGTTTTCATTTTTTAATTTAGTAGGCGTCTTAAAAGTCTCTGTGTTATCCCAGAGGTCTCTGTGACATCATGTTGTGTTGTGCCTTTCGAATCAGAAGTACCATATGTGCTGATTATCATTTAATGAGGTCTTGCTTCTGACATGGGAGGTTCCCTGTGCTGAATGAAAAGGTTTTCATTTTCAGAGGCGTCTGGAGTATTCTTTCATTTCGTATCTAGGGTGGGGGAGAGGCTTCATTTTGGCACAGCTGTTCTTGAAAAAGAGCAGTTTCTGTCAGAGCTCTCTCAGCCCCACCTACCTCACAGGGTGTCTGTTGTGGGGAGGGGAAGGGAAGGGAAAGGAGTTTGTAAGCCACTCTGAGACTCCTTTGGGTAGTGAAGGGCAGGGTATAAATCCAATCTCCTCCTCCTCTTCTTCTTTTTCTTCTTCTTTTTCTTCTTTTTCTTCTTTTTCTTCTTCTTCTTCTTCTTCTTCTTCTTCTTCTTCTTCTTCTTCTTCTTCTTCTTCTTCTTCTTCTTCTTCTTCTTCTTCTTCTTCTTCTTCATCATATCTGAAGCTTGGCATGATGAAATCACCTGAGAAACAGTGGTAGCTAGCTTGCCACACGTGGGATGGGAAGTAAGAAAAAATTGTTCCAGGGCTTGGATGCAGCCCTAAGAGTCATAAATTGGCCATCTTTGCTGTAGCGAAGTCCACATTGTGTCCCAAGGGTCTCTGCCTGGTGCACTTTCTCAAGAAGTTCCAAACTACACTATCAGCCCATGTATGTTCCATCAAATGAGCTGCACCAGGGACTGTATAAAACTGAGCCTAATCATAGAACTCAAAATGAGAGTGGTTAGAACTGTGTGTCCACTGTGCTTTGGGGGGAAATACCAAACCAAACTTCTGTGCACTGACTTTGAATCCTTCTGGAATAAATGAGCTGAACTTTACAATACAAAATAAATGGATCATTATATATATTGTTTGTGTAAGGCTGTTTCTGCCAGACATAGGAAGAAGGTAAGGAGCTGGGACTGAGATTTCTTGAACATCTTTCAAAACTTTCTTTACACTCTCACATTTTAAGTAAACCTATGATTGTTATAGATTATGGTTGTGAATTTTCTGCCCAACACTGCAGGCTGTTGCATTTGCTGGTATAGCAGATTCATTATGAGAATGAGCTGTGGTCCAAGAAATATTTGTTTCAGATCTCATCACTGTCACAGGGTCATTAGGTAGCCTTAAGTCATTTTCTTTCAATCCCAGTCTACAATGTTAAGAAAATAATAGTGGTCTACCTCAGAGATCTGTTGTAGGGCTTACACTGATAGTGTGAAGTGTGTTGAACACTGAAGACACTGTATAACTGCTTTATCATTACTATTACAATTACTACTTGGAGCAGAAAACTCAATGCTGAGTAATACAGAAATACGTGACAGAGAAAAGACTAAGTACCTTTGTAGATTGCTGTTGTGGGTGAAGAACAAGTAATGTACTATCAGTTTCCTTGAGCCCGTCACTGGGAACTGATAAAGACTTAAATTGTACATACAGGCCTGAATTCTGCCTTTTCATATGTCAGAATTATTTGCGTTAGGCAACTACAGTGAACTATATTACCTATGCTGTGCAGTGCCTTTGTGTGTATCCTTACAAGTCCTTCACCATCAAAATACTAATATATATTTTGAAACTCATGGGAAAAATACTTTTATTTTCACTTTTGTGCTTTTAAAGCTTGTGAATTTTTATTTTTAAGTTTTGGTGATGATTGAAAATTATCCCATATTGTTCTGTAAATCAGTAACATGATTGGTGTCTTCCTTTCCAGGGGTCCATTCAGTGTTGTACGGCGATGTATCAACAGAGAGACCGGACAACAGTTTGCTGTAAAGATTGTCGATGTAGCAAAGTTCACTTCAAGTCCAGGATTAAGTACAGAAGGTAAAAGTCAATTATCTTTTTTAGTTGCATGTTATCCATGGTCACCTTGCTAATTCCATATATAAGAGAGATGCAGATACCCCCACTGTTAGTGGCATTTTCTGACAAGAAAACACTCTTGTGTGTTGGAGATTTGAATTTCACTTTTAGAAATCCTCTCAAGATATCACCTACTATGTACTAAGAAGTACAGCTACTAACTGGAAATGATCTAAGCTATTTAAATTAGTGTAATTCACATCTGGAAGTCATTTAGCTGAGTTAACTTTTCATGTGTGTGCAGGAATTCAGATTTAAATATATACCATAGAGAAGTAATCTGCAGGCAGTGTGGAGTCCTTTTACCTTAGGTATACTAAGGTAAAAATGATACTGCAATATCACTTCCAGAAGAGTAGCTGGATTATTGTGGTAAAAAAGCAGAGCCTGGATGTGCTATTCTTTAAGTATTACAAGTTTTAAACCATTTATCACCTTAGTTTTTGTAAGAAAAGTCTTTGGAGACAATGGGTTGGATCAATTGATGTGCAAATGGGAAAAAAAATCTACTTAACATATCACCTTTCGCATATTGTACCTCAGGGAGCCATTTTAAGAATGAAGCAGTTGCTAGGGTCACTTCCTGAAATCCTGGGATTGGTGTGAACAGAAACACAAACACAGGTACAGTGTTTGACTTAATGCAAGTGGCTACTGTGGTCTTTTACTAGGATTTTCACTTGCACAAGAGCTCTAATGCAAACAGATGTTTTGCATAAAATCCATCCCATTATATGGATTTGAAGTCTAAACTGGTAAATTTTTGTTGACTCAGCAAATGTACAGAGTATAGTTAGTTTCCTTTAAATTAGAAAAGAAAATTACTACATATTACTTTTGGACACTGTTGAGAGATCCTTTCAATAGCCAATGTTACATGTACTGCACATGTACTCTCTGTCTCTCTCTCTCTCTGAATGAAATGCTACAATTTGTGTTTACCTAGGTCAGTACAATGTGAGATGATCATCTCTTTTCTGCATTGCTTTTCCAGATATTTTTATGTACAGAGTTATGCAAGTGAAATTATAATATCTGTAAGCAGTGCTGAGCTGATATTTGATGTACTGAATTTTATCCTTCTGAAGTATATCTTGAATATTGCTTCTGTAAATTTTTCATTAGATTTTTTCATATTCATATTATTACTCTAATAGCTACCTACTAGTAAGTAGATAAGCCTACTTACAGCTTGTCAAGTTAAAATTTCACTTTCTGCTCCCTAAATTCTGCCTTCACGTTCCTTGTCAACACAGCTTTGTTCCCTCATTTCTACCTTGACATAGACAGTCCCAGCAACTGGACAAAAGGCTAAGTCTGAAAATAGTCTTGGCTCCTTCCCTTTGCGGTTCTTGCTACAAATGTTACTCAGGCAGCTTCACTGATGGATATGAAGAAGAAGAAGAGTTTAGATTTACTTCACTTGGAGTCTCAGAACAGCTTACAAACTCCTTTCCCTTCCCCTCCCCACAACAGACACCCTGTGAGGTAGGTGGGGATGAGAGAGCTCTTTCAAGAACTGCCCTTTCAAGGACAGCTCTTGTCAGAACTATGGCTTGCCCAAGGTCATCCAGCAGCTGCAAGTGGAGGAGTAGGGAATCAAACCTGGTTCTCCCAGATTAGAGTCCGCACACTTAACCACTACACCAAACTGGCTCCTATGAGGGCTGGAAAGTGGGGTTGTTCTCCCTCAGATGCAGAGGGCATCTTGGTGGGTGATTCCCACCACTCAAGGAGGCAGGGACAACTTTCCCCCCTCCTTCCTGTCTCTGCTGTGGGAGTCACCTGCCCTTCAGTTCCTGACTCATCAGGGAGAGCAGTTAGAGGACTGGACTGTTCTTCTGTTTTCTATTTCTATTCTTATTTCACATTCCTCATTAACTGTTAACTTTTTCCTTGACTTTACTGATCTTTTCTTCTATTGGTTTCTACTGAAGACAGAGCTCCTTAAAGGAACAGTGACCAATTCAGATTGTTGGCTCACATAGGACGTCTTCCAGCAGCTCAAGCCATGATTCACTGGAAGGGCAGCAACGGCTTCCTCTCTGAAGCAGAGTTGGAGGCTCCACTCATGGCAGGAGCAGGAGAGTTCTTGGATCAGGCAGGCAACAACACTAACAGGGCTGCCTTGGCTGAGATGGATCAGACAGCCAAACAGGAGCCAAAAAAGCAAAAATGCGCCCCTTCAGAAATCAGCTCCTGAGTACTTGCCACACTCAAATCTACCGGTTATGTGTGGTGGCCATTTTGATCACGCAAAAAGAGGCTGTGAAGAAGACCCCATTGCCTCCACAAGCCAGTCAGGCACAGGGACTGACGGGAATGATAGGGAATCCCTGACTCAAGTCTCCACAGAGCTGTCAAACTATCCTGAGTGCCAACGGAAGGGTAACATACTCACCCCAGGCTCTTTAATTTCCCTCCAGAGTTGTTCTCACTAATTAGAAAGACCATGAAAAAAGGATTGAGAATTTCTGCCAACAGGGAAGACTTAGATCAGGCAAGGCTTTATCCAGCCTGCCCTCCTCTCCTTCCCTCCACCAGGCATGAAAACTCATGAGGAGCCTCATTGATTAAAGAAGGCTTTAGATGGCCAGCTAAAGCAACACAGAAGGATTCAGCCAATAGGCAGCAAAGGAGAGATAGTCCCCTACAGGGACCCAGTCTTTCCTCAGACAGCGACATAGATGATGAGGAGGGAGAATTCCTCTCTGATTAGGAAGAAGAATATATTGAGGTTCCTGAACAGTCCATCAGATTTTTTAAATCAGAGAACTACCAGGACATCCCATCTTTGTTGCCTATTGTTCTTGGCCCTACTTCAAATATCGACAGATCCACCTTTGAGACTCCCTGTATCTGTAGACATGCTAAAGCAGGGATCAGTTTGACACCCACATCTGAAGTTGTTAAACTTGACTGCTGGAGATTGAACGGAATAACTTCCTTCAATTAGGTTACAGCACAGAAGTTGCAGATACTCTCCTTGCCTCTAGGAAGCAATCAACCAACAGAATATATAACACTACTTGGAAAGAATTCGCTCAGTGGTGTAGGAGAAAGAGAGTCGATGCCCTAAACCCACAACTTAAGTGACTTCTGGACTTCCGTCAAGAAGGCATTGACAGAGGTTTGAGAGCTGCAGCATTCAAATGGTAAGTTGCAACACTGCCTACAGTGTTACCTCTAGTTGAGGGCGTCAGTCTGTCAAGATATCCACACACGCGTCGCTTCATCAGGGGAGCAACTTTAAAAGATCCTCCACAGATGCATAGATTTCCAACCTGGAAATTACATAGTTCTTTCATCCCTCGCCAAACCACCCTTCCAGCCAATGAGAGAGATTCCATTGAACTGGCTGAGAATGAAAACTATATTTCTGGTGGCCATCACTTCGACGAGAAGGGTATTAGAGCTCGGAGTGCTTTCCATCAAACCCTAGCTCTGTATCTTCTACAAGGATAAGGTGACACTGAGAACCAATCCAACCTTTCAACCAAAGGTAAATTCTACCTTCCAGTCACCCAAGGTAAAGGTCATGGTACATGCAGAACAGAACATATCAGAGAAATAGGTGTCCATTTCTATTTCCCCACCAAATATGGGGAATAAAATAAGCCAGCCATCAGCAGGTCTCTCAAGGCTTGTATCATTGAAGCATACAAGCTCCACAAGCTGGATGTGCCACATGGAATCGCGTCTCATTCAGTGAATAGCATGATAACCGACACAGCATTTGCTAGGCATGCCACGGCAGAAGAAGTATGCAAGGAAGCAACATGGTCATCCATCTCAAAATTTATAAGGCACTATAAGATAAACACCTACAATTCGGCCAATGCTTCCTTCAGTAGAAGAATACTTCAACGTATCCTAGACGCAGAAGATGACCCACCCAGGACATGAGGACACTGCTATGGGTGGTCCCACCAAGATGTCCTCCCTCTCCAGAGGGAGAAAGTACCATTGGATACTTACCATGAAGTGTCCTTCTCCTCTGAGGAAAGGAGGACATCTTGTCCCTCCAAAGTGATCATCAATCTGTCAGTCAACCAATCAACCAATTAGCTTCAGGATTCCTTCCTATTTCAACTGTTCTACACTTAAGTGTTCTTAATTGTTTTTCGTTAATATTATATATTACCTGTTTTATCCAGTTCTATAAAGTAGCTTAACTGCTTTTCAGAGTTGCCAGAACTGAAGGGTGGGTGACTCCTACAGCAGAGATAGGAAAGGTGGGCTACAAATAATGTAAATAAATAAATAAATAAATATGGGTGCTGTGAGAAAGAATAGGGAAAGGTTACAAGGGAAAATTAAGTGTGACCCCCCACAAGTCCTTGCAGGTTCACTACTTATCAATATGTCTAATTCTCAACATGGCCAAATCTGGGGATACTTAAATCTGGAGACTGGAACTATGAACAGACAAGACAGATCTTCCTGTAAACCTGAAAAAAGCCCCAGGTTTTCACAAAAGTCTGAAATCTAAAAAGAATACATTGGGGGGTTAAAACACACCGCAATTATAAGAGGAGCACCTGTAGTTTTAAAGAAATTGTTTCCCTCAGTGGCCATTGCCAGGCAACCACAACAGTATTGTTGGCTTGCAAACTTGAGTTTCCTCAATGTGAGAGAGCAGGGCCCCTTCCAGGGCTGATTTGGCTCCTGACAGAGGACCACCAGCAACTACTGAGTTACTTGCTACTGCTGAATAGGAATTTCTACTGCTGAAACCAGGATTGGCTGCTTGCTAGTGGTGAACAGCAGCCCCCTCACAGAGGCCAGTGTGGTGTAGTAGTCAGAATTTCAGACTACAATCCAGAAGACCAGGTTTGGAATCACCACTCTGCCAAAGAAGCTCAGTGGGTGACCTTGGGACAGTTACACATTCTGAGCCACCCAGGTGTGTAGCGATCACCTGGTGACTTGCTGCTATGCAACAGCAGCCACTATATAACTCAACTGGACAACTTACTACCATGCAAACAGGTCTGGCAGTGGCTATTGGAAGACCTGATGCCGTGCAATTCACCTTGTTCCAGCAGCAGCCACCACACAGCTCACCTGAGTGATTTGCTACCACACAAATAATGGAATTTGGCTGGTCATTTCCCAGAGAAAGGTTGCCAGGGAAGGAGGGAAAGACTTGGAGGCAGTGTGGTGTAGTGGTCAGAATATCAGACTAGGATCTGGGGGACCCAGGTTTGAATCCCCACTCTGTTTATGGGAGCATACAGAATAAAATAGAGGAGAGGAGAATTATGTAAGCTGCTTTGGCTCCTCACTGAAGAGAAAGAGGCAGTACAAATGAAGTAAATAAATAAAGCTGAAGACTGGAGGGGGGCAGATAAAAGGTAGGTTCTTGGTGGGTGTGAGAGCGCAAGAGAATGTAGTGAAAGGGAAGAGGATATGGTGTTTGCCAGAAAAAGGAAAAGAGAAAGTAATGCAGCAGGAGGATATAGGGGGAAATGAGGTGCCAAGTGAGCAAGGCCAGCAGCACCGCAGGTCAGTGAAAGCTGCTGTCTCCTGTCGTGTAAGCCAGGCAGGTGTAAGCAGCTCCTGCAGCAGGTGAGCAGGCTGGTCAGTGAGTTGTTGGCCCAAGCAAATGAGTGAGAAGAAAGGAAGGATGGAGATTTCTCCCCTGCCCAAGAGTCTTGGGGGTGCCCCCCTTAAGAATCAATTAACCTAGTGTGGGGGGGGGGGGGGGTTAGACAAAAAGAAATACATACATAACAGCCACATCCTAAAACTCCTTCATATTGAATTAATATGGATGACCAGTTTACCAGAGTGGTGAAATTATTTTACACTGCAGCTCTTTGCTCATCTATATTATGACAAATATGGTATAATTCCTTTTTGCCATACATTTTAAGTAGGGTAAAGGATGAAGTCTCTTCACTAAGTGCTAAGGCTTCCCTACATTTCCTGTGTGGTTGGAAGTTAAACTGTATTAGTTATCTGTGGTTAGTGATATCATGCCCCACAACTGTGGAGTTTCATGGCAGTACCTTTTGTTGGTGGACAGTTTGCTTTCCTTGCTTTTGCCATATGGTTTTTATATTTACACGTGTTGACTAAGATCCAAAATAGCAGCTTTTGTGTTTTAAAAAATGCCTTTGAATTCTAATTATGTACTAGTATTTTGGGGCACAGGGTCCTTTATAAAAAGCATATCCCAGTACCTCTAAAGTTACATTGTATGGCGAGTGTTTGGGTAAAAGAAATCACTTTTTGTTTAAATGTATACAAGGAACCCTTGGGAGGGGTTCCTGGGTTTTGGCAGTTTTACAGAGTTGTTGTGCACACCACTGTTTAAAACACAAAATCTGCTTAAATAAAAAATGTGTGTAACAAATGTGTATGGAGAGTTCTACTCTTATCAGGATTTGCTTTAATCTCCCATTGAACCTTTTAGCTCTGCAAAGAATTAGGCACCAGTGACAAAACATTGCAGCAATTCATGGAGGAATAAGAGGTGCAACACGAGCAGCCAAGGAATATAAAAAAACCTACAACCACTACAACACTTTAGCACATACCAAAGAAGTGAGCAGACTTTCCCATTTATACCCACTTGGTAAAATGATAATCTGTATTCACCTTTTATAATCCTCAATGTTCCATTACACTTTAACATCACACTAAGGATGCATTCACGTTGGCAGTTTACTGCTAGAAGAAAAGATAAACACTTCTAGGGCTATATAGCTCTCATTAGGTCTTGCTCTGATTATAGGAATGGCCTCAACTATGAACAGAAAATGAGTGAAAAAGTAAGGAAGTACACTTGACAAATGCAGGTGAGGAAAAACATATTTCAAGTAACCAGGTTTGGGCAAAGATATGGGAACCAATATATTAGACTCCCCACTGCCTCCTTTTCATTTTACCAGAGGAAAGCAATATGTAGGTAAATGCACTCTGGAACCTACTCTGTAACAACAAAGAAAGAACAAAAAGTACCAGAGAATCATTGCCTTCTCTTTTCTCCTGGCAACTCCAAGGCTGATGAAGGGGTTGATAAGGGGATGATACATTCCTGACTCTTCAACTCTCCTCTCAACACAGGAACTGGGTTTGAAATGGGATCAGCAAAGCTGAGCATTGTTTTGTCTCTCTCTTGCTTCCCTCCCCCCATTGCAGCTCCTAATTTGGGAGGAGGGACATGGTGTTTCTTAGCAAATCATGAATACCATGATAGTTTTGAGAAAACAAATGAGAGTTCATACAGAAAAGTAGCCCTGACTGTGCATTTTCCATTAAAACAACCTCAGTAATGGCTAAAAAGAGCCAATGATGTGGGAGGACCATTGGATATTTACTGTGAAGGCTCATTCTCCTCTGAGGAAAGGTGGACATCTTGGTGGGTGATTCCTACCATCCACCCAGGGACTTAGGGTAGATTAAATATAGCGAGTCAGTACAGTCAACAAAATGGGACGTTTAATAAACAATGCATTAAGATTGTAGAAGTTTGGAATGACCAGAAGAAACTGAAGCATATCGTAAGAATTAACATGACACATTAACTGGTACAAAAATTACATAATAGGATCCTACTTATGGTTAGCTATACACAGCAGTATAGATTACAGTCCTTAGTCATTTATTCCAGTAAATTTGTGAACCGTTTTGTACAGTGCAACCTTATTACTGGTACAGAAAAGGCCTCTTGAATAATTCAGTTTTACATAGTTGTAGAAAGCCATGACACTTGGAGATTTTCTGACCTCCTTGGGCAAACCATTCCATAAGGTGGGAGCCACAAAACGGGGAAGGCACATGTACAGGCACTTGCTGATTTTGCCCATTTACAGGTTGGCATCTGCAGAGGCCCCTGCAGTAATGGCAGAGCATGGGAGAGAGGCAGTCTTGCAGATATGAGGGTCTAAGGCTATGAAGGGTTTTGTATGTGATAGCCAAAGTTTAAATTGAGCCTGGTAACTGATGGGCAGCTAATGGAGTGTCTACAGAATAGGGTTAATGTACATACTCCAACTAGCTCCCACTAGTAGCTGACCTGCAGCATCCAAATTGATTCTGGAGGGAGACCAGTGTACAGTGCATTACAGTAGTCTAGTCATGATGTTACTGTGGCATGAATCCAGGTGGACAGATGAACCATATCAATGTAAGGGCCATTTTACAGGCTAGGCTGAATTTGCAGAAAGCATTTTTTAACTGCTGCATTACATTGCTTCTCCAGTAATAAAGCTAGATCCAATATAACCCCAAGGCTCTTAATTGAGCTACTAAGGGTCAGTTGAACTTCATCAAAAGTGCAGAAAACAATGTCCTTCAAGAATTCCACCTTCCCAACCACCATTACCTGTGTCTTTTCAGGGTTTAGTTTCAGTTTGCTCTGTATTAGTCAATTAACCACAGCAGCCAGGCATGAATCAGGACCTCTATCACCAGGAGATTTGGTTAAGGGTATGTGGAGCTGAGTATGGTCAGCATATTGATTACAACCAGCTCCAAAAATGATTTGTCCTAAAGGCTTCACAGAGAGATTAAAAAGCATGGGGGCTAGAGCTAAGCACTGTGAACCTCACAAGATAGGTCCCCCACTGATTATAACTGGTTTCCAATAGCAGCCCTTTGAGTCCAATCTGTGAGTTGAACAAGTTCAGTGCACATACCCTGATACCTGTGTCTGTTTCCAGGCACCTCAACAAGATGGCATGATCTACTGTATCAAAGACTGCAGATAAATCCAATAAGAGCAACAGAGAGGCTTGACCTTTGTCCATACTCAGACAGAGACCATCAGCTAAAGCTAGCAGAGCTGTCTCTGTCTCATAGCCTGGCCTGAAGCCAGTCTGATAAGGGTCTAGAACAGGTGAGTTATCCTAGAAGATTTGGAGTTGGTCTGCTAGTGTGCTCTCAGTCACTTTGCCCAGAAAGGTTAGATTAGAGACTGTGTGATAATTGGCCACATCATTTTTCCTCTACGGATTTTTTTTTTAAGTATTGGATAGCTGTCTTTTTGAGTGGCCAAGGGAAGGTTCCTTGAGTTAGTGACTGCCTCCCACTCATCAACCAACCTTTCTTTTATTTGCCCCCCACACACACCAGACTTCAGCTTTATTTATTACTAGGAATAAGGCTAGTTGTGGAAATAAATACGAGCTCTAGAAAGAGGGTCTGGGGGAGTGCCCTGGCTCTGGGCACTCAGTGTCAATTCACTGTGGTGATCTGAGCAGAGTATAATGACACAGAGTCCGCCGTTTTCTCAATGGGAACTGATTTCTGTCATCTGGAGTGGGAGAACTCCATTGAAACAGTGGGAGATCTCCAGGTTTCACCTGAAGATTGGGAACCCTAGGGGAAAGTCAGCCACACAGGAGGGGGTTGAAGAGAATGGTATGATGGGCCCTGGTGCACCTCATGAGCCAGCCAGCCATGGTGGAGGCAAGCAGGAGGGAGAGCCGTTTTCAGTGTATTCTGACATGAATGGGCAAGCTGGCAGTGGGCAGGGGAGGGGGTTGCAGTGAACCAAGCCTGGTTGCCTACCAACAGCCAGTGAGGGAAAAGTTAGTTCCACAGAGGAGTGAAGCAGGAGAAGTGTCTTTGTCAAGAGAGAGAAAGCCATCTGCCAGTAATTCTGACAGGCAACAATGGCTGAATTGGGAGTGGGTGGGGAATAGGAGCAAGCCCAGCACCCGGCCAATGGCACGCAAGTACTCCTGAGTGGCGACTGGTGACCCAGTGGCTGATGGAAGCACACTGCACAGCCAATGGGAGAGCTGGAAATGGCCAGTATGCTAAGAGAATTATTATATAGAGTTAATGTAGATTAGAGTGCTTTTGAACATGTGCAGAGTACTTGTTTGCTGTGGCATGCCTACCGCCAGCCCCTAAGGCACATCTGGCTTTAAGAGGAATAAAACAGCTTCCATTGCAGAGAACGGCGGGGGGGGGCAATATAGTAAAAGGAATGACAGGATTGGCCATTGGGAACAATGAGAGATTCTGGAATGGCCATTGAATATAATTAGGACCAGGAATTGCAATTGACTTGCAGGGGTTCCATTGAAATATATTACAGCAGTACACCAAAGGTGAAATTAAAATGCAGAGTGTATTCTGAATGAAGGTCTCTGGTCCCAAATTGACTGAAGGACAGCCACCTGGGAGGCTGGGAGTAGCAGAAGTGTTCTGCGAGTGAAGTTAGACCCCTTGCCCCGCAGTGAAATGACAGCCTGTAGGATGAGACCCAGCGTTCAGGGCCTGGGATGATGGCCCCTAGAGTGGAATGACAGTCCTTTGGAAGAGAATCAGTGCTGTAGGATTGGAATGACAGCCCCCAGAGTGGAATGATGGCTGTTGAGAGTAGCAGAAGTGTTCTGCCGGTGCAACCACAGGCCCCAGAGTGGAGTGATGTTCCCTGGGTATAGCATAGAAGAAGAGAAAAAGAAGAGTTTGGACTTATACCCCATCCTTCATTCGGGGTCTCAAAGTGGCTTACAATCTCATTTTCCTTCCCCTCCCCTCAACAGACACCCTGTGAAGTAGGTGGGGCTGAGAAAGCTGTCTTGAGAACTGCCCCTGAGAGAGCAGCTCTGTGAGAACTTGTGACTGACCCAAGGTCACCCAGCTGGCTGCATGTGGAGGAGTGGGGAATCAAAGTCGGTTTTTCCAGATTAGAGTCCGTGCTGTTGACCAGGACAGCAAACTGAACCACTACACCAAACATGCATAGGGATGCAGGGGTGTTCTGAGACTGGAGTGACAGGCCGCAAGTGGGAAGACATGGCCTAAGAACACAATCAGTGCTTTGGGACTGCAATGACAGGACACAGTTTTTGTAAAGAAGAAATTATACTAAAGAATGTGGTGGTATAATGGACTGCACCACTCAGATTGCAGGGATGGATTCCATCTTTGAATGCCTCTTCAAAAAAAAAATGCAAGTAAAAGGCTAATCTACAAAAAAGTTGCATGATCTCTAAGCGAAGACAGTATTGACTCTGTTGTCTCAAGGCCGCTGACCTTGTTCTCCTTTTCTGCATGTTATCCTCACAACCACCTTGAGATAGGTGAGGTGGTTGGTGGGCTAAGGTTTCCATTTGCAGGGAGCTTTAACACATCAGAGGGCATCCCAAACTGTGATATGCCGTAATGATTCCTGTTGTGATTGTCCTACATGCCTGGTCTGTGGAAAGAACTGTCTTGTATGTTCACAGCTCCAGTCTTTGGATTTTATACATGGATGTGGCCTTGCTGAGAATGAGACGTATTGATCAATCATGTTTGAACTGTAGTGGGGAATCTGCCACCAGTAGGATTAGATAGTGCAGAGCAAGGTAATCCTGTGATCCAACACTGTTAAGACAGCTTCAGATTTTCATTGGAGAAGGGGGCAGTGGAGAATAGGTGTGAAGCCTGATAGGTCAGGAAAGGAATTGGTATTGAAGTGAATCTCATAGGTCAGGTCCCACTTTCTGTATTTCATTTTCCTGTGCTCCACTACCAGGGCTTTTTTTGGACTAGCTATGGGGGGGGGGGACCCGCAGATCTGCCCTCACAGAGGAGGGAGAGCTTGTACCTGAAAAAAAACCCTTGGTCTTAAAGGTACCACTGGACTGTTTTGGATTGGTAGCTGGGGCGGGGGGGCCCACAGATCTGCAAAGAAGGAAAGAAGGAGAAAAAGAGAGAGAAGGAGAGAGAGAGAGAGAGAGAGAGAGAGAGAAGGAGGTAAGAAAAGAGGGAAGGCAAAGAGATGGGGGGAGGTTCTCTCACCCCCCAATCAAGGCCCCGCCGCCACCCCGATCAAAGACCTACCACCGCACAACAGCACTCACAGGGAGAGTGGAGAAGGAGGCGCGGCAAACCCTGACGGGGCGGTGGCAAGCCGCCTGGGGAGATCCACGACAGGAACAGAGGCCCCGACCTGGGCAGGCAGGGCGGAGTCTCACGGCAGCATTTGGGCAGCGGCTGGGGACACGGATGACCCAGACCGCGGCCAGAGCACTGGGAGCTCAGATCGGAGGCAGCGGGAGGCGGGGAGCCAGGGCCGGAGGGCGAGCAGGCGGGAAGGACGCCAGCGGCCACAGGAGCCGGCCCCATGGCAAGGCAGGAGGCCTCAGTGGGAGGGGAGGGGCCAACAATAACTGGGAGGGCCGGGAAAATAGCCCTGTCCACTACTAAGCAAGACAACAGGCTCCAGGAAGAGGCCACCCCCCCCAGCAGGTGTGCGGAGCTCCTGCCACCTCCTCCTCCTCCAAGCAGGCTTGGAAGCCTTGTGGGCGGATTAGTGCCTGCTGGACGTGACGCTGGTGGCTGGCAGCGGGCAGGAGTTTGGGGCCCACTGGGGCTTGGTACCAGCAGCCTCAGGTGACTTTTGTGCCATGTTCGGCGGGGCTCTGTGGGAGGCGCGGGCAGAGCAGGAGCAGCTGTACAGCGTGGAGCCCGAGTGCCTGGCGCCGCTGCTCGACCTCGGCAAGACAGGCCACATGGTGCGGCTGGGTCCAGAGCTGGCCGAGTGCCTCCTGCTTCAGTTCCCAGGCGTCAAGGAGGTGTGTGTCCCCTTCGGCGTCTCCTTCCAGACTGAGGGCAAAACACGGGCCGCCGGCTCTGTGGGTGGAATGCAGGCCACTCAGCCAGGGGATTGGCAGATGTTCGAAATGGAAGATCTGGCACCAAACTGATTTTGGAGCGCATCGAACGTTGCCAGACGAAAACAGAATTATTTATAGGAGAGATTTATTTGCTATGTTTATATTCTACATTTTTCACTGATGGGAACCCAAAGCAGTTTACATTCTTCACTTCTCCATTTTATCCTCACAACACTGTGAGGTACATTAGGGTGAGAATATGTGACGAACACTAGGTCACCCAGCAAGCTTCCATAGCAAAATGGGTATTTGTACCTGGGTCTCCCAGATCCTAGTGTTATACTGTAACCACTACCCCACACTGATGCTCAGCTCTCCCTCTGTCTGTTCCTCTTCCTGGCAGCCTCTCCATGGGGAAAGTCTGTCCAAGGTGCAAAAGTTGTACAAATTGTGTGACATTGGTATAGGGTTGCCAGGTCCTACCTACAGCCAGTGGGAGAATCCTTGGTTATCTCTGGAATCTTCTGACATGTGCGCAAAGCATGCACAGTATGATGACATCACCCAGAAGTGACGTCACCATGTCACTGTCGTCAGGGGTGATGTTCTAGTTTTTGGGGAAACTCGTATGGTTTGTATTTGCCCAGAAACTAGAGCATTGGCGATGTGATGATGTCAGTTCTGGGTGATGTCATGTCACATTTTGGGCCAGTTGGTGGCAGGATTTCCCCTGCCGGCCAGCTGACTAGGAGTGGGGACGCGCCCCACAAAAGCAGGGGTTCCCCTGCCCCCAGCAGGGGTCTGGCAACCCTACATCAGTAGCCACTGTCCCACTTGGATGAGTCTTGCAAATTGCTTGGTAGCAAGTTGCCTAATGGTCGTTGCTAGGTGTGGCCCTGGTGATCCTCCCTCCAGAGCAGGAGGGGGTGGCAGTAGTAGATTGGAAGGCCATAATAGCCCTGGAAAAGGCCCTGCCTCTGTCTTTTAGTGACAGAAACCTTAGTTGAAAGTCTGGAATTATTGTTCTGGTTGCCTAGAAACACCCGTAATGGCCTATGAGATATTCTTTTTTAAAAGTATTAGCATTGGTTTTATTATTTTTAACCCCCAGTTTATTTATTTTAGATTTCAGATTTTTCTTCAGATTTGGGGCTTTTCTCGGGGTTGCAGAAAGATCTATCTTATTTGTTCATGGTCCCAGTCTCTGGATTTAAATATCCACAGATGGGACCATGTTAATAATTAGATATGTTGATGATGATATGATGCAGTGAATAAGGCACCAACATTTTTAACTGTAACACAAATATGGGATGCTCACTATTTTGTATGGTCTAGCTTGTTGGTAGTAAATTAGGTACCGAAACAGAGCCTTGACTGCTGTATGTCCTCAGTCAGCCCCTCCACAAAGTATTTGATTTCTGCAGCATGACAAAAGCTGTCTAACTCTGGAGAAATAGGTGCATTCTTCTTGTGTGCGTTGGAATTATTATTAGTCAATAAATCCTTTCTGTTCACCTTTTGTGCTATGGTTGTTACTGTTAAGTTGATACCAGAGAATACAAGATGTCAAGTAAGTGGGTGCTGTGGAAACACAGTCCTAAAAAAGGCAGCCTTTGAGTTGATCCATCACATTAACTTTTGTGGTCTTAACTGAGGAATAATGGCTTGAATCCCACCTAGAATTAATGTGAGTGCAAGGGATGGATGTTTTTTGTCTTTTTTCTCCCTTCTGCAAGGAGACCTGATTCTCCCAAGCTATTTTGGAGGGTTTCTTGGGAATAGCATTTCAGAGAGCATCCGGAACTGCCACAAAAGGGAAATTTACCATTCTTTACACTTGCAGAAATTTTAGATGGGATTCAAGCCAAAATGCTACTTTGAAGATTTAATTACTAACCTAAGGAGGACTAGAAATTAGAAGTATTTGTCATCCTAAGGGATATACCTGCAGACAAGTACTGAAAAAATTTGCAGGTGAAAAATTCACATGTGAAAAAGTGACAATGTGGAGTTTATTGCTTCTCATGGTGGCTGCCACCTTGTAGTATGGCTGTTATTTTGTCTGCAGCATTTAGAAGTTTCTAGAACCCTAGAGGGTTGCTGTGGCATAGTGACAGGAGGCATCTCTGAAAATAAGGAAGTTGTTGCAGGTGAAGAGATCACCATGCAGTGGCTATTTGTGTGGATCAGCCATAAGTGACTCTTTAATCATGTGTCAACAGATTTTAATCATGTGTAGCACTTAACACCCTCAGTTGACTCCATGTGGTATGATTTTGTTAAAAATATGATTTTTAAATGAACAAAGAAGATTTTGTGAAATAGATGAGCTTTCTGATTTAAATTTACAGAGACACCAGCAATAAATGTAGCATTGTGCTCTTGTCTGTAATTTGATGGAATCTGAAGGGTACTTTTTTGTGTGGAAAGGAATATATTCCTTATTAGACTCATGTTGATGAACAGTCATTTAAAAAGTTGAGTAAAGAGATTGTGTATACTTCAGTTATGCTGTAGCTTATTTCTGCCAGCTCTTTTTCTTTAGAATTTATATCCCACCTCTTCCAGTGATTCAAGGTGATGTACATGGATCAATAATAAAAACAAAAACAAAACACATTAACAAAACCAGATTTTTTAAAAACCCTACCTCACAATTTGCACCATCTTGTTTCCAAACAAAACCATCTCAGAATTACGTTAATCAAATGCCTTTCTGAATAGAACAGTTTTGCATGTTCATTGAAAAGCAGAAGTGAAGGAGCAGTTCGGACTATTTCTGGAGACCATTCACCTTTGAAAACAGATGGAATAGTCAGAAGGCATTTATTAGCTGACCTGAGTTTACTAGCAGGATTATGCAGGAAGGACTGTCCAGTATGTGGGCCCTAAACTGTGAAAAACTTTGTAGGTAAAAAATCCGTATCTTGAATTGAGTGTATAAACACTGGTAGATAGTGAAGTAATTTTAAAGATGGCATAATATTGTGGCGGTGCAGTACTGTCATCAGAAAGCTTACAAGCTGCCTTCAAGGACAGTGCCACATAAAGTGTGTTGAAGCAGATCATCTGAAAGGTTGCAGATGCATGGGTCAGCAGAGTCGAACAGGAAGTCACTTATGTATTGTATGAAGATGGTAGGAACCAGCCCCAGAACTAAGGAGCCCAGACTCACCATTCCAAATATATTTTTTTCTCTGTCATATTAAACGAGTTTAAAGTTGCCTGTAAGTAATAAATGCAGTTGCCTACAACCAAAAAATGGGAGAAAAACTCAACCCTGCATGAGAAAGAAAAAGAAAGTAACAAATAACTATGCATGTAGTTCAAATATACAAAATATCATATATAATTTAATATTACATTCAGAAATGCCAAGATATCATTTGAAAACAGCAATCCTAAAGTTCAGCGTATAAATACCTAATCCCAGTGGTTCATCATATAAATACCTATTCCCAGATGGTCACAAAAAACTTGCAGATCATCATCATCTTGTATCCCATCTTGGGTCAGGCTAGGAAATTGGTATAGCTCATGGTGGCCTATGTTGCATTTAAATTTAATTTTGAAACAAATGTAGAGATAACAGATTTGGCCTTCCAACTGCAGATTTCCTTCCAACTGCAAATTCATTTCCTTGAATTTTGCATATAGTTCTGATAAGTTAGCAGTGTCATGCCTGAACTCTTTGAGTTCATTGCTGAGTAAAGCATTCATGTCTTCAAAAAACTCCACAAGAGTGTCAAAAAGGTTATAAAAGCATCTCACACAGTTGTCTTTTGATAGCCAACGAACTTCACTATGAAGCAGCAGATGCTCAAAACCTTCATCATTCTCAACACAGAGCTGTCAGAATAGTCAATCACTGAGAGCATGGGCTTTGATTTTATTGACTGCAGTAATGACGGTGTGTAATGACGTGCGGGCAATCACTGAGGTGTTTTACAACCAGATGTTGGCAATGAATGACACAGTTAATGGTAAAGGCATTTGGCACTGCTTTTTTTCAACAAAGCAACACACGCAGTAGCAGCCAGTTGCATCAAGGTCCATCAGTTGCACAAGCAAATATATTTGTAAGCGGGATTTCCTTATCTTTAAAGAATTGTTGAACAACATGAAATATTGACTCCCCTGTAGTATCTGTTCTAAGTTGTCTTGGAAATAACAACTCTTGGGCCAAACTTTTGTCTTTTATAAAATGCACATAAGCGAGAAGCAAAGATTCGTTTCCTGGCAAAGTTGACTCATAAGTGAACAAGGTGGTCAAAGGGGCTCACCCTTTTGTGCACTCTCCTAGGTAATCCACCAACCACTTTTGGGAACCACTAAATTAAACTCTGTAATAGAATTTACATGGTGAGGGCAACTGGAGCTTTAGGTTGCTGTTGTCTAGAACTGTTGAGGCCTGTGGTACAAGGTCCCTTTGAAAACTTTTAGCCACAAACTAAGGTCCCAAGCTCCTATGGTTAACCATTGTTAAAACCCTAGTTTCTTATGGCCAAGAAACAAATATCAGTTTTTCAAAGTGCCCAAATTTGGACATCCCAGTTATGGTTGCCAGCAGCCATGTGGGGCCTGGACGTCTCCTGAAATTATGACTGATCTCCAGACTACAAAGATCAGTTCACCTGGAGATAATGGCTGCTTTGGAGGGTGGGCTTTATGGCATATCCTGCTGAGGTTCTTCCCTTCCCCAGGCTCCTCTGGGGAGTTCTCCAGGAGTTTCCCAACCCAGAACTGGAAGCCCTAGGAAGTCTTTAATGTGATATGCAAGAGAAAGAGCATGTGAACCTAAGGGATTCAGATTTATTCCTTTCACAAACCGTGTAGCTTCTTCACCACTTATGAATGCAACCATAGTCCTTGCTTATCTGTCCCCGACTCTGCACCTCAGACCTACCACTGTGCTTCTGGGTATAATAAAGAAACTATAATAATCCTTTTAAATAAGTCATTGGAATAGTGCTTGTGGATGGTTGGGTATTTTGATGTGGAAATACTATGTCCATAGTACATGGAATAATTACTTAGCCCAGGGAATTTAAACGACACAGGAGCAGGGAATGTTTGGGAGACTTAAATGCACTTGTTCAGTATACATGACAGCAGAAGTATATGTTAAATATAATTCCATGATGCACTGTCCTAACAATATAGTCAAGTATTTGAGTCACCTTGGGGGGCAAACCAACAGAATTTTCCAGGGTACAACTTTGTCAGGTACAAATAGAATGAAGGCCTATCAGCCCATATATCTAGGGCAAAAGTGGGATGGGTATTACATAGAAGGCCAGTTAGAGTCAGGTGGGGAAATGACCTTTCTGTAACATGCTTATACCCAATCATGTGAGCACACAGTTCATCCTTATGCACAAATACACAGCCATCATTCTTTGATCTCATGCAGGAAATTACATGTGTTGGAATGCATAAACATTTTCTGAAGAAAGCATGTTTAAAATATTGGGGTTGGTGTTATAAATAAGGCTTCCCAACTTTAAATGATCAGACAGAACATTTGCCTCTGTAGGTAAAGAATGCAGATTAAGTGAATATTAGAGCATGTACCTTTAGAAGAACAATATAATCTGATCCTAATTTTATTTTCTCAGTGGCAAGTATATTGATTTTACTGTAATTTACTCCCATGAACATGTATGGGATTACAGCCTGACTCTCCTTCAAATTAGCAATGCTGTATTTCTTAAATCATATGTGTATAGCATTCTGCCCCCCAAGCCTGTCCAGGAATGGGAGGGAATCCTATACTTTTACAGTACATTAACAACAACCCAGAGAGGTAGGCTCTATGGATTTCAGAACTATAAGCCACCAGAATTTCTCAGTATTCTATAATCCCCTCCAGCTCAGAGCAGAGATTCAGATCTCTCAGCTGGCATCTAGGGTTTAACACATTAGCATCTCATTCCCAGAGATGTACACTTAATGCGCAATGGTAGCGTGTGGCCAGGTAGGCACAGGAAATAGGCTTGGAATCCCAGTTACAACATCAAAGACCAGTTAGAAACAAGAATAATGTTTATTCAGTCAGAGCTTAGCAAAATAGACTATAAGTTTACAAAATAAGAAAGCCTAAGGCGATTTGCCTTAACTAAACATTACTGATTCATAGTTACCCCATTCAGGAACCTCTTCAGTCCAAATAGTCCAAGGGATCATGAAGGGAAATCCCATCATGGCACTCCATGTGCTTTAAGTTCCAAAGCAATCCTTTGTCCTCCAACAGACAGCATGGCAGGACAGCATTTCCAGGTGCAATAAAGCTCAGAGCTCACTAGCAGGAACAGAGAGCAAGAGACAGAGAGAGTCTCTCTCATTGGGTCTGAACAGATATAGTCCAATTTAAGTCTCAATCAGCTGTGGCCATCAGCCAATTGGAGTGGACATAGGTGTGTCCAATTTGTTAGTTGTCATGGGTACAACTGGGGATAGACTGGAAGTTTGGAAACCACGCCTGCAGTCACATGGCCCCAAACTCGAGCTTCTCCATTGCTGATGTGACTTTTTGCCTGTGAGCCAGCCATCAGGTCTGGCTTTTGGCATGAACGTGTGAAGAATGTGGGTTTATGGCATGCAATTGAGGCCATGGGGCCTACCATTTGGCTTGTAACAGGAAGTAAGGCACAGCCTGTTACCAAAAGACAGAACAGGAGAATGCAGGAGACATTTAGAAATCAATATTTCTATACAATATGCATAACATATAAGCACAGAAACAAAAATTACTAAAGGGTCCTCTGTTATTTTTATAAGTTTTGTAATGTTATGTACCACTTTAAATACAGTCTGCTGAAACTTGTCATTGTTCAATAAACTACATAATCTGTTTGCTTACTGTTGTGTAATGGCAGAGTCCACTATAGCATTTATCATAGTTTTCTTCTGTGCAGTATGTAGACCTAAATGGTTTAAATTTTACAATGCTTTTATATTCATAGGTTTGCCACCACTTCAACTACTATTTGAGATGGGAAGACTGCTCTCAGAATGCTCCAAGGAAGGGAAACATAATAGGGTGCATTTGTGATCACTTAGGCAAAATGTTCTCCCCCATCCTAGTAGTCCCACCTTTGAATTGAGGGGTTATTTCCTTCAGACAAGAGCAGCCATTACACTGATTATATCCCTTTTTTACATGTTTTCACTCACTGACAAACAACTACTGTACAGTCCATGCTTCTAAATAAATAAAAACTGCCTCGCAATTAACTTCTTTACTTAGGGCAAAGCTATTAACATCTTACATTCTGTGACCAGTTCTGCAGTATTTGGTGAACCATTTGCCCAGTATCATTGATATTTGGAAGGGGCATAAGCTGAACTAACAAAGATAGAAGTAAAACATTGCTAATTAATATGTGGAGAGGTCAGGAGGAATGAAACAAAGAAATTAAGCAGGGCCTTAGTCAAAAAAACAATGATTTCCATACATTAACAAATACTACTATATGGTCAGAAATTAATATAAGCAAGGAGTACTTACTGCAGCTGCTGTCTAGACATACAACTTGATTAGTTGGGTTGCCAGCCTCTAGGTTGTAGCTGGATATATCCTGCTATTACAATTGATCTCCAGGCAACAGGGATCAGTTCACCTGTAGAAAATGGCAGCTTTGAAAGATAGACTCTCTGGCATTATACTCCATTGAAGTTCCTCCCTTCCCCAAACCCTGCCCTCCATAGGTTCTGCTCCCAAAATCTCCAGGTATTTCCCAACCTGGAGCTGGCAACCCTAAAGAAGTAGTTGTGCATTCTCAAGGAAGTCTGCCAACACTGGGGAAATGTGAGCTTTGCTAATCATGCCAGTACTTGCCTGTGGGTTTTCATCATGATGGACAGTGCTGCCATTCAGTAAGAATCTTGCTAATGTAATATAACATAGCTAGTTCTTCATTAAATAGATGTGTTAAGTTCTCTGAAAGGAGAAGCCGGCTCCATGAAGATAAAAACGACAGCTTTATTATAGATCCATAAAATACAACAGTCCATCAAACGACTGCAAGAGGCATGGAATGTAATCAGCCTAATTAAGGGCTGAGTTCCAACACCAGCTGTATGGCAAGCCAAAGAGGCCAATACAGTTTCCCTTATCTTGGAAATGTATTTGATATGTAAAAGAGGGGTTTTGTTCAAGAGACACCAAAGACAAACCTATCCTTAGGTACATGAAACAAGTCGCGTCATTCTATGGATCCTGGCTTTATTGTCCCAGAGGATCCTAATATTCTTCCAAATTGTGATTAGTAAACAAACAAATGTCAATGTGTCTTTTGCACTAGTTAAGAAAATTATGAACTATAGAATTAACAAAAATAGGTACTGGATATTCCATATGTAAAAGCAGTAAGATCCGGCTAGCCTGATCTCATCAGATCTTAGAAGTTAAGCAGGGTTGACCCTGATTAGTGTTTGAATGGGAGACCACCTAGGAATACTAGGGTTGCTACACAGGGGCAGACAATGATAAACTGCCTCTGAACATCTCTTGCCTTGGAAATCCTACAGAGTCACCATGTTGGCTCCTTGATGATAGGGTTGCCAGGTCCATCTTTGTCCCCAGGAGGGGACATTGGGGGGACGTACACGGAGGGGCAGGGCATCCCCAACGTGATGTCATGTTGGGGACGTACCAGCTCCATGCCCCTCCCCTGTGGGGATGGTCCCACCGGCTGCGAGCACTTAAAGGGGTCCCTTTAAGTGCCCACAGCCAGAGGGCCCTGCCTGCCCAGTCTCCGAGCAGCATTGCCCTTGCCGCTGGGAGATCGGGCACGTGGGGCCCTGTCCCACTGGCTGCTTGCACTTAAAGGGGTCCCTTTAAGTGCCCGCAACCAGAGGGCCCCACTTGCCTGATCTCAAAGAGGCAATGCTGCTTGGAGATCGGACACACGGCTCACAGCCACCAATTTCCCTTCTCTCAAGAGAGAAGGGAGAGGAGTGGCTGTGAATTTTGGGGCTTGGGGGCGGGGCTTCTTCAGCCAGATGGCCAGATGGCGGGTAGAACCCCACAAAAAGCAGGTAACCGGGGGGGTCTAGCAATCCTGCTTGATGACAAAAAAAACAAAAGAAAAGAAAAACTTATTAAAATACAGTACCACTGCTATTAAGTGATTCCCATTATTTTATCATTGATATTGGTATCTTTGACACTGATATTCTCTGAAATGGTATTGACAGACATATTTGATGGAACAGTCTAAAGACTTATACTTGTTTTGAACTCCCCATGTAGTTTATCATTTTCTGCCAAAGAATCTGTACAATGAAAGGTCAGTTACTTCTGTATATTTCAGCCCCAATTCACAAACAACCATTTTTTTAAAAAAAAAATTCTGAGAAGTCAGCTGCATCAGTTCTACAGCTTACTTCTTAAATGTCAGTGGCTAAAAATGCCTTTAGGGGGGCAAAAAGGTATAGGGAAATGTTTTGGGGTGCTTAAAATATTGATTGGGGAAGAAGCTGCAGAAAGAAAATCTGAACAAATCCTAGGTATGTGCATAGATAAAATATATGTTCCCCCTTTGAATTCTGGCTGTTGTGCCAAACCAGATTTTCTTGGCTATACCACACAACTAAAAGTTTATTTTCTTCAGCTTCCTTCACTCTTTTCCTCTTAATAGTAAATATCTCTCTCTGAAAATTTAATGTCTTGGTGTATGCTGTTACTATTTTATTGCAGGAGGAGAGACACCCACAAAATGAAGGCTTACACATGCTCTATTTTGTCTCAGTTGTACCCCTTATTTTTAAATTGTTCTTCAGTTGTGTTGTTTCACAAAATAGCTCTTTCCACTGACTTTTGGAATAATCCTGTATCTTTTGAGGTTGAACTTTCTAGCTATTTTATTGTCCATCCGTGCTTCTGAAAGGCTTTGATTAGCTCTGAGTAAAGATGCACTGCTCAGTAATTTTGCCTTTTGTTATTAGGAAGGTGTGGTGAGTCAGAAGTTATATTTGTAGAATTCTCTCTCTTTAATTATATAAAAACCTCTTCTTCTGTTCCTTCTCTTGTATCTTGCTGGTTAATTTTTGAAGCTTCCTGAAAGGAAGCTTATTTACAAAAAGTGTATGTATAATATATATACACACATATATTATGTAATGATATCCATTAATTGGTGCCCCAAGCACAGTGGTGTGTGACTGGACAGTACAGCCTCAATCATAGAGCCTATTAAACTTCATACCTTCTTCATATAGGTGGATAATAGCCTTGATTCTACAGCTGAGCTTAATTTTATTTGAATACATCAGTCTAGATAAATCCAAAGCGTGAATCTGTGTATCAAAAGCAATTTAGTAAAAGATATACCAAATTCTAATGCATATTCATCAGGTAACGATGGAAAAATATAATAAAATTCTTGAAGGGAATTATGTTCTTATATTCTAACTTCAAGTCTGGAAAAGAGTGCACCCGCTTAAAATGTGCCACTCCCCCCCCCCTTTTATTAAAAAATTTTTGGTGTCCAGTTAGTGAGGCTTTGATGCTGTGCAGCATGAGACGCAGTGCACTGCATAAACAGTGAGCTTCAGAAGTCTGAAGTCCCATTAGCCCTCTTTGCCACGTGAATTTGGGGAGGGGCTGTGGCTCAGTGGTGGAGCATCTGCTTGGCATACAGAAGGTCCCAGGTTCAATCCCTGGCATCTCCAGTTAAAAGGACCAGGCAGCAGGTGATTTGAAATACCTCTGCCTGAGACCCTGGGGAGCTGCTGACAGTCTGAGTGGACAATTCTGACTTTGATGGACCAAGGGTCTGATTCAGCATAAGGCAGCTTCATGTGTGTTCAGTTACTTTGGATCAGGGAAGGTAAATTCGATTTTAATGTATTGTATAGATTGTTTTAGAGGTATTGTTTGCTGGTTTTATTGTTGTAAGCCGCCCTGAGCCGCTTCGGCGGGAGGGCAGGATAAAAATCAAATAAAATAAATAAATAAAGGTATCTGGAAGCTCTTCAGCAGCTAATACTCTAGAAAAGGGTCCCTATCATTTTTGAATCTGAGGGTACCTTTACAAATCTGACACAGGGTGGTAGGTGCAACCCCAAAATGGCTGCCTCAGAAGGTAGAGCCAACTCCAAAATGTCAGATAATTAGGTTGTGCATAACTTTAATAGTAGCTTCAATATTTCAGTCAGAAGCTATTTAACAGGATGCCTTTTAAAATGAACATATTGTTTAAAAATATTTTCTTGCATATAAATAGCTTATTTTCAGTCATGCAGTAAAGATCCTTGTGCTATGATAGTAGCTGATGCCAAAGCAACTTTTAAAAAATCTGCAGTCAGATTTTCAATGACCAATCAGAAATCCTGCTGGGCAAAAACCCCAGCTAGCCTTTCCCACTTTCTAAAGACACATGGCAGGTACCAGGAAAGATGTTGGTGGGTGCCATTTTGTGGATCTCTGTTCTAATGGTGTTAATGTAGCATGCTCCTTTGCTCTGCATATGGTTCTGGTGCCTCCTTCCAGCATAGCTTCATCCTGTTCCTTCTGTGGTACTTCTTTCTTCTCTGTGGTCTCCCTGTAGTGCCACATACGGGATTTGAACTTGCATAGAAGCAGTTTCAGAACATTTTAGAGTTCTAGTCAAGCGGCAGGTGCTCAAATAGCTGTCCCCTACAATTTCTCTTTTCTGTGCATGGCTCAAGGATGGAGAGGCATGAATTACAGGCAAGCAAGCTGTCTTGGTCGAAGTCAACTTTTCAACTAATTACTGAGCTAATTAAATAAAACATCTATCCTTTTCCATTCTGATTATTACTTCCACTTGTTTGCCTAGGAACTGGAAATTTCTCAGCTCCAATAGAAGCAGTGTCCCTTTGCATATGTGCTCTCTGTAATAACAAACCAAGTATGCTAAAAAGGTTCCCTTTTGCCATTCCTTTTGAATTTGGAAGGCTAAGGGATATAGCAGCAGAGATTGCTGTGTAATGCTAGATATATGTGTGTGTCCACCTTTACTGTAAGAGAACAATGCGGGCCTGTGTTTGTATGATGCATGGTAAGTCACTGACTTGCATGTTTATACTGCACATATAATTATTTCAGTGCTGCCTTAAATTATTTGATTTATTGAGCCAAGGCTTGGCTCAGCCACTGCCTTGGGGTGCACTGGCTCCAGTCACCCTTCTTATCCTTTGTGAGTTTTGAGATAGGGAGGGGTAGGGGTTTCACAGCACCCACACTGACCTCTTCTCTTTGGGCTGCTCCCTTTGTTTTCCTCATTCAAGCCTATCCTACTCAGCCTCTGGTGGCAGGAGCTTAAACAGGTTGTGATGGTCCTTGTATTCCCTTTCCCATAAATCCATATCCTGTGCAGCTTCTAGGTCTGCTGTGACACTGGCCTTGGAGATTCCTTGCTGGTTCCCATACTTGACCCAGCTGTTGCTGGTCTTCCAGCCTGGCCAGATGTCAGGCTCCTGTTGGCCTCAGTCACTTGCTGGGGTTATGGTTCTGCAGCTCACCTGAACAGCAGTGTGTCTGGAAGAGAGTGCCAAGCCAGCTCCAGACGTTGGTATGTTTGCTCTCAGCTGCAATTATAAATCTCCATATTCTATGGTTTTTCTGATGTTTAGTGTATTCCCATCAATACTATATGCCCTTTGTTAGATGATGAGAGCAAAGATTATCAGGAGTTTGGTGTGACAAAGAGTTTTATATTTATTTTTCTGTGTAGGGACAATTTCTATAAGATGTTAGTCACCTTTAAATTCAATACACCCATTGTGTATGTGAACAAGAGAATCTTGGTGCATGTAGAGATGTGAAGGCCCGGGAAAAAACCGGAATTTTTTTTTAAAAAAAACACTTTTTTTCCTGAAGCCTTTTTTGTTTTTTTCTGAAAAATTTGAAAAATTGAAAACAGAAAAGAAAAAAAAATTGATTATAGAATGTTTTATTTTAACATGATGAATAAAATATTTTAAGACAAGGTGTTCAAATATTTTCCAAATAATTTCATATATATATATATAATGCATTTCTTCCTTCAGGAGGTGCTATTGTCAGAAGAAAATTTAAAGGTTTCAGTTTTGTTTTTGCATGTGGGTGGGTATTCTGTTTGTAATAATTGTTTGGATACACTATATTTTTAATATGCTAGTTGTGATAATTTAATGTCAAGTAAAAATGTCCATAGTCATATTTTATGTTCCTAAAGTAACAGAATGACTTTCAATCTAGAAATGACAAAAGAAATGCTAATGTAGAATTGTTTTCAATTTTTCAGAAAATTTCCATTTTCCCCCGGAAAAAACGGGGGGGGGGGGTTTCGGAGCTTCAAAATTTCCGGAAATTTTACATCTCTAGGTGTATGTCTTTCTGAAGCAGTGCTATGTTGGTTTTGTTTCTCTGTGCTACAGTTCAGATGCAGTGATGGACCATGGTTTGCTGTTAGGTTAATAAGCCGGGGGGGTGGGTCCTTGGTCACATGCGGCACAATAATTATATGCATCTGTTTCCATGGCAAACCAAATTTTAACGTTATATCTGAACTATGACTGTGAGTCCTGCAGGGCTTAAGATATGAAGCTAGGACAGTGGCTGTAATTATGATGGCAATGATTAGTGAATTAAAAACGTTTTATTGTATTTATTCTTTAAATTATCTATATGAATGTTGATGCTGACTTAAAACTGCAAGAATAAACTGTGTTGTATTTATTCAGTTTAATGCTTTCCTTGGCGAAACTAGCGTATTTTGCTTCAATTTACTCCAGCACTGAATTGTTTTGAGCTAAACTTGACCCCGTATACAGAGCTGAATATTATCCTTCCAGGCCTCATTGGTCTGTCACTGATAATTTCATTACAGGATTTATATTAGTAGAATATTACTGATGTAGAGGTGCAGTTTTGTATTTCATAATATATACACACAGATTATACTTCCACTTTCTAAACAAGACAATTTATTATGGTAGAAAAGAGCAAGAGTCCAGTAGCACCTTAAAGACTAACAAAATATGTGGCAGGGTATGAGCTTTTGTGAGTCACTGCTCACTTCTTCAGATACAGCTAGAATGGGAGTCCATCTGTCCTATTTATTGGAAAGTGGAGTGATTTCAGATGCCTAAAACAACTTCTCACCCGCAGTGACAAACTACTTAACAGTAATATGGACTCTGGTAACAAGGCCTGCAACAAACCAAGATGCCAAATTTGCTCTCATATAGATCGTAGCAGCACCATCAGTGGACCCAGCAACATCAGCCATATCATCTTAGGTTCATATTCCTGCTCATCCTCTAATGTGATTTATGCCCTCACGTGTCAGCAATGCCCTCCCACCCTCTACATTGGACAAACAGGCCAGTCCCTTTGACAAAGAATTAATGAACATAAGTCTGACATTAGGAATCTCAACATTCAAAAAACCGTGGAGGAACATTGTAACCTTCCAGGACATTCAGTTGCTGACCTAAAAGTAGCAGTTATCTTACAAAGGAATTTCAAAGGGAGATTAGAAAGAGACACTGCTGAATTGCAATTGATAATGAAGCTCAAGACAATGCATCCACCTGGATTGAATGAAGACCTAGGTTTCCTGTCTCATTACCAATGCTGATTTCTCCACACCTATTACCCCTCTGCATATCTCACCTAAATCCAATCACGTCTGCTATTATGATTTGTCTGCTAATGTCATTCGGCATCTGAAATCATTCTACTTTCCAATAAATAGGACAGATGGACTCCCATTCTAGCTGTATCTGAAGAAGGGAGCAGTGACTCACAGAAGCTCATACCCTGCCACATATTTTGTTAGTCTTTAAGGTGCTACTGGGCTCTTGCTCTTTTCTACTGCTACAAACAGACTAACACAGCTACCCATCTTGATCTATTACTATGGTAGAAAATGAGACTGCACCTGGTGATAGGATCCTTACCAACCTGTTGATATTGCTGATCGCATCCATGAGCTGCCTCTGGAACTCAGGTTAATTACAGTTGTGATATGCAGCACTGTATATGTGAATGGAGTGTTTGGCATCAGCCACAGAAAGAACAAGTATCTTCAGACCAGTCTCATTCCATTTCATCTGGTGCTCAGAGGCTGGATGGTGAAGCAAGGAGCTCAACTCAGAAATGCTTGTCAGGTATGCTGCACTTGTGGAAGACCTGGACATGGAGTTCTCACTCCCTGTGGACTGCCATTTCTAGGTGACTGCCCATGGTGTACATTCAATCACTGTTTGTCAGCTGACTGCTGCCTTCTGTAGACTTTGCAAGTGTCCACTGTGGGTGTTTTAAAACAATATCTGACAAAGGGAGCTTTGATTCTCAAAAGCTTATGCCCTGAAATTCTTGTTGGTCTCTAAGGTGCTACTGGATTTGAATCTAGGTGTTAAAACAATAAGTGACTGTGTTGTAGTGCTTGACTTCAGATGTATAAAGATAGAACTGGTGTACTGTGCTTCAGCAGTTAGAGTCATGTTCATGGTATCGATAGAGATGCTGCCATATTCTGTCATCCATGTACCCATATGCCTTACCCTCTTCGATGGTAAATACCTAGCTCTCTGTTGCCTTCATTGTGACATCATTTTTTTCTTGCATGACTTCCTGGAACTAAAGCTATAGGTATGAAACCTCTTCAGCATTCCTGTACTGCAAAAATTGTTCTTTTATGGATTATTTATTTAGAAAATGGCCAGCCTGAGAAGGTCAGGAAGCCTCCCACTTGCCTGGCTTTCTGCAAACTATGCAAAACTGAATTATTCAAGAGGGCTTTCCTACTCAGGTAATAGGGTAGCTCTGTTACAAAAGGCTTTTCAGAGTTACTTGGATAAATTATTGGGGACTGTAGTGTGTGCTACTGTGTATAGCTTGCTGTGGGTCTAACATGTCATGTTAACACTTGTGCTTTGCTTCAGTTCTGTTTTTTAGACTTCTAGTTGGATGTACAACCCACATCCTATTTCATTGTTTATTGAATGTCCCATCCTATTGATTGTATTGACTCACTCTGTGTAATCCACCTTGAGTCCCAGTAAGAAAGGCAGACTATAAGTAATGTCAATAAATAAATGTAGATAAATATTGCCTCAACATAAGAGCAAGCCAGAAAATAAATGAATTCCAGTGTGGACTGTGGACTTAATCCCCTGTGTTCTGGGTGGTACAGGCACTGGTTTGCATGGTTGCAGAATAGCATTACCCATCATGTTGGGGAGTTAGCCATGATGCTGGTGAGACAGTTGGCCATGGCCAGGTGGAGTGTGGCTGCAGCTTGGCAAGTCCCTAAGGAATGGGGTGTTGGTGCATGTTTTTGGCGAAAGATTGAGCAAGATGTGGTCAGTGTTGGCACCTGGATAATCTGTCCAGTTCCATGGAATGGAACAACCCTATCTCTTCATTCCAAGTGCTACTGCTGTGGAGCTCCTGATATCACCCTTGGCTGTGGGTTTTCCTCTGGTTTTTCCTTCTGTCCATCTTTCTACCTTCTGTTAAACTTCCACCTCTTTTTCTCCCATTTTCTTAATTTTCCCTGGCTGTCTCCATGGCCGTCTTATTTTCCTTTGTTTCCTTCACAACTTCTGCAATATCCATCTTCCCATTCTACTTCCTCCCTCTTTTTTCTCCATTCCATATAGGCAAAACAGGCTCAGTTGGTTGCTAATAATTATCAGATGTATTGAAAATAGGCATATGGAAAGACTTGTGCCCCAAGCAGGATATAACCTCTAAGTTCAGAAGGTAGAATTAACCAGGTGAAACATTGAAGTATGATTTTAGTGAGGACAGGAAAAAAAATAAAGGCCATCAAAGTCAGTATACGTACTACAAGACTGTCCTTGACAACAATCTCTGGTCATAACGGTGCATTACACATCCAGTCCACATCGGGCATATTTTGCTTGCACTTTGATGGACCACCACAATGACATGGTAGTAAGAGCTATTCTTTGCCTTATCAGGGCAGTCACAATGTTCATATGGGTTCATCTCTGTGCCTATTATTATTTTACACTTATTCTTATTTTACACAGAGCCCCTCTACCAGCGACAGATGGCTGCCCGCTCGATATGGCTGCCTGAGGGCAAGCAGTGCCTCCCATATGAAACCACTGAAATTGAAGCATGCCAACTGACATTCCAACTTTTCAAGCCTAAGCTCCATGTTGTTGGGGTCTCTATGTAATTCTTTCCTCAAGTTGTGACATCTGCAACACAATTTTAGAGGAACTCTGCTATCTACAGCTTGCTGCTGGGCAGGAGTGCCTTCCTCGGAGTCCCTCATAGAATTTTGGCACATTGTTCAGTTGTTAATGTTGCTGTGGCCTGAGGGATCTCTCCTAGGGCTATTTTGCTCTGACATTGCAAGACTGTAGCTAGGCAGCCAACAATCATTCAACACTTGCCAGTGTCCTGGTGCAGAGACTTGGGAATTCAGATGCCTTTGACTATTTTCTAGCTGTTAGCCATGAATACTGTGCTATTTACAGGAACACTGCTAGGGATGCTGTCTGCCGCCAGGATACGAAAAGTCCTGAAGGTTCTCTGAACTAAGGGATGGGCAATCAGCAGGTTATATAGCTGGTCATATACCCTGGTTCCTGACATCCAGATCAATAGAGCTTTGGAACTGCGCTTCAATCTACAGCCCTGCCTGGCCCTTCGCTGCAACATCCCCAGAAACTCCACTTTTCTTTTCTTTTTAAGTTATCTGCCTCATACTTGTGATCTTTGGGTGTTTCTTGTGGGGTGCTTGCAGGCTGTGCCAGCACTTGCTGTGGCAACTAGCCAAGTGGCACAAGAACTGCCCACTCTGATTACTACAGTTTTTGATGCCACCTTCTGATTCTGGCATGGTTAATCTCTGTCTCTTAATTGTAAATGCTGGATTGTTTCTTGAAGCGCATATGTGTTGGTTTGGGGATGAAGTGAAGCCGTGAGTCTTTGGGAGAGCACAAAACCGCTCCCCCCCCCCCGGTATGCTATATATTTGACTGTTATTTCTTGAGAACTACACAGCTTTGTAAATATGCAGCTTTTATTTATTCTATTTATTAACAGGATTGTTCTTTATTATATTCCAACAGATCTAAAGAGAGAAGCAAGTATCTGTCACATGTTGAAACATCCTCATATTGTTGAACTTTTGGAGACATACAGTTCTGATGGAATGCTTTATATGGTTTTTGAATTGTAAGTGTTATTTTTATTTTTATCATTCTTGGCTTACCGTACAAAATATGTGGGTTAAGGGCACAGTTAAACTGAACAAAACTGAGCTGCCAGATTAATATGAGGCCAATTAACTTTGGTTGTTACAGTAGTAAAATTAGTGTTGAATAATATCAAGTGGTTCTTTAAAGTCTGCTGAAAATAGATATAAACCTCACTTATATAAAACAGTCTTTGAAGAAAATTACACTAGATTGGTATATTGCATAATGAATGTAATACACATTCTCTAGAAAAGCAGAATTCTTTTAAACAAGTGGTTCCCATTTTTATGTCTAAACATTTAAATTGAATATGAAAACAGAATTTAAAATATTGGCTGTGTCTATTCCATAGCTGCTGTTATTCCCGTGAAAACCATTATATTTATATGAAGATGTTTATTTTGCAAAGTTTACTCACTAAAATATTTAATATGCACAGTTAGTAAAGAAAAAAAATCTCCAATTCACTTGTGATTGGGGAAAGAAATCCATTATTTCTTGCAATTACATCTAGTTTGTAAGCTGTTCTTTTATTTAGACCAGGGGTGGCCAAACTGCGGCTCGGGAGCCACATGCGGCTCTTTCACACATATTGTGCGGCTCCCAGCAGGGCAGCTGAGGAAGCGAAGGGGAGGCATGCCTCCCCGATCAGTCTTCCCTTCCCCAGCCAGTGTTCCCCTCCCTGGGTAGTCTTGAAATGGGGGGAGCAGAGAAAGAAAGAAACTTTAAATGCATTCTCAAAGCCCTCTTTCCACTGGCTGGCTTGGAGAAGGCATTTGTCTCTTTAAATCCTTTCTCCAAGGCAAGCCAGCTGGCTTGGTGGTGGGCTTAGAAGATGCATTTAAAGTTAAAGTTGCTTTCTTTCCATCTCTCCCTCTCTCCCCTATCTATTTGCTTTCTCTGTTTCTCTCTCTCTCCACCTTTCATTCTTTCCACCTCTCTGTTTCTCTCTCTCTTAGCCAGATAAATATAATTAACAAACAAATAAATATCTTTGGACAAATAAATATCATTATCAATATCTGTTTTTACTCCTTTTGTTTTTATTTTTGGCAGTCTCGTTTAATGCTAATAAAAGCAAATCTGCATATTTTCCAATAAAAACATGTGTGTAATATTTGTTCACATCTTGTGGCTCTCAAACATCTGACATTTATTCTATGTGGCTCTTACGTTAAGCAAGTTTGGCCACCCCTGATCTAGACTCTGCCAACCCAGTTATGCTGATCCATGATACTGTAACATCCAGATTCAACTCCTTGAACAAGCTGTACATTGGGTTGTTTTTGAAGAATTCTTGGAAACTTCAATTAATACAAAGTGTAGCAGCAATACTCCTGTCTGGAATCATTTGCTCAGAACACATAACTCTAGTGCTGTGTCAACTACACTGGTCACCTATTTGCTTCTGGACACAATTCAGAGTGCTGGCTATTTGCTTTAAAGCTCATTATGACCTAGGCCTTAGTGCTTAACTATACAACATCTCCCATATACCCCCATGTGCCAGTTATGTTCTTTAAACAGTCTTCTCTTTGTGGAGCCCTCTGTCAAGACTATCCAAACAGCAACAGCTAGGCAGTGTTCCCTCTAAGCTGAGTTAGTGTGAGTTAGCTCACAGGGTTTTAGCCTCCAGTTCACACATTTTTGTCTTAGCTCAGGAAGGATGGCTCCAGAGCAACTAATTTATGCAGTAGCCAAATCACTTGCTCACAACTTTAATGCCAGTACCTTACAAAGTAAAATTTTTGCTCACAAGACTCCACAGCTTAGAGGGAGCATTGGTCAGAAGTTTTTTCTGTAGTGGACCCAGTCCTTTGGAATGGCCTATCAGAGCGGGTGCCCTGACCTGTATAGCCCAGGCTAGCCCAATCTTGTCAGTTCTTGGAATCTAAGCAGGGTTGACCCTGGCCAATATTTGGAAAGGAGTCCTTCAAGGAATACCGGAGTCGTGACATGGAGGCAGGCAATGGCAAACCACCTCTGTCTCTTGCCTTGAAAACCCCATGGGGGTCACCATAAGTAAGCTGTGACATCATAGCAAAAAAATACACCCAAAAAACCAGAGTGGGTACCAAGAACCTTCCTTTGCTATATTCAAGAAGGCATATAAAACATTTTGCTAGAGGGCAAACTGTTTTGACAGACTTGGCTGTGTTTGTAATCTGGTTTATTGGGCTGTTATGTTTGTATCCTTACAACTTGCTACATTATTAACCACCTTGAGTCTATACACATAAGGCAGTATAGAAATATTTTAAATAACTAAATAGTCCTTATGTGAGCTTTGATTTCATCAATTAGTAAATTTAAAAGGGGGTTCAATAGGTAAATGCATACTAGACAGTTAGTTAGCTGTGCCCTTGTGTTCTAAAGTAGATATTCTTTTGTCTATTCAGGGATGTCATAAATACCACTAACTCTTGATTTCCCCTTTTTTTTACTCTGTTCAATCGTGAAAGAGAAGGGGATGGAAAATTGTAGACCTAATTAAGTTATCTAGTTTTTAGCTGAGCTTGTAAAGTGCATTTTTTTAAAAAAAATTCTGGGAAGCACTTGAAGAATTCTCAGGGGGAAAGAGAAGGAAATCATACTATGTTTATTGTGAGTCTATCTCCCTCTACTGGTGAGAAGTTAATTGTGCCACCAGATTCCATACTGATATAGGATATGTTTGCAGTTTGGAATTTCAGAGTACATTTTTGTTCAAAAAAGGTAAAACTAGTTTTTATGGTTAAAGGCAGTGTTAATACTAGAGACATATGTCAGAACAATAAAATCAATAATCAATGAAAACAAATGAAATAAATAAAAGCAAATTACTAGTAAGTAGTTGAGTTAAAATTGCTGGTCCCAAGTTTGTGGGGAAAACATAAAGGGGAACCTGATCTTACTGTATGTCGGCCTGTTTCCTTATTAATAGATTGGAAACAATTATGATCTATTTTACTGAGTTATAAAGGATGAATATAAATAGGAGCATGGTTTTCAAACATACACACGTGCTTTTCAAATAGAGTAGTAATCCCTGTACCTTCTGTCAAAATGCTGGGGAAATGACTTCTCTGTTTTCTCATGTTTCTGTTTAAATATTAGGAAAGTCAAAATAGCCTGTGACTTTAGATTAGTCAGTGCTTATTTTAACAGTGTATTTAAGCCTGAGAGTAAACCTTAGTTACCAGCGCTAAAACCTACTAGCATAAAATACTGAAAAAGTTGTACACTGCATCCAAACCTAGCCGTTTATTCTAGTAAGCGAAATACATAAGGTAGTATGTGGGAGGTAATATGGGAGGACAACAGAAGCAATACAAAGGAAGCCTACAGTGTCCTCAGAAGTGTGTAGCATAATGTTGTTAATTAGCTACAGCCATGTTGTACAGTATTTTCTCACACAGAGATCATCTCGTCGTAGGAAAAAAAACACATGTATTGTAGTGTATGAAGTATGTGTTTCTGGCCAAAAGCATATACATTGAGCAGCTTTTGCTGAGAAAAAACAGTGGTATAAAATGGCCCTTAGAACATGATAAAGGGTAGAAGGCAGGGTGCTCTCTGTTTTCATAGCTTTCAAACAATGTTAAAACTACCTTCCCAACTTGCGTTTGTTGTTTCTTCACTCTTTCTCACCCTGCAACTAGGGTTTTAGATTGCATATTGTGTTAGTGTCGAACTCTGACACTTTTGTAGATGCCTTTCATTTCATTTTATTTTAATTTATTTTGCACGTAGGCTGCCATGTGTTTGTGAGTGGATAAATTTAGTTGTACGGCGTTTCAAAGTATCTGTTTAATATCTATAGGAGTGTATGTATATGATGTATTAGAATATAAAATCACACAGACTCTATTAATGTTAAAAATATTTTCTCTTTCTTTTTAGCAGTCACTCATACACCATAAATAAATAATATTGGAACTGTTTCCCCAGAACTCGTCTAAACCCTAAGTAGAATGCATTATTTTGCTGATAGTACAATGTGTTTTATACATGTAAAATTATAGCATTATTATTATTGGAAACTCTGTTTCTAGTGTTACAAATACATGTTTTACTTCTTTTTATGTGCAGTATGGATGGTGCAGATCTCTGCTTTGAAATTGTAAAGAGAGCAGATGCTGGTTTTGTATACAGTGAAGCTGTAGCCAGGTATGTATTATTTTATCTTGCCTGGCAGGATAGTAAAGGGGAGGTTAATAATGAGTATTTTTTATTTTGTTTAGACTGCTTTTGTTCTGCTAGAATAACTTGCCTCTCAAGGTCTGCTTGTTGAATACTCATTGAAAGGAGAAGCACTGCAATGCAACATACAAGGGTTAAAAATTGAAAGGGGTGGTTGGGGTCATTTTGAGCTTCAAACTGGATGAGCTTAAAAATTATCAATTTATGTGGGATATAATACTTCAATTCCAGTATAGCCTCATCAACTTATCACATTTTCACTGGCCTCATATTGTTACTTTTCATTAAAAATGTGGGTAAACCAAAAATTTCAAAAGAATCAAAGGGCAGGATCCAGCCATAGTTAGCACATTCAAGTTAACACGAGCCCTGCTGTTTCAGACCAAAGATCTATCTAGTCCAGTATTATGTTTCCAATTACGCTCAACCAGATGTTTCCAGATAATCTACAAGTGGGGCATAAAGGCAACAACTGTCTCCTGCTGTTGCTCCCTGGCATCTGATATTCAGTGATTGATCATGAACTTGTTTAATCCTCTTTGGGGACAGGTTAGCCAGTGACCGTAGCCATATCTCGGTACAGTGAGTTTCATACATTATGTGCTTTTGTGAAGAAGCTGTGTTGATTTTTGTAGCAAACAATTCCTTTGTGATTGACATCAGTGATATCATTGCTCATCTGGATATTGCTCCAAATTCCTCTCTGTATGTTTATCCCTGTTTGTCAAGACAACACAAATATCACAGCACTTTTGTAAGTTATGGGGGTAGTCTTTCATTTTCATTATCAGTATCATGCATTATTTACATTTTAGGATAAGATTTGTCCATTCCGTTAGTTCAGACTGTCTGATGTTATGACCGTACTTTTAAGCTGACCAAAGGATATGCAAGCAAGGGCTAATAGATGAGCAATCAATCATAAACTTTACAGAGAGTTTTCAAGGACGTGCAACTTTAGGCAACATAGGAGCAAAGCAGGAAATTGGTAGACAGTGTATTGCAGGTTTGTAATGTGTCTGACACGTGATTGGGGTGCACTGACTTGGTGGTGCAGTAAAAATGTTGTAATAAGTTATTGGGAAAGGGGTGTCAGTGAAGTGTATGAATAAAGCAATAAATATGAAAGGAAGAATAATATTATGGGAGCAACATTTATTACAATTCAAACAAGATCTTAAATAATGGAATATCTCCAGTTTAATTACCTTGGTTGAATATGGGCGCGCTATTTAGTTACTTTATTAAAAATATTTATATCCTACTTTTCTGCCATACCCAAGGTGACTTACAAAATGTAATAGTTAAAACCCAAATTTAATCTCTTTTTCCAAATGCAACATGCTGTGCTACCCCTTCCATTTTTAGAAAATGAAAAAAGTCATGGGATCAAGACATAATCAGCTGTTCTCAATGTATGGGAAACCTGAGTGAAGAAATTATCACCTTCAGTCTCTCTTAATTAAGAGCATCCCCTCTTTTTTGATATCTCTGTATTTCAGCCATTCAAGGTTTGGGAATCTGTTGTTCTCCCTCTGAGGAGGAGGACATCTTAAACGGGTGATTCCCACCATCCATTTCAGGGAGCCAGGAAGTAATTTTTTCAGCTTCCTGTATTCAGCCTTTGGGAGTCACCCTCTCAGGTTGTTTTCTGCCTCTAAAGAGAGAGCAGCTCTGGAGACAGCACTCCTTCTCATTTCCTCAGTCCTTTTTAGATATTTCTCTAATCTACGATTTCCCTTGTGATTAATTACTTCCTTCATGAGCTCTAATTCTTCCCCCCTCTCCCCCTCCTTCCCACCCTGTTTCCGAGTCTTGGAGAACAGAGAGCGGGAGCAACAAGTGGCAAGTGCCGGAAGCAATTGGGCATGGCAAGGAAAAGTGACAGCCACTTTGAAATGGCACGCAAGGCTGAAGAAGATGGATTTCTCTCAGCAGGGGAGGCAGACCCTTCTCTCACTGAAGGGGGAGATTGGATGGTACAAGGGAGACTGTTGAGCTCAGCATGGCCCAAATGCGGTCTGATCCGTCAACCGTGGCCGACCCCTTTTTGCCTAGAAAAAAAGCACACAAAAAAGAAGCACTGAATTGTGCTGAGACATTTAACTGATTTGAGCCACTCAGCTTCTGGTGGCAGCCATTTTGATGAGCCTCATATGGTGGAACACTCTCCTGGTGAGGCACCCACAACACAGAGCAACCAGGGAAACAGCAAAGACACTTTATGGCGGCCCCTGACCTACGGCTGAGCTGCAGCTAGCTGATCAATGACAAATAGGCTGCATGGCCACTGCAGACAATGATGCAACTTATTTGGAGGCTACCATTCAAGCCAGCCCTGGTGATGTATGGCCTTTGGGCTCTTTTCAGTGCCCTCCTGATCTCTTGGATTTCCTTAAGCCGGTGATGAGGGAGGAATTAAGGGACTTTAGGCATAGCCTCACTCCCGATCTCCTTAGGAGCCACAGAAAATCAAGATCGCCCTTAAAGCAAAGTCATTCCTCCTCCTCTTCCTCCCCTCTCTGGGATAGAGGTAAGACTGGCAGATATGAGCCATCTTGCCATCAGATTTGGCCAACCAAGCCAGCCCAAAAGGAGACCATAGCCACCTCTATGAAAAGGCTACATGCTACCCTAGACAGGGATTTAGTTTCTTCTTCAAGTCCAGAGTCAGAGGAAAGGGGAAAAGGAGTTTTTATCACATGAGCAAGACAAAGAGATCTGAGAGATCCCAGATCAGTATAATAGTTTTTTTAAGGCAGAGGATTACCAATATTTACTGTCCAAAACTGTCTGCTTTAGATCTACAGGAAACCCCAAAAAAGGAGGACATGGATGCCACTTAGGGTGAACAAAAATCTAGACCCAAAGGGAATATAGAGTTCTTCCCCAGGGCAGATCCTCTAGAAAGAGTAGTTCCCTTCCCAGAGTATTTTGAGTGGCACCTCAAATCGGAATAGGCTAACCCTCTGGCAACTAAACAATGCCCAAACCTTCTTGAGAAAATGTATGCCCTGCCTTCATTTGTCAGTGAGTTTTTGCAGGTACCACTGGTGGATGCACCTGTCGCAACACTTCAGCCTTCAGGTTTCTTATCAGAGGATACTCAAGGCAACATTTGTGACACTCTTGATTAAAAGGCAGTGTTCACTCTGAGGAAAGCTCATGGAGCTATGGCAATGAATGTTGATCAAGGTCTTGACAGCAGCTTCCATTATTTCTAAGGCAGCAATCATTTTGTCAAGGAAAATCTTACAACTAGTACTAGAAACCAACAAACGCCTCAAAGAAGGATCTTCTGGAGTCCTTAAGGCAGTTTCCTTTGTAGCAGATGCAACTCTAGATTATCTCACCTTCATGTCTAGAGCACTGGCATCAGGAGCTGCAGCAAGATTAACCCTGTGGCTCTGAGTAGGGCCAGATGACTTTCATTTAGAGGCCATTGTCCTCACCTACCCCTTCCAGGAAAACAAACATTTTTTGTGGTTGTCTGGATAAAATTCTGGTGGGGGAAAAAAGATAAAAGGAAAGCCAGGTTGAGAACCCTGAGACGTTCAGACAGGCGGCAATTCAGTGGGGCTTCCATTCGTTCCCAACATGTTTTGCCAAGATATAAGCAAGACCAAAGAAGATCTAATTGGAACCAGCCAGGACCATTTTATAAAAGAGGGGGCCAGCAGCCTAAATTCTTCAGATAGTTGGGACCTAAATCAGAAAGGTCTGACAGGACAGGCAAACAACCCAAAGTGTGGTGGCACTGACTTCCCGGTGGAGGGTAGACTACTTCTCTTCAACAAAACTTGGTACTGTCAAAGTAGTCTCCCAGGGCTATGCAGTTGAGCTCTCCAACCTTCCACTGGGACATTTCATCCAGTCTCCGATCTCCAAAAGACCAGAAAAATAGCAAAGGACCATTCATCTTCTTTCCATAGCAGTCAACAAGCCAGTGCCATTCTCAGAAAGGGGATCAGGAGTCTACACTATATTTTTTACAGTTCCAAAGAAGAGTGAAGAATGGAGGACCATTCTGGATTTGAAGTTCTTAAACAGATCCATCAAAGCAAGACACTTCAGAATGGAAACCTTGCATTCCATCATGAAGCTGGGGGGGTTCCTCACTTCGATTGACCTGGCCGAGGCATACCTCCACATTCCGATCTTCCCTGTACACAGAAAATATCTCTGTTTCTGTCTAGGGGAACATCACTTTCAATTCCGGGCACTCCCATTTGGTCTGGCCACAGCTCTGAGAGTGTTTTCCAAGGTTCTGATACCCATTGTTTGTCTGAGGCAACAAGGGATCCACATTCATCCTTACCTGGACAACCTTTGATTCAGTCCGGTACCAGAGACAAGATACACAGATGATGATTCAGTATCTTCAGAGTCATGGTTTCATTGTCAGTCTGCAAAAGAATTGCCTTTCCCCCACTCAATGCCTAGAACAGGGTGGCCAAACTGTGGCTTGGGAGCCACATGCAGCTCTTTCACACAGCTCCTGGCAGGGCGGCTGGAGAAGCTAAATACCATTGGCAAACAAATATCATTGGACAAATAAAAATCATTATCAATATCTGCTTTTACCGCTTTTGTTATTATTTTTGGCAGTCTTATTTAATGTCAGTCACTGTAGAACATATCAAGGGATCTGCCAACAACAAAGCAGAGTGGCTCATTAGGCAAACCATTGAAAAAGGGGAGTAGTCCCTGAAGAAGGAGATCTTTCTTCCGCTCATTAGTCAGTTTGGAAACCCTCAAGTAGACTTCCTCTCTTCACTGGAAAATCATCAAGTAAGTCGTTTCTTCTCAAGGTTTCATCATCCAGAGGCAGAGGTGACAGATGTACTGATCCTGATTACTCTGGGACCCGACATTACTGTTCACCTTCTCTCCTCTTCCAGTTCTACCAAGGATCCTAAGGAAGATCAAAATTCAGCAAGTGGACGTAATTCTAGTGGCTCTGTGTTGGTCATGACAACCCTGGTTTTCAACACTACAGGAGATGTCGATAGAACATCAATGGAAACTGCCAGTGTCCCCAGCCATGCTACAACTGGGTCTCATCTGGCACCCAGACCTAGCTGGCTTCAATTGACCACTTGGAGGTTGAGAGGAGATGCTTCCTATGTCTTGGGTATGACCTAGACGTTATAGAGACCTTGCTATCTTCCAGGCACCAATCTACTAATAGAATATACAACGCCTCGTGGAAAGCCTTTATACGCTGGTGCAAAATAAAGGGTGTTGATCCATTAGATCCTCTATTTGCTTCTATTCTAGCCTTCCTACAAGATGGGGTCAAAAGTAATCTCAAGGCTTCCACATTAAAATGTCAAGTGGCAGCTTTAGCTACAATTTTACCTCCTATCAAACGAATTAACATCTCCCGGCACCCGTGCATCACCCGCTTCTTGCAAGGTGTAGCCTTGGCACATCCACCTCAAGTTCACAGATTCCCTGTGTGGAAGCTTCATACCATTCTATCCACTCTGACTAAGTCTTCGTTTGAACTGCTCTGGGTTATTGCCTTCAAGTGGTTGAGAATGAAGACTCTTTGTTGTGGTCATTACTTCAGCCAGAAGGGTCTCAGAACTGAGAGCACTGCTAGTGAGACAAGAACTTTGTATTTTTTTACAAAGATAAGGTTCTTAGAACCAATCCTATCTTTATTCCCAAAGTTACTTTAACTTTTCATAGGGCACAGGAACTTCATCTTCTGTCGTTCTGTCCAAATCCAAAATCATGGCACATGCTGGACACCAGAAGAGCTTTGAGGATTTACATACAATGGACAAGCCCCATTAGAAACACTGATGCTATATTTATATCCTTAGCACCTCCAAACAAGGGGCAGAGAATGTCTAATTCGGCTATAAGCAGCATCATTAGAGCTTGTATTGTGGAGGCATACAAGCGACTTAAAATCCCTCTTCCATCAGGCATCACAGCTCATTCCATTAGGAGTGCAGCAACCAATGTGGCTGTCATTAGACACCCACCTTTTGAAGAAATTTGCAAAGCAGCAACCTATTCATCTCTATCTACATTCATCAAACTTTACAAGATCAACACTCATAATTCTGCAGATGCTGCACTTGAAAGGAGAGTGTTACAGAATATTTTGGGTGATGATGACTCAAACCCACCTAAATAACTGAGGACACTGCTCTGGGAGGTCCCTTTCAAGCTGTCCTCCGCCTCAGAGGGAGAATGGACCATTAGATACGCACTGTGAAGGGTCCTTCTCCTGTGAAGAAAGGAGGATGTCTTGTCTCTCCAAGAGTCATTGTGAGATGTCAAGCAGAATTTTTTCTTTCTTCTCTTCCTTTGACTATGTATGCCCTTTCTACTGTTTTTCCTTAATGTCAGAGGTGATTTCGTATTGCAGACTGCTGTTTGATTCGCCAGACTGAGAGGGTGACTCCCACAGGCTGAATACGGGAACTTGAAGAACTTAGTTCCTGCCTCCCTGAAATGGATGGTGGGAATTACCCTTTCAAGATGTCCTCCTGTCTTTAGAGGAGAAGGACCTTTCACAGTGAGTATCCAATGGTCAAATCTGTATAGACTAAGAGAGTTACCAGGTGAACAAAATTAATTCTAAACTGATAAATACTAAACTAGTTTTATGTATTCCTGTGATATTTCCTTGCAGATCCTGAATTTGAAAAAATAAATTATAATCTGTTCAAATAAAGCTAAACATCTTGTATCTAAAATTAGTAAAGGCAAAACTACACATTTTATGTTAAAGATCCATGATCAGATCTCTACTATGTACTTTTGGCCTGAAAGAAAATAGCAGCAGAATGTTATAGACTGGGGCTGTAGTTTTAGGAAAGACAATTTTATGCCTCCCCCCCGTTTCCCTGATCAAAGCATTTTCAACCCACCCATCCCAATCAGTCATCCCTGGTAGAGAAAATGGGCAAGCCAAGAAAAGCTGCACCTCTTTCCCCAAGTCTCACTTCCCTGAACTAACTTGAGAAGATCTCTAGTCTGTGGCTGCTTTTGCTGCTAAATTATAGTTAAAAGTTATAGAGAAGAGAAGACAAGTCCCCATCTTTCTCCTCAAAGTTCATGCTATTTCATATCGCCCAGAACCTCTTTTAGCAAATCTTAACAGATCGTCCTGTAAGGAAGTGCTAATGATCTCTTGTTACTCCAGCAGAGCTATTCATCTATATATCTAACTTGAGAAGATCTCTAGTCTGTGGCTGCTTTTGCTGCTAAATTATAGTTAAAAGTTATAGAGAAGAGAAGACAAGTCCCCATCTTTCTCCTCAAAGTTCATGCTATTTCATATCGCCCAGAACCTCTTTTAGCAAATCTTAACAGATCGTCCTGTAAGGAAGTGCTAATGATCTCTTGTTACTCCAGCAGAGCTATTCATCTATATATCTAACTAGCAGTAAAGCCCGTTGTGAAAGCAATACAACGGGATCTAGAAAGAGGCTCTGGGGCAGTGCTCTGGCTTTGGGCAAACAGTGTCAATTTGCTGTGGTGACCTCAGCAGGGTATAATGACAGAGTCCACTGTTTTCTCCAGAGGAACTGATCTCTGCTACCTGAAGAGCAGTTGTAATTGTGAGTAATCTGTAGCCCTCACCTGGAGATTGGCAGCAATTGTTACCCAGGACAAAATGGCTGGTTTGGAGGGTGGAGTCTATGGCATTCTACCTGTCTGAGGTCCCACCCCTCTGCAAACCCCACCCTCTCCAGGCTCCACCCCTCAAATCCCCAGGAATTTGTCAGCATGTAGTTGGCAACCCCATCTCCTTCCCAGCTAGCCATCAACCTACCATTATCTGCCCCTTTGACTTCAGCTGACTTCTGCCCTCCCTTCTGCAGAGCAGTTGTAATACTGAGTGCTCTCCAGCCCTCACCTGGAGATTGGCAACAATGGTTCCCTATGTGAGACTGACTGGTTTGGAGGGTGGAGTCTATGGCAGTGTACCTGTCTGAGGTCCCACCCCTCCTCAAACCTCACCCTCTTCAGGCTCCATCCCTCAAATCTCCAGGAATTTCCCATCTGGAGTTGGCAACCCTATCAGGATTGGCCCCAATGTGTTTTCTCCCAAAGGCCAAAGTAGGTGACAGGACCAAGCTTAGTTGCCTACCAACAGGCACTGAGGGGAATGTAGGGTTGCCAGCTCTAAGGAGGGAAATACCTGGAGGTTTGGGGGGTGGATTCTGTAGAGGGCCGGGCGACGGAGGCATCGGCCTTCTGTCGCCCGCCTTGCCCCCCCAATCTCGGCCCGGGCACCCGCGGCTCCCACCAGCGGCCGCCCGACTCCAGACTCCCCCGCGGCCACTCCAGCCAGGCGACGGAGGCATCGGC
>NW_015165234.1:3511951-3514497 GCF_001447785.1 Gekko japonicus
GGCCTCTGAGGGAGAGAGGGAGGGAGGGAGCCTTGGGGCCAGGCATGACAAGGGCTGCCAGTGCCAGCCTGGGGAATCCCTAGAGGTTTTGAGGTGGACTGTAAGGAGGGCTGGTTTTGGGGAAGGGAGAGGCCTCAGCTGGGTATAATGCCACAAAGTCCACCCTCCAAAGCAGCCATTTTCTTCAGGGAGACAGATCTCTGCTGTCTTGAGTTCAGTTGTAATTCTGGGGGAGGGTCCTCCAGGCCCCACTAAGAGGTTGGCAATCCTAGGCCTGGCAGCAGTTTAGGGTCGCCGGGTCCCCCCCTGGCCACCGGCAGGGGATGGTGGATAAGGTTGCCAGATCCAGGCTGGGAATCTCCTGGAGATTTGCGGGTGGAGTCTGGGGAGGACAGGGACCTCAGTGGGGTACAATGTCACAGAGTCCACCCTCCAAAGCATATGTCTTGAGTTCAGTTGTAATTCTGGGGTGGTGGTCCTCCAGGCCCCACTTAGAGGTTTGCAACCCTAGGCCTGGCAGCAGTTTAGGGTCGCCAGGTCCCCCTGGGAAACTCCTGGAGATTTGGGGGTGGAGCCTGGGGAGGACAGGGACCTCAGTGGGGTACAATGTCACAGAGTCCACCCTCCAAAGCATCCATTTTCTCCATGGGAAGTTATCTCTGTAGTCTGGAGATGAGCAGTAATTCCAGGCATCCCCAGGTCCCACCTGGAGGCTGGCATCCCTAGGCAGCACCCTCTGGGTGCCTTGATACCACCTGATTTGCATGACTCAATTAGGTCCAGCTGCTTGCTACTGTTCATCAGCAGCCACCCTATGAAAGCCAGTGCGGTGCATCAGTTAGAGCTTCAGATTAGGGTCTGCGAGACCCAGGTTCAGATCCCCATCTTGTGGTAGAAGCTGACTGGGTGATTTTGGACCAGTCACATACTTTCAGTCTAGCCAACCTCACAGGGTTATTGTGCAAATAAAAAGGAGGAGAGAATAATGTAAGCTGCTTTGGTCCCCACTGTGGAGAAAGACTGTAATTTTCCAAGTAGAGGCTGTGGGGTGTGAAGAATAGAATAACCATCCTGCAAGTTTCTTGCAGGTCTCCACTTGTGTATGCATAACTGTCTGTCCATAGTTGTGTGGGGTCTGTTTTCATCAGCTGTACCTGTCAATGTGCAGTCACTTCCTTCTTCTCCAAGGTGTGCAACTACAATTAAAAAAGGCAAATGGTATGCTGAGGATTATTAGGAAAGGGATTGAAAACAAATCAGCCAGTATAATAATGCCCTATAGAAATCTATGGTGCGGCTTCATTTGGAATACTGTGTACAGTTCTGGTCGCCGTACCTCAAAAAAGATATTACAGCATTGGAAAAGGTGCAGAAAAGGACAGCTAAAATGATTAAGAGGATGGAACACCTTCCCTTTAAAAAAAAGTTTAAAGAGGTTAGGGCTCTTTAGCTTGGTCAAACGATGATTGAGAGGTGACATGACAGAGGTTTACAAAATTATACATGGGATTAAGAAGGTAGAGAAAGAAGTACTTTTCTTCCTTTTTCACAATACAAGAATTCGTGAGTACTCAGTGAAATTAATGAGCAGTACAACTGCCAGAAGTACAAGCTGGGTTTCAAAGAGGTAGAGGAACTAGAGATCAAATTGCCAGCGAATGGAGAAAGCAAGGGAGTACCAGAAAAACATCTACTTCTGCTTCATTGACTATGCTAAAGCCTTTGATTGTGTGGATCACAACAAACTGGCAAGTCCTTAAAGAGATGGGAGTATCAGACCACCTCTCATGTCTCTTGAGAAACCTATATAAGGGTCAAGAAGCGACAGTTAGAACCGGATATTGAACGGGACTTTATGTATCTGGTTTTGGATCACATGGAGGTCGGAGAACAATTTCGCAACTGTATTGAGGCTATATATACTGAACAGAAAGCTGCATTAATTGTTAATACGGACTTGACGGAGCCTTTTAAAGTACAAAAGGGGACAAGGCAAGGATGTCCTTTGTCTCCACTATTGTTCATTTGGATTTTAGAAGTTTTATTGAAACAAATCAAACAAGATAGAAGGATACAAGGCTTGAACATTAAGGGCTTTTCATATAAATATAGGGCATTTGCGGATGACGTAATGTTTATTATTGAAGAACCCTTGGAAAATATGCCAATATTATTGGATAAAATAAAAGAATTTGGAGACCTAGCAGGCTTCTATTTAAATAAAGAAAAATCTAAGGTGTTGTGCAAGAATATGTCAGAAAAGAAAAGTAAGGACTTGCAGAATAAAACTCAATGTGAAGTAGTGAAAAGAACCAAATACTTGGGTGTAGATTTAACAATGAAGAATATAGATTTATACAAAAATAACTATGAAAAACTTTGGAAAAAATCCAACAAGACATTGAGAAATGGAATACCTTGAACTTGTCATTGATGGGGAGAATCTCAGTAGTTAAAATGAATGTATTGCCAAGATTGATGTTTTTGTTCCAAACGATCCCAATTATCAAGGATGTAAAAATCTTTCAAAGGTGGCAAAAAGAGAT
>NW_015165234.1:3515097-3557995 GCF_001447785.1 Gekko japonicus
AATACAAATATGTCTAGTAAATGTTGGAAATGTAAAAAATGTGAAGGCTCGTTTTATCACATGTGGTGGACTTGTGAAAAAGCTAAGAACTTTTGGGCTGAGATTCATGCAGAAATGGAGAAAATTACAAAGTGTAAATTTAAAAAAGAACCAGAAATTCTTTTGTTGGGATTAAAAATGGAAGAAGTTAATATGGCGAAACGAACTCTAATGTGGTATATGATTACTGCTGCAAGAATGACATATGCCCAATATTGGAAACAAGATCAGGTACCGGAAGTTAATGACTGGATAAGAAAGCTACTATTCTTAGTAGAAATGGACAAAATGACACAAAAACTGAAAGATATGGAGGCAGAAGATTTTTTTGAAGATTGGAAAGACCTGAAAGAATATTTAGAAAAGAATGGAGATGTAAAAGATAACTTGTTTTGTTTTGACAACTACTGAAAATTGGTATAATTGTATCTTAGGTACTTGTATTTTAAGTAACTGTTACCTGTGGAAAAAATTGATTTGGGAAAATTGAACATTGAAGTATGGGGCTGGAGGTCGGAGCACTGCTGGAAGCCAGAGGAGGGGGAAAGGGTGGGGGGTAGGATATAGGTTAGGATTGTAATGGTGAATATAAGTTTATGTTAACATGTCTAAATATATCCTAATAAATTGTTGTTTTTTTAAAAAAGAACCGGATATTGAACAACTGATTGGTTTAGCATAGGAAAAGTTAGTTCTTGGGAAGGGCTAGTTAGAGTCAAGATGCATAGGTAACTGGGCGATAAGTATAGCTGAGATTGGATTAAAGCGGTTTGTAGACCTGTGAATGGCAGCAAATTAGCCTACAGATACAAGAGTGAACTGGTCTCACATCTATTTGTTAACTTTTGTATGTATATGTTAATTTGCTGCCATTCACAGGTCTACCAACTGTTTTAATCCAATCTCAGCAATACTAATAGCCCAGGTACTTATGCATCTTGACTCTAATTAGCCCTTCCTGGCAACTAACTGCTTACCCTCTACTTATATGTAAGGCTTGAGGAAAACTTTCAACATATCTAATGAAGTGTGCATGCACACAAAAGCTTATACCCAGAATTAAACTTTGTTGGTCTTAGGTGCCACTGGATTCAAACTTTGTTCTATTGCTTCAGACCAACACAGCTACCCATCTGAATATGTCTGGGGCAATGATGCTCTGTATTCTTGGTGCTTGGGAGGCAACAATGGGAGGGTTTTTGGAGTTCTGGCCCTGCTGGTGAACCTCCTGATGGTACTTGGGTTTTGACTACTGTGAGACACACGGTTTTGGACTCAGTGAGCCACTGGCCTGATCCAACATGGCTTCTCTTGTGTTCTTATTGTCAGTTTTCTGTTGAACTGTTTCATTGGTAAAGAACAATTCATTAATATTATAGAAATCTTATTTGTTTTGAGAACTGTTCACCATGTGCTTTTAACTGAAGAATAACCATAAGACATTTCTAGAAAAAGTTTTATGTCTAAATTATAGGAAGCCAACATAGAGTAGATTTGTAGGAAACAGTTAAGTTGCCTAAAATTCACATAGCTGTTTGGTAGAGTTAAAAAAGAAGTATTCTCATACTTCAGATGAACTTTGGATCTTATGATAAAGTATAACTTCTTTGGCTCTTTTTTATAAAATGTTTTATAGCAAAGATAATTTTGGGGATACTTGGAGGTCAGAAGTATATATTAACAATCACATTTTTAAGAAACTCAGTTTTGTGCATCATTGTAAATGCCACAATGCATTTTGGCACAAGTTACTAAGTAGAAAAGAGTGCCACCTACTGGACTGTAATAAGTGATAGCGTGAGGAAAATAAGGGGAAAAAAGTTGGTTTACATACTATAGTTTAACTTGACAGTCCAGGGAAGAAGTGTTTATTCTAATTATTTGCTTTCATTGGAGAAGAGGTGGGAACGTAGTAGCATGAAATGTTAATGTTAAGAAATAAGAACATTTTTTATAATATAAGTTTTATTGGGCTTTCAAAAAGAAAAAATATAGTGAGAGCAGTACTTTTTTTTAAAGAAAAAGAAAAAGCCATGTCAGTGTCTCATAGATACATTTTACAGACTTCCTTTTTCTATTTGTTTATAGTATCTGGCAGCATTCTACATTATCCTAATATTTCCTCCTCCAAATAAATATAACCAAAAAAGAAAGTGAAACATTTTCTACTAAAAGTATTCTTATTCTCCAATAAACTGTCAGATCTTACCATCTTTAACAATTTTATAATTATCTATATTTACTAGCAGTAAAGCCCGTTGTGGAAATAAATACAACGAGATCTAAAAGAGGCTCTGGGGGAGTGCTCTGGCTTTGGGCAGTAACCAAGGAGAGAGAGAGAAGTGAAAAAAAATAAAGAGGTAAAAAATAACATTTCCTGCCCAAGAGTTCTCCTCTAATCCATACAATTTTTTTCCCTTTCATATTCCAATAGTTCATATTATTAGTAATAAAATTTAAGTCACGTTACTATAACACAAGGAGCTGCGGTGGCTCAAGTGGTTAAGACGATGAACTGCAGGCTGTGGAAGTAGTTCAGCAGTTCGAGACCCGGGTGCCGCATGATGGAGTGAGCTCCCATCTCTAGTTCCAGCTCCTGCCAACCTAGCAGTTCAAAAGCAAGAAATTGCAAGTAGATAAATAGGAAATATAGAGGTAAAAAAGAACATTTCCTGCCCAAAAATTCTCCTCTAAGCCGTACATTTTTCCCCCTTTCATATTCCAATAGTTCATATTATTAGTAATAAAATTTAGGCCATGTTACTATAACACTTCCATCATATTACATTGTACTGTTGTTAAGCCCACGTAGCTTAAAAGCAGTTAAGATTCATTGGTTGTAATATTTACGTATAACCATCTTTAGGATCTTTTTTTCATAGTATTACATTCTATATTGCTATTAAAGCTTAAAGCACATTGATACATCAATATAAAGACAAAAAACAAAATCTATTGTGCACAATCGCATTGCTATGTAGCTTCCATATTGTTTTGTATTTTACTGTTAATCAACTAATTAATGGCCATAAATCAATGTATGTTAGCGCCAATCAAATAATTATCAATTATAAAAATTACTTCTTCTGTACATCCCCCCCCCCGTTATCTTGAACTTATGCCTTTTATTTTTGAAGATAGCATCAATCTTCCCTTCTCTGCAATTGATTAGGGAAGGAAATAAAAGCGCTATTAGTTCTGTTTTATCTTCTGGAAAGATTTCAGTATCCTTGGTCTTCTCTGAAAGTAAAGAGTTTGAAAGATTTGTTTTGTCTACGTAAGAGCTTGTTGTCTCTCTGTTTGGTGTACAAGATTCTTTCAGAAAAACCTCATGTCTGAGATCCTGTTTTTTTGGGTGACGTCACCAGAATAGTCTGCTCTTCTTCATACCTTCCTAAGAATTTTTCCAGTGGTTTCTGGAGAGCTTTTGTGAGCATTGGTAGCAAATGGTCTTCAAAAATTTTCCCACAGTGTATCCAGCTCTTTAAATGAAGTCATAGACGCCATCATGTTACCTTATACCAGTTTCACAACCATATAGTCTATAGTTCTAATAAATTTGCTCAGTAGCCAAATGTTGTTTCTGTATCTGTTTTATTTTAATAAAACAAGTATCCTTTTATCTGTTGAAAATGCACCACAAGTCTCAAATCACTGAAGCTGAGATGTAAATAGTTCCTTTTGTTTAGCCCCAGGAGTTGTTTTTTTACATTCTTTGACATCTCAGTTCTTTTGTCTGCCGCTGAAGAGAGGAAGGGGGCGGGGGGGGGGGAATTCTGCTCCTCTCTTCCTTACCTTCTTGGTGAAATTCAGAAGGGCGCAAAAATTTTGGGAGGTTTTTCAAGCTTAAAAGTTGCAAGAAACAATTACAGTCCTTCGCTGATGTTTGTAGCGAGGTTCAAGGCTCTCTTCTAGGAACTTGTCACAGCTTGGCAGCCATGTCTAGACATGCTGCGCACCTCTTGCTTCGGCTTCAGGATGATCCCTTAGCACAAACCCGATCAATTCCTCTGCAACTAACTCTTCCTCCAGAAGTGTTAGTGGGATATCGGATGAATCCGATTATCCCCTAAGAAGCAAAGAGAGTCAGAGTTCCTCTGGAGCCCCCCGAGAGAACGTCTGCTTTGCTGCGATGTAAGCTCCGCCTCTAAGAAATAAGAACATTGAATCACCAGTGACATAGGAACATGAGACAGTGTCCTGCAATGTGGAGCTAGGGTTGCCAAGTCCTACCTGTCGCTGCAGTGGGGGACTCCCGGCTCGCTCCTGGAGTGCACGCGCGCAAAGCGTGCATGTGCCACAACCACGTCACCCAGAAGTGACGCGACCACGCCGGGCGCGCTGAGGGCGGGGCCACGACCATCTGAGGGAAAACCATAGAGTTTTCCCTCGGATGACCGTGGCCCCGCCCCCAGCGTGCCCAGCGTGGTTGCGTCACTTCCGGGTGATGGGCACGTCACGTACTTTGGGGCTGGGGTTCCCCCGGGGCCCGATCCGCCGCCGGCAGGGAACGGGCCTCTGGGGCAGGGGTTTCCCCACCCCCCGGGGGGACTTGGCAAGCCTATGTGGAGCTCATAGTTTACCTATGAAACAGCTCTTGGTCATTACTAGGAAGCTTACTGGAAACAATCTTTATTTTATTTTATTTAGAACATTCTTATGCCACCTTTCCAGCCAATCAGGATCCACAAGGGAGCAAACATAAAAAACATTAAAACATTTTAGCAATTAAAATACAGCTAAAATTGTACAGTTAAAATAAAACCACGTAAACAACGCCAAGAGGAGGGCCTGTAACCATTATTGGGGGTATGCCAGGCAAAACAAAGTTTTCATCTGTTGGAAGACACCGATATAGGGAGACAGACAAATCTCCCTGGTGAGGGAGTTCCAAAGTTTGGTGCCATGTCTGAGAAGTTCCTTTCTCAGGTTGCTGGCTATCTAGCTTCAAATCGTAGGGGCAACCAAAGCAGGGCCTCCAAAGATGTCTGGATTTTACAGGTGGGTTCATGTGGGAGGAGGCAGTCCTTATGTTGGTCCCAGGCCCTTGAATTGAATCTGGAAGCAAATTGGAAGTCTATGTACATGGAACAAGACTGGACATTAGCTCAGTCTGTTGCAGCATGAGTTTTAAAAAGATAGATTCATTGACAGGCATTGCTAGTAAAGGGGATAAGAATAAAATAGGAAACTTAATGCTCTTATACAGACCTATGTCACATTTACATTTGAACTCTTTGTGCAGATATTGTTACCCCAAAGAATGTCCTTTAGTTGTGAAAAGACACCTAAGAGGGAACATGGAGGTGTTCTATAAATTGTGAATGGTATGAAGCACTGGTTCCCAAACTGTGGTTCACTCACAGAGGTGTCACAGCAATAGATGCTGTGTAGCCCTAGAACCCAGTCAGACTTCCAATCTGGTTCCAGTGAAGCCAGCTGGACATATGTCCCCAAAGAATGGGGAAATCTTCCCAGTTAAAGCTAAGGTGGTGCTGTTACCACTCCAACTGCAATGTGTTGGCAGACTTTACCATAGGAGTTCTTTCCATAAGACATCTGGGCCTCCCAGTGAAGCTCACCGGGATGCTGTTGATGATGTAGTGCTCACAGCACCTTACCATTACTTGGGAGACATGGATGTCTTTCAAGGGAAAGGACAGTCTTCCAGGTCAGGTCTGTTGTCAATATTAGCATCCAATGAAGCCCACCAGATGTCTACACCTGTGCCTCCTAGTGAAGCCAGTAAGGATACTGTAGTTGCCATGGGAGCTGCAGTGCCTTGACCTCATTTGAAGATGCATGTGTCTCCCAAGAGGAGAGGAAGGTTTTCCAGGTCATGCCAACATGGCAACCGCATCATCCCAATCAGCTTCAACTGGGAAGTCCAGATGTCCCTTTTTTACTTACTCTTCCCTCGTTGTCCAAATACCTACCTGGTTCTTAAACTATGATTGTATCTAACAGACCACTAACCAAATGTGATAACAGATCAGGGATTCATTAAGCCTCCTCTTGATCCCTGGTTAGGATGATATAACAGGGAAACTATCAAATATATGGCAATACTTGGGTATGGTTTAGCTTGGGTGTTCACATGTTGTACAGACCTGACCTAGCCCTTTAAGTGTCTTGCCTTAAGACCAGATGCGGAGCTCTGCTGGATCAGTACTGTGGTCTGTCTAGCACAGTACATTGACTTGGAGGACCTTGGAATTATACTTATTTCAGTGGCCCAAACAGTGCTACGTTTACCAAACCACACATTCATCCCTTGAATGTTTTGTTGGGCAGTACAGTACTCTTCATTTTTAATACATACCTAGAAGAAAAAGGAGTAGCATTCATTAGAAGTTGTATGGAACTAAATAGACCTGAATTCATATTCCTAATTCTTTTAGAAATGTTAGAACTTCATCTCTAGGCAGGAAAATGGATTTTCAGATCCAGCATTAGGTATTAGAAGAAAGCTTGTAACAGTGAACTTTATTTGCCTGCAGGTGCCCGGATCATAGAACCCACTGTGCTTTAAGTTTAGTAATTTGTGTCAATTGTAAGATCATCTCGGTGAGATTTTTGTGGGATATCTTACCTTCAGTGCTTGCTTCTTTCTGCTGGCACAGAATCAACATCTTGCCTTTTTCAAAGGCATTCTTTGCCAGGATCCTCTTTGCTACAAAAAGTACTCTAGGGAATAGGTATATCCTCTCTAAGGAGCTTATTTTCTCCTTGAGATATTATTTCTTTCGCATATTTTGTCACACCTTATTACAGGCCCAACATAACATATGCACCCCATGGAAGCAGAATAGTCCATGCTTGCCAAGGAGTCTTTTCCCATTCTCACTGTCTACCCTGATAATATTTCTGTCTAACTAAAATGATTACGATATTTAGCAGCATTAATTATGAGAGAGCTCTGTAAAATCTGCCTTCAGTGTTATGGGATTTTCAAATAGAATAGTTCCATAATTCTTCAATTTCCACTCTTGTTCCTGAACTTTAAACTAGATTGTATATTGAGGTAGTTTTTTATATCCTGTAGCTAAAACTGGAACAGTATTTCAAATTCTTGAGACTCAAACTGCAGTATGGGTATTATACTAGCACCGTGTCCAGAAACAAAAGGTATTCCTTGTGTACATTTATCTTCTGTTATATTCACCAGGGGCTGCTGTAGAGAGACAAAGCATCAGATTGGATCAAGCAGGAGTTCGTGGAAGAGTTGGTGGGGCAAATCTTTCTCTAGGCAGCCTTCCATTTTACCCAAAGTTCCTCTCTGAGGTTTGTGAGAGCTGAATAGCAATGTGTCAGTTTAAAGTCCTGTTTCTCCCTCTTCTGCTCACCGCTTGCATCAGTAGACGAAAGAGGAGACAGTTTTTACCCATATCCCCCCTCATTGTTGCACCTCCCTATCCTGTAGCACATTTTGCTTGGGAAGCTCTTGCCACCCTCAGGAGTTTTGAGACAAATTGCAGGCTGTTGGGGGAAGACAGGGAAAGATCACTCTGACAGCTCTTTCCACGAACTCTTCCACTGGATCCAGTGCGTACCTTGCTTCATCTACCTGCATACAGGTCATCTCTTTGGCAGGGTAGAGTTATCCTATAATATTTTTCTGCTGCTTCCAAGGGAAGGTATTGTGTTGTGTTTCTCTCCTGCTGAAGTTCTTTGAAAATAAAAAAAAGTTAGTTGTGAGAAATTTGTATTGTTCCCAGGAGTCAAAATATACAACTGATTTAAATATAGGAATAAATTACATATACAAATTAAATATAGGAATAAATTAAAGATTTTTTCCAGTTAAGTACAACCTGAATAGATTGACTATAATATCTTCATAAGTTTTATAATCATATTTATATATTTTTTTGCAGTCATTATATGAGACAGATTCTGGAAGCACTACGCTATTGTCATGATAATAACATAATTCACAGGGATGTGAAGGTAAGTCATATGTTGATATCACAAAAATATTTACAATATTCACTGTCTACTATATTATAGTATGGCATTTCAGAAGTCTTTTATATTGTGTATCACTTTTTCATTGCTGCCATGTAGCCTAACTCCTACTGGGAGTTGATTCAAAACCTAATCAGCACATGAGAATACCAGAATCGTTAGTATTGCCAACAACATACTGTAAAAGAACTGGAAAGTTAACAAATGTGTGTGGCACCACAAGCCTTTTGTTTTTGCCTAGATTTTCTGAACCTTTATGACTATATTGTCTTTTTCTAGCTTTCATTTCCAGACAAGGGCTTACCTTGGGATGACACTGCTTGTTGCACTAGCAAATTTTCTGCTAAGTGAAGGAAACTACAATGAGACTTCCGCTTTCATCCCCAAAATGAATAATTATTGTTGTCAAATATATCGGGAAAGAATTTTAACTTCCAAATTTGTATAGTATTTTCAGTGCAAAGTTAACTGAAGCGCAAGGTTATAAGGTGGTCTTGCTACAGACTCTATCCAAACTTTTCTTAAATATGTTATCTACAAAAATCAGGATCTAAGACCTTTCTGGCTGCAGCAGGACAAGCAACTTCTATTAAGTTTTTTCTATGGCAGTTTTCACCAATGGGCATTAAATTAAAGACTAGCCTAAATATATAAGGAAGAAAATAAATCATGTAACCTGGATGAATAAAAATGTTCCTTTTAACAGTGTTATAAATCTGATTCTTTTTTCCACCATGAGTATGCTTCTGTAGTTTACTTATATATTTGGCAGTAGAACTGAATGAGAGTAATGCCATTATAAACAACAACAACAAAAGCAGTAGCCAAAGCAAAACAAAACATGGTATCCTCCTAATTATCTCCATATTCTGCTTCTAGCTGGGCCATCATCTTCCTGCACCTGTGTCCCAGCTCCCGCCGGTGGGGTTGGACAGGAGGAGGGTCTTGGCACGGCAGCGGGGCTGCATCAGGGAGGCCTCTCGGTGTGTTCAGCGGTGGCATTGGTGGTGGTGGCGGGGCATAGCACGGAGTGGCGTCAGAGCTGGCTTGGCTGGCCCGGACGACAACGACAGGGCTGCCTGCAGAGGGGCGACCTCTTGCTGCAGCAGCAGTCACCGCCCTGCCCCCGCCTTGACCGTGGCATTTCTGAACATGTGTGGGCTCTTGCACCTCTTCTCCACCTCTCCCAGTGGTCCTGCTCACCCTCCGACCGCCGGAGCACCTGTCCCCTCGGCTGGCTCAGAGCACAGTGAGCCAGAGATGCTGCCGGCTGGCTCGCCACCTCTGTGGGCAGGACGGAGGCAAGGGAGCCAGCCAATGCAGCCAGGGGATCCTTCAGAGTGGCAGCTGCGGGAGCGTGTGCACCAAAACTCTTTTATATATTATGTACTATTGCTGCCACATTTACAGATAGTACATTGATCCCATGTGCTGAAACAAAGATGGTTAGCATATGGGGTCATGGCAACCCAGCACTGAGCTGAAATGCTGACGTACATATTGACATGAATAATCAGAGTTCCCAAACAATTTACTGTTTTACACAACACAGCATTGTCTGGCCAATGAGCGCCATATTCATAATAGGCAGCCAAAAAAAGACACTGAGGAACACTCCATATTTTGAAGCAGCAATATTTATTTGGTAGACCTCCTATGGCTTTTTGATTGATACTAGTTTTTAAAATATCAATATAGAAACAATATTTCCAAAGTTGCCAATAAAAAATAGGAAGGAGTAAATAAGATCTTTGACAGAGGCATCTGAAGGCTGAAGATATTTTTAAATTCCCATGAATGCCATTTTTTCTTCCTTAGGCAACAAGTGAACTGCACCACAAAGCCAGTTGGGTGTAGTGGTTAGGAGTGCGGACTCTAATCTGGGAGAACTGGGTTTGATTCCCCACTCCTCCACATGCAGCTGCTGGTGTGACCTTGGGTCAGTCATAAGTTCTTTCAGAGCTGTTCTCTCAAGGTCAGTTCTCAGGAGAGCTCTCTCAGCCCCACCTACCTCACAGGGTGTCTGTTGTGGGGAGAGGAAGGGAAGGAGATTGTAAGCCTCTCTGAGATTCCTTCAGGTAGTGAATGGCGGGGTAAAATCTAAACTCCTTCTTCTGAAGTTATTTTTTCTGTAATGCATGTTAAATGTACTCTGTTATCACTTGCATAAAAATAAAGAGTTTGATTTCCTCTTTCTTATGATCATGAATGTTTGTAATGCTATTGATAGACTTTTTGATGGGGCAGGCAGTATAACATTGTAGTTTCGATATCTAGCATGTAGATGTCCATTTAGGCTACTACTTTGTCACTTATGAGGTTATCATATCTCACTGGTGCAAGGGCTGGTGACTGGTCCTTGGTCTTGCTGATAGATATAGTGCTAGTCTTATCATCCTGCCACACCCCCTCCCTTCTGAAGTCTGCTTCAAATGAGGGCTTGAAATTATATCTCTGCAGCATCTTGGATGGCATGCTAGTAAAGGTAAAGGTTTCCCTTGCTCGAAAGCTAGTCAAATCAGACTCTAGAGTTGCAGTGCTCATCTCCGTTTCCAAGACGAAGAGCCAGCGCTGTCCAAAGATGTTTCCATGGTCATGTGGCCGGCATGACTAAATGCCAAGGTGCACAGAATGCTGTTATCTTCCCACCAAAGCAGTACCTATTTATCTACTTGCAATTTCTTACTTTCGAACTGCTAAATGCTACAACTTGATATGTTTCATTGGTGTAAGTAAAAAAGCTGTTGGCTAAAAACAAGTTATGTTGTATTTTAAAACTAAGCTAAAGAGAAAAACATACAGGTGTGTACAGAAGCTAGACTTGTTAATTATAGATATTGAAACATGGCATTATATTTTCTAGAGAACTTTCATGATACCATAGATGGGAAGGGTGTGCATGTTCTGAACTAATACCCAATTGTATCAGAAGGAGTTATTCTGTTCTGGCAAAATTGGGTGAATATGGTTTCCTTTGTCTGTCATAATTGCTGTGCCATTTAGTGAAATTTGCCAGGCTCTTCAAACAATTACTTATTCCTTTACCAGAATTGGAATGGTGATAAAGGAAAACAGTAATTTGGTTCTTTATGGAAGTAATTAATTTAATGAATGGACTACTGTAGCAATTTTAGAATAGTATGACTATTGGCACTTAAGTACTAATGCGAATTAGTTTTTTTCTGCTTATTGCTTTCCATTGTTGGTACTTACATCAAACCATGATAAACCACAGAAAGCAGTTCTGTAGCCAGTTACAGGGTTGCCAACTCTGGGTTGGGAAATACCTGTAGATAAGAAGAAGAAGAAGAAGAAGAGGAAGAGGAGATTGGATTTATACCCCACCCTTCACTTAGAGTCTCAGAGCGGCTTACAAACTCCTCTCCCTTCCCCTCCCCACAACAGACACCCTGTGAGGTGGGTGGGGCTGAGAGAACTCTGACACAAACTGCTCTTTTTTAAGGACAGCTATGCCAGAGCTTGTGACTGACCCAAGGTCACATCAGCAGGTGCAAGTGGAGGAGTGGGGAATCAAACCCGGTTCTCCCAGATTAGAGTCTGCACACTTAACCACTACACCAAACAGGGCAGGGTCTGGAAAGTGGTGCCAAAGCCAGTTACAGGGTTGCCAATTCTGGGTGGGGAAATACCTGTAGATTTGAGGGGTAGAGCCTGGGGAGGGCAGGGTTTGGGGTGAGGAGGGACCTCAGCAGGGTATAATGCCATAGAGTCCACTGCCCAAAGCAGCCATTTTCTCCAGAAGAACTGATCTTGGTTATCTAGAGATCAGTTGTAATAGCTGGAGATCTCCAGGTGCCACCTGGAGGTTGGCTTATGTTGATTTGGGGCTATGCAGTGGCAGCTAAGGAAGAAAAGCAGCTCCTCCTATGCCATGTTTTCTGTGTTCCAAGGGTCTGGAAAGTGGTGCCATAGCCAGTTACAGGGTTGCCAACTCTGGGTGGGGAAATACCTGTAGATTTGAGGGGTAGAGGACCTCAGAAAATGACCACAGTAGTTGAGTAGGTTATAAAGGAGTAGATAGTCCTTCGGGTATGTTGGTCCCAAATCATATCGGGCTTTAAAGGTCAATGCCTCGAATTGTGCCCAAACGCAGATTGAGTGATCTGGTTCCAATGGGCCACTGCTGTCAACATCCTGACTGCAGCATTCTGCACCAATTGAAGTTTTTAATGTTTTTCAAGGGCATCCCCATGTAGAGTGCATGCCAGTAATTTAATCTAGATGTAGCCAGGGCATGCACCGCAATGACCACATCTTTTCTGCCCAGGTAAGGCTGCAGCTGGCTAACCAGTCGAAGCTGGTAACAGGTACTCCTGGGCACAGCTGCCACCTACTTTTCCAGCAGTAGGCCCTGGGTCCAAGAGCACCTGCTGTTCCTTCAGCCCCATCCAGAACAGTGACACTTTATGTCCTGGGTCAGACCTTCCACTCACTAATAACACTTCAGTCTTGCTGGGATTAAGTTTCAGTTTATTAGACTACATCTACTCCGAAACTGCCTCCAGGCTCCTGTTTAAGGTTTCTGCAACCCTGGGATCAGCCAGATCTGCATACTGATGACAACCCAGCACAAATTTTGGGATGACTTCACCCAGCAGTTTCATGTAGATATAAAAGAGCATGGGACACAGCCTTGCAGAACCCCACAGTCCAAGAGGCTGGTGACAGAAATGGGTAGTGGCTTTCAGCACTTCTTGCCAGTTCTCTTGCTCTGGTTATTCCAAATTGATGAGTTAGATGGGTTCATTGCCAGCAGTTGGGCTGTCAATGGCATCTGTTGTTCTCACCCATTCTGTGCCAAGACCTAAGGAGTCTGCAACCTCCTATCTCGTCTCTGCTCTACACACAAGAGCTAAAGATTTACCTTTTAAGAAAATAAAATCTGGCAATCCAGAGAATCTAGTAGATTGTGTCAACAGATCATTATAGTGTTGTTGTCCTGTAGCGACCTAGCAATTGCTGATTTTTAAAGACCCAAAACGAATTGGGAAGGTCTTGCACTCTGGGGGTCTGAGTCAAAGAAAGTGGAGGGGGAAGTGTTCTGTGGGTACTCCATGTCCATTGTAAATGCCTCTGCATATGCAGCCACAATGACAGCTACACAAAGAATCATTATGAGGAAGCATCTTTGACCCTTTGTTCTGTTTTTGCACTGAGGACCTGCTCCCCTTTGTATATAGTGAGTTGAACTGTTGGTCTGTCGATACTAGTCTTGTCTCTTTTGACTGGTAGCAGCTCTCAGGTAGAAGATTTCCGCATCACCTGTTAACTTGAATTTGGCACCTTCTGCCTGCAAAGTAAATGCACTTGTCACTGAGTTGTGGCCCATTGTCAGCTGAAAGTATTGAAATAGGTGATATCTATCTTGCTTGGTACCCATTTATATGCTAAAATAGGTTCAATAGTAGTGAACAGTGTTAGGTTAAAAAAGTGAGTTTTGAGGAGGAAATCCATGCATTCTAATGTAGATCCCCCACCTTTTAGAAAAGGAAGCAGGAAGTTGAATCTATCATCTGTATATCTAATAGCAATGGGTGGCCCCCATCTGCAGATATTTAAATCTGTGGATCAGGACCACACCAATGCTAAATGTATTTTTCTGCAAACTTGGGGTACTTCCAAGGCTTGCAGAAAAACCTGAAAAGTTTTTAAAAATACACAGGATTTAAATCCCCTCTTCAGTTAAAAAAGTGTTGCCTGTGCGTGCTCAGACAATGCATTTACCAGTTGAACTGGTGGCAGTTGCCACTGTAGGCCAACTCCGGGCCTAGCTGCCATGGCAGAGGACTCTAGTAGCGGCTCTGGGCTGTCTACTGTGTCAGCAGGCTCCAGGAGTAGCTTGGTGCTCAGCTGCCACCATAGCAGACACCAGGAGAGGCTCTGGGCCTGGATGCAGCAGAGCACTTTGGGAGCTGCTCCCTGCCTGGCTGCCAGAGCAGAGTGCTTGGGAAGCCACACCGGGCCCAGCTGTGCAGCGGAGGACTCCAGGAGAACCTCTGAGGCTGGCCATGGCGATGGAGGATGCTGGGAGCCACTCTGGGCTCAGAGCAACTCCCAGGTACCATTGCTGTTGCTGCACATGGGTGGTGGGGCCTGGTGTTGCAATGGCAGGGGGAGAGAAGGGATTCCCCTCCCTGCGAGTCTCATGGGCATCCCACTTGTACTTAACAATTCTCAGAATTTTACTCTGTTGGTTTAGAAAAGATGGTTTATGTGAAGATAATCTTGACCATATTTCTTAATAGTAGCATCATCTTTTGTAAAAAAAATAAACCTCAGTTTCTGAAGTACATGTTGCTATGATGATTGATAGGCATGCGTGACAAGATAACACCTTGTATTAGTTTAAGGTGTTTAATAACAATATCTTAGTCTAAATCGAGAAATTAATGATAATCAGTAATATTCAGGAATATTTTGATCTGGCCATTGTTTTGGCAAGTAGATTGTCTGGTTTAGAGCTCAAGATGCAGGTGGGGGGCTGAATCAGGAGACAATTTTCTGACAAGGAACTGTTCACAGATATTGCAACTACAGAGGATAGTGCTGATAGTTCCAAAGTGTTGCTTACACTAGTACATTGCTGGTTCATGGGCTTGGAGGAAGAGCATTGCTTTTTTATTTATAAATGCATTAGATCCTGTTTGTTCACTCTTCAGTTCTCTCTCTTCCGGGTTGTGCTTGGACACTGGGGGTAGGGCTGGGGAGATGTTTTTGCTTGCCAGTGTTGGCATGTAGATAATGATGCTGCGGATTGGGAAGAGGGATTGGAAGCAAATGTTGCCACCTGGAAGCTTCCCTGTCTGGTTTATGCTTTGGTAACACTGTGCACTAAAATCTGTAGCAAGACTGAGAGACAGACTAGAGCCAAATGAGATCAGATGTGAGAGATCAGTGATGAGAATGAAACTGATATCCCTTGATGTATTTAATGTTCCTTGAAATCATCATGAGACTGGAAAGGAGTTGGAGGAAGGATTAAACATGTCTTCCTGTACTTCTTCCACAAAACACTTCCCCCAGTGTGGTAAAGAAAGAGAAAGGAGAATTCTCATTCATTGTACTGGTAAGTGGGGAAGCAGGGGTATCTGTTTTTATTTTAAATTTGCTTCCTGGTGTCATGGGTCAGCCAAGGCTCTGTGATACTGAGGACTCCCCAGAAGAGAAGGGGCTCTATGTAGCCAGCTGAGATTCAATAGAAGCCAACCAGCAGGATAGTGAGAAGCAGATATGTCAAGACTTAACAGCCAGAAGCTGATGCAAAAGAACCTCTGCCCTCCAGCACTGCCCCAGCAGGTGGAAGTCAGTTAGTTAACCCCAGGGCTCCAAAATCACCTGTACCATTGGAACAATGCAGGCAAAAGCTGAGGGAGGAGTTACAGGCTAAAAGGCGAAGTTCACATCTCCTGGCTCATCGCCAGCTGCTTGCTTTGTCTTTAAAGTCTTGCGTATCTGGGACCCACATACCTAAGGGACCTACTACAACTCCAAGATCTCTCTCTTGATCAGTCTCTGCCAGTTCAGACCCCATCAGTGTGTATTTATATTTAGGATTTTAGGCTCCAGTGTGCATCACCTTGCACTTGGCCACATTGAACCCCATTTGCCATGTTGACGCCCACTTGCCCATCCTTGACTGATCCCTTTGGAGTGCCTCACAATCCTCACTGGTTTTCACCACCCTGAACAACTTTGTATCATCTGCAAATTTCGCCACTTCACTGCTTACTCCCAACTCCAAATCATTAATGAACAAGTTAAAAAGCAGTGGACCAAGTACTGATCCCTGCGGTACCCCACTGCTTCCCACCTTCCACTGAGAAAATTACCAATTCAATTCAAAACCTTTATTGGCATGGATCAGAGTCATAAACAGTCACCCTTCAGTTCATTGATTTAACACATAGCTTCCTCATTATAAGGCAGTTACAGAAAATAGCCACCGCTTCAATAACCACTGTATTTTGTGAAGCCAATAAACGGTACAACATTCTGTCATCTGATTGTTTGACATCTTTCTTAAGTATGGCTTCTAGATAGACTGCCCGAATGTCATCATACAAACTACAGTGGAGGAATACGTGTTCGATTGTTTCAATCTCCTCTGAATCACAATCACAAAACCTAACAGAGTAGGGGATTTTCTTAAATCTTCCTGCTAAAACCGCAGAGGGGAGCACGTTAAAGCGGGCCAGCATAAATGCTCTACGCAACTGTGGAGAAGTCAAATCCAATAAGTATTGTGCAGGGGTGTTGATCGGAAAACGTGCCCATCTTAAAGGGGAGCATCTACCAGAAGCCAAGGCTCTAAGCTCTTGCATCTCAATATCAATTAATCTCTGTTTGAGCAGGGCAAAGATGTGTGCTTCAGATAAGGACATCATATCATTCACGCATAACCCTATTGAGACGATTTTCCTTTCTATAGCAGCAAACCACTCAGAGCAATGAGACTCTTCCAACAGATATGTAATAAGGCTATTGGGACAGTTCCTAAAGTGCAAACGTAGCCAAAATCTGAAGGTAATTATCCAAGCCCTTGTTTCCAAGCGTATCATATTGACTTCCAAACAAATAGCGGCGTAGGAAACACACAGGGGCAACCCTAGTATTTTCCTCACAAAATTGGATTGGAGTTGTTCTACCATTTTGTTAAAAGCTGTGATCCAAATGGGCACCCCATAAAGAAGCTTCGCTCCAATTTTGTGCTGAAACACTTTTAGGGCCGCAGGAACATACTGGTTACCCTTGGTAAAAAAGAAACGGGTTATTGCTAGCACACAGCTGTTCGCAGATTTAATTACTTCTGATCTGTGGGCTACCCACCTTGCACTATGATGAAAGTTAATTCCCAAATATTTAAAACACTTCACCTGTTCAATGGTGTTACCCTTAACACGCCACTTGATGGGTTTCCAGGAATCTCCAAACACCATTATTTTAGTTTTGTCAAAATTCACAGATAATCCGTTCAGCTCACAATATTCTATAAAATGTGCCAACAGCCTCTTTATCCCTACTTCAGACCTAGAAAGAACTACAGCATCGTCTGCAAACAATAGCAGGGGCACCGGTCGCGAGCTCATAATTGGGCTGTGACCATCAATCCTCTCTAACCCCGTGGCCAAATCATTTAAGAAAAGATTAAAAAGGAGGGGAGCCAATACACAGCCCTGCTTAACCCCAGAGAAAATTACCCATTTATACTCACTCTCTGTTTTCTATTAATTAGCCAGTTTTGGGGTAATCCCATGATTTTTGAGCTTACTTAGGAGCCTTTGATGAGGAATTTTATCAAAAGCTTTCTGGAAGTCAAGGTAAACAATGTCTATTGTATCCCCCTTGTCCACATGCTTGTTCACCCCCTCAAAGAACATTAACAGGTTAGTGAGACAAGATCTTCCCTTACAGAACCCATGCTGAGTCTGCCTCAATAGGCACGAGTACAGCAACTGTTGCAGTGATGAAAATAAGTGGTCTACTGGAGTGTTGGCAGAATATTTGGAAGGCACTTAGGACACTACTGCAAGGTCATTACCTAAATAACAATTTGTAGAAATGTCAGCATACATTTTGAAACCTGAGTTGGAGACAGAGAAACATTGTTGGATTTACCATGATACAAGGTGAAGTGTGTGTTTTGGGCAGCAGATTATAAAGGGAATGTGATTTTCTTTTGAACAAGTCATCTTGCCATTTTTTGCAGCATTTGCAAAAATATCTGAAATATTTGCAGAGTCATATACCCTCTGTGCAAAAATATTCCAAGAAATTCTGTTAATAATCTAAGTTAACATTCTCCTGCAAGAAAAGCTTCAAGGGAGAATCTAGTATGAAAATGATGAATTAGACTTCATTGAAGTTTCATTAATACCCTTCCCTCTCCCACTCAATTGAACTAGGACATGGGAGTTTTATCTTACTTTAGTAAGTATTAACTGTTTTGCCAATATTTGGAATGCTGCATATTACTGATGTTTATTAGTTTAGAAAAATAGGGACTGGTCTTCAGATTTTTCTTGATTAGATTAGAATCAGTATATCTAATTCTCAACTCAGCCATCTGAGGATATTTAAATTCAGAGACTGCAGTCCTGAATGAACCAGACAGATCTTTCTACAAACCTGGAAAAACCTAGATTTGCAGAAAAGTCTGAGATCTTTTTTTAAAAAATGAGAGTTTAAAAAATCCATATTGATAAAAGGAGTGTCTGCAGCTTTCAGAAATGAATGCTGTCAGTGGCTATTGCTAGCAACCACAACAGTTTTGCCAGTGTTCCAGGTTTGGTTTCTGTCAGTAAAGGCAAAGGGGCGAAGGGCCCTTTTCAGGGCTGTTTTGGCTTTTGAGGGAAAACTCTTTGGGGCCAGGGCTGCCAGCAAATCACTGTGTGACTTTCTGCCACATGATTTGAATAACGCACCTAGCACTAGCTGCTTGCTGCTGTTTAGCCAGTGTGGTGTAGTGGTTAGTTTCAGACTAGAACCTTGAATTCCTGTACTACTGTGGAAGCTCACTGGGTGACCTTGCTTCCAGTAGCAAAAAATATTTTGTACTTGTGATGTGATATAAATAAACTGAAAAATATGATAAGGAACAAAACACAATGTGAAAACAAGTACAATTCAAAATGACTTGCTATGGTAATATGCTTGCCAGAAATGGGAAAATGTCTTCTATTAGAATTTTGAAAGACTGTTTGCAGTATTAACATATGACAGATGATTTAAGACACTCAAAATTAAAGAAAATATTACTACACGAATACAATTAAAACTGATTTTCAATTTTGCATTTGTCATTCTCTGTAACAGAAGCCAGTATGGCGTTCCCATTTTCCTTTATAGTAGACAGAACAATCAATCTTCGACGTGGTCTCTGTGCATTCACACCCATGGGATCTAGTGCGTACGCGCTGGATCGATCCGCATAGTAGCAAGCTCTTTTAATGGATTTTCGCGCTCAGGCATACGCAGGAACCCCACCGCGCATGCCCAGAGGGGAGGGCGCGGACATCCCGCCAGTTCCTTTCTTACCGCCGCGTTGGAAAGACCTCTTTCTCGTCGGTCTGATCGGTTTGCTTTTTTGGCTTTTGCCTCACAGCTCTTCGGATTTTTCCCCATTTTATCCTTTTTTCTTCAGTGTTTCTTTGTTTGTTCTTTAAAAAACTTTTAAAAACTGAACAACTTTATTTTACGAGGGGGAAGTTGCCAGTTTACCTCAGTGTGGCCTTCGGGCTACCCCACCCCTTCTTTCTTCTTCACTGTTTATTTTTATGGAGAAGAAGTGGGGCTTTTTTAACCGGTGCTAGGGTTGCGGCAGTAAACTTGCTCCACCTGACCATCACACCCTGTGTATTGACTTGAATTCTGTCGCCACTGCACTCGCTTTTCCAACCAGACACGAAAAAACAGAGCTGCGCGCCTTAAAGTGGCGCTCCTTGAGTCAACGTTGCATCCTCCCACAATGATTGAGTCCAAGAGGCCTTTGACATCGACGGCTCCGGCATCGAGGCCCTCTTCCGACATTGGCCAATCGACGTCGAAGTCTCCGGCATCGAAGGCGCAGTCTTCCGCTTCTACTCCAAAGAAAAAGCCGAAGTCCACTAAGGAGCACAAGTCCGCCAAAAAGGGCTCCTCTAAGTCCCTAAAGGTGACAAAGACGGGAAAGGTAGCAGCGACTGCACTGGGTAATGCCCCTTCTTCCGATACCGCTCTACCAAAGTCAAAACCACCGGCATCGAAGGCGCAATCCTCCGCTTCCACGCCAGTAAAAATGAAGGCCAAACCAAATCCCTCGCTGACTTGGGACTTTCCCACTCATCGTTATGTGTTTATTTGGCCGCCCTTTCGGCCTACCATGTTCAAGTTGACGGATGCACACTGTTTTCCCATCCACTTTCAAAACGTTTTTTAAAAGGTTTGTTGCGTCTCTACCCTCCTGTCAAAACTCCTGTCATTCCCTGGGACCTTCCTCTAGTTCTTCGCCAGCTCACGAGGAAACCCTTTGAGCCACTCGCAATTTGCGATATGAAATGTCTGTCATGGAAGACGGCCTTTTTGGTTGTTGTCACCTCTGCAAGGCGAGTTGGAGAAATACTGGCTTTCAGGCATGACACGCCATACTTGTCCTTTTTGCCAGACAGCATACGCCTCGTACCTGACATCTCGTTCCTGCAAAAGGTAGTATCAGAATTCCACCTACAGGCACCTACAGGCAGAGGTCTTCCTCCCGGATTTCTTCCCGGCTCTGACATCCTCAGAGGACAGACTGTTCCACACCTTTGATGTGAAGCATGCGCTCCTGTTCGATCTGAACAGAACCCGTCCGATGAGACGTGATTCCCAACTATTCGTCTCGTACGTACCATCAAGGCTGGGGACTCGCATCACGGCTCAGTGCCTCTCAAGGTGGATTGCGGGTCTCATCCACCTCTGTTACCTGGTTGCCAAATAGCCATTGCCCAGCCCTATCAGGGCTCATTCAACTCGAGCTATTGCAGCTTCAACTGCCTTCCTCCAGGGAGTGCCCCTGACGGACATTTGCAAAGCCGCTACGTGGGCCATGCCTAACACCTGTATCAGGCACTACGCCCTAGACGTCCGCAAAAACTCAAAAAACCAACATGGGACGTCGCATTCTATCTTCAGCTACGCAGTAAAGGACCTGCCAGCACCCTTCTCCAGGTTGGCCACTGCTCGCTAATCTCCCATGAGTGTGAAGCACAGAGACCATGTTGAAGATAAACAGGTTGCTTACCTGTAACTGGTTATCTTCGAGTGGTCATCTGTGCATTCACACCACCCGCCCTCCTGCCCTGCTGCTGCCAGCTTCTACAATTTCAATAGGGGTTGATTTGCGGCGGTTTGAAGGAACTGGTGGGATGTCCGCGCCCTCCCCTCTGGGCATGTGCGGTGGGGTTCCTGTGCATGCCCGAGGTCTGGGCGCGGAAATCCGTTAAAAGAGCTTGCTACAATGCCGATCGATCCAGCGCTTGCGCACTGGATCCCATGGGTGTGAATGCACAGATGACCACTCGAAGATCACCAGTTACAGGTAAGCAACCTGTTTTTACATTGCCTATTATTGCAACAGTCCAGACTATGAAACAAAAAACATATACTTTAGGGGGGTTTATTACCACTTTAGAATGCTGTACAGATCTGTTGATTTTTATAGAATAACCATCCAGGCTAATCAAACCTGGCCATACTGTGAATGTACATGTTCATGTAAAATAGATTTCCCACAATGTTTTAGAAAGTCAAGGCCAGGAGCCTTGTGTTTTGTGTTATATGATACGGCATTTTAAAGGGGAGACAGAAGAGCAGTATAATGTCCTCAGTGGCAACAGTAAGCAAATAAATATGGACAGAATTCCTTTTGCAATGAAACCACAGAAAGACATAGACAACAGTAATATTACCAATCAGTTCAGTGATAAAAATTACTGAATGCAGCAATAGTAAAGCAAAAGACACTGTTATGAGGCAATCTGTAGCATTTTGTAGTTCTGCAAAGGGTTTTCCAGTCTCATTTGGGTGTTACTGGAGATTCTTTCAGTAGTTGAAAACTTCAGGAATTTGGAAGCATCCTTCCTCACCAGGGCTGTCTTATTCATTCAGTATGAACGTCAAAATCCTTAGTGAATCTTCACTACAAAGATACCTGTTCATGTGCACATTGCTGTACTTATATGCAAAAAAAGAAAGAACAGTAAAAAGAGTTGATGTATATAATCTGTTAAATGCTTTGCTGTCAGTTTATATGGAAAACAGATTTGCTTTACTGATAGAGTAAAATGCACTCTCTAGCCTTTTCTAAGAGAAAGTTTATAGACAAGTTTGAGTAACAGCTATTTGGTTTATTGAAACATTTTACTTCATGGTAAATGATAACTTCTCTCTTTCTTCCTTCTCTAAAAAAATTAACAGAAAGTAGACTTCAGTTTCAGACGTCCCCCCAAAATTGTCTCAGACCAGCATTCTCAGTGCTTAGACCATTGCTTAGATACACAAGCATAAGTGCATTGCTGGGGTGTGTAATTTAATTGCATTAATTTCAAGCAGTCCATAAAGCTGAACTGCTTTAAAGCTTCCTTCCAACTGCAAGCCTCATTGAGTTCATGTTTATACAGCGGCAGTTCTTGATGGGAGAGAGGTTCTTATTACTAGCCTTCAGTCTGGAAGATGAAATAATAAATATTCTAGAAGTTTATTTTGTAAGGTGCTTTAATAGTATGAATCTACATTTGTTCTGTTCACCTTATCTGGTTTGTATTTAACTTGTTTCAACACTGCTCTGATATTTATTGCTGGCCTACCTTATGGTTATGGTGTTACTGCTTTGTTGAAAATGCTATCGCTATAATGGTTTAGATTCTGGCCATAATAATTAACTCACAGCGAGAAACCAAAGCACAAGAACGATAATGGTTTAATACTGTTTGCAGTATTGTGATACAAATGTCACATGCCTATGTTAGAATGCCTTGAAATTCTTTAGCCGTTATACTTTTTCTAGGAAATACCTACTTCACAACATTTAACAGGTATTGTACATTTTCCATGTAACAGCAAGAATAATAAGACATGGAAGATGTATGATTGGGCTCTCCTGTGCTGTTTTTCCAGAGGCAAAATTTGCTGCCCCCCCCCCTTCCCTGTGTCAGAAAGGCATTTGCAACAAATCTTGACTTAAAAAAAATTCCTCATAGTCATGGGCCTCTTACATTAGGTATAATTTTGCAACATTTTTTGTTGTTGAGAGGCCTTTCATGCTTTTTAGTTGTGAACAGAAGTTTCAAAAGCAAATGAAGCTACAAAATTGAAGCCAGATAATAGCTATATGGCACAAAAAGAGCCCATCTATCTAGTACAAGGTTTTCTTTTTAATTCCAAGTCTACTTTTTTTGTTTTCTATTCTGTAGATTGAGAGCCTGTGAGCACAGACCATTTTATTCCTTATTGCACGTAGTATTCATTAGGTGCTTTTATACAAAAATAAAGATAATGAAGGGTCTGACACATGAAGCTGCCTTATACTGAACCAGACCCTTGGTCCATCAAGGTCACTATTGTGTACTCAGAGACTGACAGCAGCTCTCCAAGGTCTTTCACATCACCTACTGCGTGGTCCATTTAACTGGAGGTGTCAGGGATTGAACCTGGGATCTTCTGCATGCCAAGCAGATGTTTTGCCACTAAGCCACAGCCCTTCCCAAATCCAATCCAGCGGGAGGTCTTCACCCACTTAAATAGGTTTCTGCACACAGATTTTGTTCCAGATTGGGGGCCACTAATTTGAAAGGGGGGTACAATGCTGGCATTTCTTTTGTGCCCCCGCCTCCAGAAAAACCAACAACAACCTCAGTCTGTTTTTGTAGCAGCCAGAAGTATAGTGGGGGGGGGTGTTGGTGTTTTGTGTGAAAAATCTGTGCTTTTAGGAAGGAACAGGGAAGACAGGACCTAGATTCTAAAATAATAATAGCTATTTTCTTAATTTTAATCTAATTCATATATTGAAAAAAATGGTTCATTTCAGGACAAGCATCAAAATCTGAAATGAGATGCTGCCTTTACAAGCACTAGACTAGTATATTGTTTGGAATACAACTTTGGCAAGTCAAAGCATGAGCCTTTAAAAGGTTTAGAATTACACACTTTTACTTAGTATGTATGTTTATTTCTTTTAAATGGGCAGTAATCTGAACTAATGCAGCAGCTAGATTCGAGTCCAGTAGCAATTTAGAGACCAACAAGATTTTTCAGATATAAACTTTTGAGAATCAAAGTTCCCTTTGTCTCTAAGGTCCTATTGGACTCAAATCTAGCTATTCTACTGCAGACTAACATGGCTACCCTCTAAAACTAATGCACCATTGTTAAGCTCATTTGGGAGTCCTACTGAAAATGGAGCTGGATTAAAAGAAATAGGATTGGGTTGTAAATAGATGCAGAAGGAAAATACAAGTTGAATATGTCCTTGACAAAAAAAATCTTAATTTCACTACATGCAGTTTTTTAAAATGTACTTATTAGAAAAAATAGCATGTTGAAATTTGTACTAAAACCTGTCTTACGGTAGATGTAACAAAAATATACTTACTCTGTATTTCTTCCAGCCATCTCTGAGTGCAGGGAGCATCACTGAAGCAAGGGGCAATTTCACTTGCTACTAATTTTCCTCCTCTCTACAACCTTCTCAGTTGCATGGCTTTTTATTTGTCAGGGTCCCGCAGTCCCTGGAATCACCTTTTCAGTATTCACAGGAGGTTGCTGGGGGATGGACAAAGATGGAAAAGAACCACCTCTGCCTGCACTTTCCATTGGCAATATTTATTTTTAATTTTATTTATTTAAAACATTCATTAGCTGCCTTCCCCCTTTATGGAACTCAAGGCCTTGAGTTTGGTTTGGTGTAGTGGTTAAGAGTGGCGGACTTTAATCTGGAGAACCAGGTCTGATTCCCCGCTTCTCCACATGAAGCCTGTTGGGTGATCTTGGGTCAGTCACAGTTCTCTCAGAACTCTCTCAGCCCCACCTACCTCACAGGGTGTCTGTTGTGGGGAGAGGAAGGGAAGTAAGCTGCTCTGAGAACTCCTTCAGGTAGTGAAGGGCAGGGTATAAAAATAAATTCTTCTCCTTCTTCCCATTAGAGCTGTACATGATCTCTTTCATGAATACTGGAAATAATTCTTTGAAGACCAGCACCAGTGAATAAATAGAAAATATAGTGCATGTGGCACACATCAGGGCATAAAGAATATAAAATGAAAAGTTCTATTGTAAAGGCATGACCATTTTAGCATCTTGTCTATCACCATAATAATTTTTATAGAGTGTTGCAGTTTTTATTTAAATGTCAGGGATTTTGTTTTTTCAGCCACACTGTGTGCTACTTGCCTCAAAGGAAAATTCAGCACCTGTAAAACTTGGAGGTTTTGGCGTTGCTATTCAATTAGGGGAATCAGGACTCGTAGCTGGAGGTAAGAAATGGCTATGTTTCATTCCCTGTTGCTCAGATTAAGTATTTTCTCCCTTGGATCTTCACCCTAGCTAAAAGCTTTTAAAGATAAATTCAGGATCAGCTATAGAAAGTGGCTCGTCTATAGAAAAGCAAGAAAAATCTAACTGTGAAACTTGAATTTTCTGCAAATGAACACAGTAATTTAGTCTGCATGTGCAAATGGCATTCTGAAATCAGTAGAATGTAAGTAATTAACCAGCCATTCTGTAGACTGTCTCAGTGTATACTGTAAGCTGATTTAATGATTTAATTATTATAATGTACTGGTAACAGCTTAAAACATTTCTGCAGATGCAGTGTAAACAGGGAGGGAAGAGGGACACATCTTACCAGGTCCATGCCTTACTAGCCCCTTCAAGGTTGGAGTCCAGTGGCACCTTTAAGACCAATAAAGTTTTATTCTAGGTGTGAGCTTTCATTTGCACGCACACTTCCTCAGACACATTGCACACGAAAGCTCACACTTTGAATAAAACATTGTTGGTCTTAAAGGTGCCACTGGACTCAAACTTTGTTCTGCTGCTTCAGACCAACACAGCTACCCACCTGAATCTAGCCCCTTCAAGAAACTGTTTCCATGAAATCTGTTTCTTAGTGATACCTGAGCATGGCATTGCAAGATTGTGACAAAGACTTTACCCTAAGCATATTGCGTTTATACTCAGCAAAGGCCCATCAAATTTAATGGATGAGAGCAAAGTGCAGAGTTCCAATCTTCTCTCTAGTCTACTCTCATACCTCTGCTCTTTGTCACTGAAGCCATTGTATCAAGCAGAGCAAGGGTTGTGGCTGTGTTCATTTCTAAAAAGCTGCCTCTGTCCCCCTGTTCCTGTATGGCCTCTAATTCTTGAGGATGAAATAAAGAATGCTTCCGCCCAATCCAGAAATAATCTTCCCTTCCTTACTGGACTGTGCTCATTTACATTCCTGAACATGATTTTTTTTTGGGGGGGGGGGTTGCAATGGGGGAGAGAGTTGGATACACACTGCCTGGCCATCCAACTTTGCAGTTTCTTCAAGAAGAAGGAGAAGGTCATTGTTTATTAATTAATTGATTGATTGATTGATTTGATTTATATACTGCCCTCCCCGTAAACGGGCTCAGGGCAGTTTACATCAATTAATATAATTAACTCACCCTCCCCCAGACTCCTACTTAGTGACTTGTTCACTCAATATTATGGTACACAGGTTATGCCATAGGCATGAATAACTCCCATGCAGTTCTATGGAAGACTGTAAAGACACAAACTCAGAGAACAATTGTAGGGGGAGGCTAACTGACCTCGGCAACCTGATGATTTCAGTATCTGGAAAGAGAAGCAATTTTTACCCCCTTTCAATTGTGTCTCACCCAGTTGGTTTGTTTCTTGGAGATGAATGGAACCCTTTAAGAGCCAATGCAGCCCCTATCTATCAGTATCTGCCCTGCGATCTTATTTCTTGGTTATTTAAGGTGTATATAGAATGTTAGGTGAGTCTATATATAGTGTATAACTAAAGCACAAGCCTGTGTGCGAGTGCATGCTGATTCCTAGTGCATGCTGTAGCCATATCTTGGGGAAAGAATCTGTGACAGACTTTGGTTGTAAAATGTAGTCAGCTAATATTTTTGTGTGTGTTAATGCCCAGGTTATTAAAATTTAACTTGTATTACTGTACCACAAACTTAGTGTGCCACCCTTGAAAACTGAAGTTGTTTTGTATTTTCCTTTAGGACGGGTAGGAACACCTCATTTTATGGCCCCAGAAGTAGTAAAAAGAGAGCCTTATGGAAAGCCTGTAGATGTGTGGGGCTGTGGAGTGATTCTTTTTATTCTGCTTAGTGGTTGTTTGCCTTTTTATGGAACAAAGGAAAGGTTATTTGAAGGCATTATCAAAGGAAAGTATAAGGTAAGTGGTAGCATACATGTCTGCATTTCTCTGAAGAAAAAACTGTTATATTTCTATAAAATATTTCTGTGGAAAATGTCTTTGTGTATGAAAGCAGTGATGGCGCTGGAATGTCCTTCCTACAGTTGCTAGCAGAGTAGTATATATAAATTAGCACAACCCCCCCCCCCCAGGTGTATGAATCAGAGCTGCATCTCTGAGAGTAGTTCTGCACACTTGAACACTCTAGCGGTTTCTGTATTAATGCTGTGCACAGGCATAAAGCTCATCAGTGTGCATGCACAGATGACCACTCAAAGAAGAACAGTTACAGATGAGCAGCCTGTTTTTCTGCAGGTGCTGCTCTGCTAATGCCAAACAGGAACCAAACCAGTGCAGCAGAAATGACTGGAAAGTGAGAAAGTTCATGAGAAAGACGCAGTGTGAAGGGTAGCACATAAATCAAAGGCAGAAAGCGGTATAGGAATGATGGAAAGTCAATTTGCATATTACACAAAGCAAAACTGGTTTCCCATTGACTGTATACTTATACTATTCATGTGTTTATCATTAAAACATAAGAGTCCTGCTGGATCAAATGAAAATGCAGAATTCTGCTGAGGCTAGCCAGGTGCCTCTGGGAAGCTAGTAATCAGAAGACAGTACTGCTTCCCTGTTGTTGTTTCCCCTCCTCTGATATTCTTAGTAGGACGAACTAAGCCTATATTGGCTATCATTACTTCTGTGTGCCAGCTTAATATTCTGGTATGCATTTTACAATGCCCGAAACCCAATTTGGGATAGCCAATGAGCTAGTCAGCTATGTGCAATAATTGAGTCATCCATAAATTTAGAGACCTGAGAGATAGGATTTTTAAGTTAGTTGAGAAATTTTAATGTTTCAGAAGCAGGATCTGCCCATGGTTATCTATGTGTTGATCACATCTAGATTAACATGCACTCTGTGTGCACCTTTGAAAATGTTTCAGAAGGCTCTGTTCATAATGCCACAGCAAGGCTGCTGACCAGTAGTGTTTTAAAAGAGCCTCACTGGATGCCTGTTCACTTCCAGGCAAAATTGAAAGTGCTGGCTTTAAAGTTTTAAATGGCTTGGGACCAGAGAGCTGAAACGGCCACCTGCTCCCTGCTCCCATATGAACCTGCCCAAGTATTGAAATGATCTGTGACTGGACCTTTAGTGTCTCCTGTCATTAAAAGTGAAGTGAGTAGCCTCTTCTATGTTGGCACCCTATCTGTAGAGCATCCTCCTCATCGGTACCCAATATTTTCAGTGTCAGGCATTAGGACAAGGTTCTGTCAAGGAGGGGCTTTGGCTCACTGGCAGAGCATCTGCTTGGCATGCAGAAGATCCAAGGTTCAATCCCCAGCATATCCAGTTAAAAGGATCAGGTAGGACATGATGTGAAAGGCCTCAGCCTGAGACCCTGGAGAGCTGCTGCTGGTCTGAGTAGACAATACTGACTTTGATGGACCAAGGGGCTGATTCAGTATAAGGGCAGCTTCATGTGTTCATGTGTTTACTAAGACCTTTGATTAATTTTGTATATATTTAGGGAATTTTTATGCCACCTCTCCAGAGAACTGCTGAAGAGGCATACAAATAAAAACAATACCAAAAACCCCACAAAACAACATAAATTATTAATTCAAAAAACAAGCCAGGGGCATAAAAACCGCTTAAAATAACCATTGAACAGCCTAAAAAAATCTGTAGAACAGGCTAGAAGCTGACCATAAAACAGCTAAAACAATAAAACTGCTTAACTAAAAGCCCAAACAAGAAGTAATGCTTTGTTCTGGTACTTAAAAAACAATATGGTAATCCACCTTGAGTCTCTGTGAGAAATGTGGGCTATAAATAACATAAATAAATAAATGATAGGTTCTAGGGGAGCCTCTATGGGGAAGACATTCCAAATGTGAGTTGCCACCACTGAAAATACCCTGTCTCTATTTTCAGTCCTCCTTACATGTGTGGGTAGGGGCACAGAGAGCAGGGTTTGGGAGGCAACTTATGAGTAGGTTTTTAACTGAGATGTTACTGCGAGTTGGTTTACTGTTGACATATATTGTGTATTGATTTTTACATCTTTTTAAATTGTTTATAGTTTATTGAATTTATTATTGAACTGTGATTTTGTGCATTTTTCTGAAAGCTAGCCTCAAAAGTCTGAGGGGCAATGTCTAAATGTCATTGATTATAGCCAAATGACATTGATCCTCTATTAATTTGTTCTCACTTTTTAAAGAAAGCCATCACCACTTCATGTGGCAATGAATTCCATGTAGATAAAATGGCATTGTATAAAATATTCTGTTTTTCTTCTGAATTTATTGCCAATCTATTTTGTTGTGTGTCACTGAGTTCTAGTAGTATAAGATAGTGGAGAAATGTATCCCCTCTTGCCACATCATTCATAATTATATAAACCCATATTAGAGTTGACACATTTTGGCTGGCTTTGTAACAAGCCAAAACTTCTGTTGCCAGGATGTTCACTAGTCCTGCAGTGGAGAGAGGTAGTGTCTTGTCTGTGACAGTGTGCTGATCTTCAAGTGTTACATGAAGTCCCCTGCCCCCTTTCCCAGCTCCATGTTCAGAAGGAGGGTTGGAGCACGCAGTGCAACATGGCCATCTTCCCATCCCTCCTGTAGAGTTTGAAACTATGGAAGGGAGCAAAATAATATCCCTAAAAGTCAGGCTGTGCTTTGGAGGCTCTCCAGTCCCCCAATTCAGTCTCTGGGATTTGTCACACTCACCAGAGGCAGGAGAGAATCTCACTATAGTTAACTTGACAAGCAGATTTATGAACTTCTGTCGTCTCTTTTCCTGTTGTTGTTACATCCATACTTTATGCATTTCGGTGACAGGTAAAATACTTTAAAAAGCAATGCATTAAGTTGCTCTAAAAGACAATTTAGTTTTCTGCAGAATAAATACTGAAGCTTGCAATAGAGTTCTCACACCTGTGCCATTTAAAACTCTTTTAATTTTGGGTAATATGCAGTGATTTTGCAAGAACTAAAACAAATCCACCTACAATATTTATGAAAGACCAAAAGCCCTGGGGATCAAGACAAACATAGAGTTCTCACATTAATGGCAATAGCATAAATAAGAGCTTTTCTTTTTTTTTTGGCCCCCTGAAGGGGAATTTTTTATTTGCATTTCTATAAAACTACAACAGAAATTGGGGAGGGAGAGTCTACAATCTATAGAAGAAAGTAAAAAGAACCTAACTAAAAACCCAAGAATGGAGGTTTTACAATGCTTAAAACATAGTTGTTACTCTTATACAGTTACCTTCACACATGAAGAGTGCCTGCCAATCGTCGCTTCTGCTGACTAAACCAGCTTATCTGACTGAACAGAGAGTAATTCCAAAGCTATAACACACATAATCACAGCCCTTAATTAAAAAATAGCATCTCCACACTTTACTCCCCCCCCCATAGGCAAGATCTTTATAACCAATGTGTACAGGTCTTTGCCCACCCAAGCCAGTTCAGGAATTCGAGGGAATCCTGTACTTTTCAGTACATTAAACAACAAGCCACGAGACAGTCTGTACCATCTCTGGTCTTCACAACAATTTGCCACCAGAACCTCTTTTCACTAGTCCCTGCCTTTCCTAAGGGAGAGATTCCAAACCCTTAGTTGGCATCTGGGAGAGAACACCTTAGCAACTCATTCCAGAGATGCACACTTTTTACCAAGGTAGCGTATGGGTTGAGTGTTTAGGCCACAGGATTTAGCCTTGGAATTCAGGTACAACATCAGAAACCATTTAACAATCAGAAGGATCTTTATTCAGTACAGAGATTAGCATAGACTACCAGAGATTACAAAATAACAAAGGCTAGGGCGGTTTGCCTTAACTAAACATTAATGATTCATAGTTACCAAGTCAGAACATCCACAGTTCCAGATAGTCCAAGTACCAAGGGATTTTGAGTAGAAATCCCACCCTTGCACCTATGTGCTCCAGTTCACAAAGCAACTCTTTGTCTCTCACGAGGCAGCATTTCCAGGTGCAATAAAACAGGCAGCAAGAGGAAGAAGGGAGAGCTAAGCAAGAGAGCAGCCAGAGCAAGCAAGCGACTCACTCCCATAGTGATCGATCAATTATAGCCCAATTCCAGTCACAATTAGCCGTGGCCATCAGCCAACTGCGAGTGGGCATGGGTGTGGGGATAGGCTAGAAGTTTGGAGCCCTGCCTGCAGTCAGGTGACCCAAACTCCAGCTACTTCATGGTCTATGTGACTAGTCGCATGTGGGCCAGAAAGAGTAGCCATGAGGTCTGGCGTTTGGCATGGAAATGTGAAAGAATGTGGGTTATTGAGGCCATGTGGCCCCCACCATTTGGCTTGCAACAGGAAACAAGACACAGCATGTTATCAAAAAGACATTAAGCTAACATATACACTTCCCCTTAATTTGTTCCGTTAAGCAGAAGTAGACATTTGGAAAACCCATGAGGACTTGTGGGGAGGTCTCATTTTTCCACATCCTCTCTCTCTCTCTCTTGCTTTTCCTCTTTCCATCTCCTGACGGCACTTGCAGCCTCTCCCCTACTTATCTCCCCCAATTTTCATCTTTCCTTCCCAGTGGCAGCCCCTTTCCTTTCCTCTCCCACTCACCTACCTTGTTCCTTTTCTCCCTTGGCCCAGTCATTCTCCTCTCCCCCCCCCCAATTTCTTCTTTTCCCTTCTTCCCCATCTTCAGCTTTCCCTTTTTTGCTCCTGTCCAGCTTTACCCTTTCTTCCTCCTATCTTTGACCTTTTTACCACCACCCCCGCAAACGGTAACTGAACCTTAGAAACCTCAGCAATGTTAGCTTGAGGTTGCCAGGATCTCACAGCATAGTTTCATGACTCCACAATGGCATACTTTTCTTGAAGAAGTAGAATTATTTTAACCCTTTTTTTTACAATCCATATTTTATGCAAACCTGAGGCTTCTCCCAGGCTTGTTTAAAAGAAAACACCTTTTCTGTCCCTGACCCTGTATTGTATATTTATCTACACTATGGCCCAGTTCAGAATTAAATATTCAAAGAACTATGCAAGGCATTGAGGACCTGGCCCAGAAATACTGTTTCATAAATATTATTCAGCTGTGGCTTTGACTTCTTTCATTAAGCATTATTTGCCCCCAAGAATATCTTTGCAATCATAAAAGCTAGAAAGTCCATCTTTCCCCTTATATCTCCATGATGAAATGGGTTAGAGACTTCCTTTTTAAAAAATGAAAGCTGGGCATTAAGAGAAGCTTAATAAATCATTCTAATGTTATTTCGCTGTACAATGTAGCACTGGATACCCCAGAAGTCCTCTGATGATACAGCCGAAAACGGCAGCTGTGGGGCTGAGGAATGATGCCAATGTGGGTGGAACCTTCAAAAATGTACACCTTCCTGTCTGCACTGGGAGCAGGTCTCCTTGACTATGATATTTCCAAGAACATTTTGTAGGGGATTTTCAGTGTGCCTTGAAATGTCTAATTTTTTCATTGGAATATTTTTAAAAACTTCTTTAAAAACTATATGCAACTATCCCATCTGCACTCCCAACTTTTATCTTTTCTCCCAGATCCTCTCATCTCCGGGTCCAATACAGTGCAGAGGTCTAGGGTTTCAAGGGCAGATTAAAACCCAGATAAAGGCAAGAAAAGGAATTGAAGTAGGTAGCTCAAATCTGGTTTTAAGAAAGGAAACTAAATATGGTAATAATGACAAGAGTATATTGTAGCAAAAGATCCATTGATGAGATTTGATAGTCTTTGATCATCAGGAGGCTGCCTTATTTGCTGCCAGTTGACATGATTGAGTTAGGTATTCTTTCTCTTTATTCTCTGCCTTTTATTCTGTGCTTAGAGACTTATTTGCTTCCATGTAGAATGTAAAAGGAATGCTGATCTCAGGTTCCAAGATGGAGGGAACAAGAATTAAATAGAAGCAGAGTGATAACAATTGCAAGCCTTTGATAGGCTAGGATTATGATAAAAATTTATGTCATAATAAATGTTATTTATGGACACATACTTTTTTTTTTTACTGTCTTGGTTCAATATCTGAATTTCTTTGGTATGCTGTTTGCACAGCTCAAGGAATGTCCCATCCAGATGAGAAGTTAGAGATACTCAATGTACTCTTTATTATCCTGAAAAGCAGAAACAGTCCACTGGTCTTGCTCCAAAGAGAACAGTTATTGGTCATGTTTGTTTTATCTCTGAATTAGCCTCTCTTCTCAAGGATTCTACCATATCTGTGAATGGGGAGATCATTCCCAAGCATCAGCAAACCATGACATGATGTGGGATGGAATAAGGGCTTACTTAGAATTTTTTTCCTTACTCACACTTCTGTATTTATGCACACATTTTAAAATCAATGTGTTATAGTTTACTTTTATATACATTTGTATTGGGATATTGCTAAGTTTGCCAACTCCAGGTGAGAAGTTCATGGAGATTTGGGGGTAAAGCAAGGTTAGGGCAGAGTTTGAGAAAGGGAACAGCTCAGTAGGGATGTGATATCACACAGTCCACCCTCCAAAGCTGCCATTTAAATTCTTCATGGTCTCTGTGTGTTAGATGGATGGGTTTTGAGCCTGTGCAAAAGCTGATCTCAGAAATATATAGAACTACAAAAATGTGCAAAAATTCCTTCCCCTCAAGCACTGAAATAAACCATGCATGCCCAAAGAGGAGGAGTCATGCCTCTCCTGATCAGTTCCTTTTTCCCCCATCACACATATCTTCAGGAACTTTTCCTAAATACTGAGCTACTACTTCTGAATTTTTTACCCATTGGAGACCTTTTTCCCTGGGGCTTTGCCCCTTTTTCTTCTCTCCTTTGTGCATGGGAAAAAAACTTTTTGTTTTAAAAAGTGCCAGGACGGTGGGGGAAAACTACTGTTATTGGATGGTCAGGACTGCGGCCTCCTCTGCCTTGGAGAGCCTGTAACATGGACATAGAGGCCTGTAACAAAGACACCAGCTTAAAATTTACAAGGCAAGCCAGGCACCACAGACACTCCAGCTTCCGGCTCCTCCTGTGGGAGCAAGCATTGTTGACAGGACAGTGAAGTCAGCCCTGAGCATCACTTCAAAATGAGCCAGATCCCCAGTATCACAATCCTGTCCAGGACAAATATCGATTCCAAACATCATGTCAATATCAGAACTTTCGAACTTAGTATCAGACTCCATACTGGCCCACGGTCCACCACTGCCCTTGTTGTGTAAATGAGCAAATCTCCACTTACAGAAAAGAAAAAGAAAAAAGAGGCAGAAGCAGCTGGCAACATTACTGCTATCTCTGTCCACCGTTCAGCCTCTTGTGCCTATCTTGGATTTTCCACAAGGCCCTCTAGAGATGTCACTTGGTCTCAAACCGTCACTTGTTGAACCTGAGCCACTCTTGGAGGCCATCGAAAGTAAATATTTCCTTATGCAGATGCCCTCACCAAACCATCACTCCCTCTCTGAAGGCCAGTTGGAAGATTCTGCTGAGGACGTTGGTAGGGCTACTCAACTTCAACTGACAACAAAGTTTCAGGTCACTCCTTACTGCAGGGACCTTCCATCCAGGGCATCCTCAGTAAGCTTTCAGTACTGGATCTACTGTTCTCATTCCTCAGCTGGCTGAACCAAAGTAAGCCGATGGATTGGGACCAGTGCTCGAGCGTCTCCCATCGTCCTTGCTCTCCAGTATGGGATCACACTGCACCAATACAGATCCTTCCTAAGGCTCCAGAGGACACATCAGTACCAAGGGCCCCTTTAACCACAAAGACTCCAAACAGATTGCATCAAGCTTGACGATATCTTGACCTTGGTCGGCTGCCCCACCGGCACCCCCATCACAGATCCACCTTCCACATCCGTTGTCAGGAGAGGATGAGTTATCTAACTCTCTGGGAAGTGACTCGGATGAGGACGCTTCTGGAGCACCAGCTACTCCTACTAGTCCTTCACCTAGTCACCAAGTTGCTGAAGATCTACCCATCTCCCCCTCAGAGGACCTCCACTCTTACGGGGACCCAATCAAAAGAATGGCTCATTCATTGGGAATTGCTGTTTCCCAGCCCCAGGTCACTGACACAGTCTTTGATATTATACAACTGGACACTTTGACAGCAGTTGCCCTTCCCATGACACAGGTCCTACTACAGACAGTTAAATCCCATTGGGACAAACCGGTGTCGACCCTGGTGTCGACCAGGAGATTGGACCATATGTACAAGATCCAGGAGACAAAGAGCAAAATTCCTCTGCTGTCATCCGAAACGTAATTCCATGGTGGTCACCCTCTCTAGTAAGAGCAAAAAGATGCATTCTATACCATCTGACAAGGAGAGCAAGGAGATGGATGCATTTAGGAAACGGTTTTATTCTGCAGGTACTCTAGGTGTTAAGACGGCAAATTATATCGCTTGTATGGGTTGCTACGAATATTCCCTGTTGGAACAAATGTCTTGCCTTTTGGCACTCCTTCCAGCGCAACATCGTGATGAGGCTCAGAGGATTCAGAAAGAGGGCATGATACTTGCTAAGCAGGTCATCAATTCTGCAAAACACTGCCTGGATACCAGCTTCAAGACCATGTCATCCACCGTGACCCTCCGCCATCACTCATGGCTTCGCATCACGTCTCTTCAGACAGACACCCAAGCCCTTATTGAGGACTTGCCATTTGATGGGCAGGGTCTCTTTCACGTCACCACTGACTCGGTCCTACAGGAGATGGACAAGAGGCTCAAGGCGTCTCAAAGTTTGGGTGTCTCCCCCTCGTACCGGTCCCCACTATCCAAGACCTGGACCAGAAACAACAGGAGACCATATAGCAGACAGTCTCCAGAGGACTCTTGGAAGCCTAGACACTCTCAGTCTTCTTCCAGATCCACCTATTCCCAGAAGCCCAAGTTCCATCAGGGAACTTGGAAACCGTTTTCTCTCATCCTGTCATCAGCAGTTTCTTAGGGAATTAGAACAACTTTACCCCCCATTCACTAATCTGTTTCACAGTTGGACCTGCAACTAGTTCTTTCCCAACTAGTCATGAAACTGTTTAAACTGATGGCCGCTTGTACTGTACATCTTCCCTCTTTCAAGATGGCTTTCTTCCAGCAGCACCTACACCAGCCTCCAGGTAGGCAAGCTTGCTAGTCTTAACTCACCAGTGTGATGCACAGAGACCACTTGAAGAACAATAGTTACAGGTAAGCAACCTGTCTTTTTCTAGGGGAACTGATCTCTGAAGTCTGGAAATCAGCTGTAATTCCAGGAGGACTTCAGGCCCCACTTGGAGGTTGGGAACTTAAGATATTATACACATTTTCACATAATGTTTGGCTATGAAACACTGGGTTGGATCCATCAGAAAATTTCCATTGAAGGGAGGGCAATTTTCACCAATCCCCTCCAGGAGCAGCATTGATGGATATCCCTTTCATCAAAAGAGATTTTTTAATGGGTTCCAGGCCCCTGACTCCTCCCTCACCCTTTTTTTAAAAAGAAAAGCTGCCTTTGGAAGAGTATAGTTTAAGACAAAAAAGAAATGGCAGGGGAAGTACTCAACCCTTTCCTCACCAAATTTTTCTTCTGTCCAAATCCCTTCCACCACCACCTGCTTTTTATTCCATGAAATTTCACATGTTTGTTTAACCTTGTAAACGTGTTACAGTGTGGACTGCAATAAAAAAGGCCAATGCTGTGCTGGGGATTATTAGGAAGGGAATTGCAAACAGATCAGCCAGTATCATAATGCCCCTGTATAAATCGATGGTGCAACCTCATTTGGTGTAGTGGTTAAGTGCGCAGACTCTAATCTGGGAGAACTGGGTTTGATTCCCCACTCCTCCACTTGCACCTGGCTGGATGACCTTGGGCAAGCTGTGGTTCTGATAAGAGCTGTTCTTGAAAAAGAGCAGTTTCTGTCAAGAGCTCTCTCACCCCCACCTCCCTCACAGGCCGTCTGTTGTGGGGAGGGGAAGGAAAAGAGTTCGTAAGCCGCTCTGAGACACCTTTGGGTAGTGAAGGGCGGGGTATAAAGCCAATCTCTTCTTCTCATTTGGAATACTGTGTACAGTTCTGGTCACCACACCTCAAAAAGGATATTATAGCATTGGAAATAGTGCAGAAAAGGGCAACTAGAATGATAAAAGGGTTGGAACACTTTCCCTATGAAGAAAGGTTAAAGCGCTTGGGGCTCTTTAGCTTGGAGAAACTATGGCTGAGGAGTGACATGATCGAGGTTTATAAGATTATGCATGGGATAGAGCAGGTAGAGAAAGAGGTACTTTTCTCCCTTTCTCACAATACAAGAACTCGTGGGCACTCAAATGAAATTGCTGAGCAGTCGGGTTAGAACAGATAAAAGAAAGTACTTCTTCACCCAAAGAGTGATTAACACATGGATTTCACTGCCACAGGAGGTGGTGGCAGCTACAAGCATGGATGGTTTCAAGAGAGAATTAGATAAACATATGGAGCAGAGATCCATCAGTGGCTATTAGGCACAAATTTATTTATTATTTATTATTTATAGGAACTCTGGGGCAAGTGATGCTCTGTATTCTTGGTGCTGGGAGGGGGCAACAGTGGGAGAGCTTCTAGTGCCCTGGCCCCACTGATGGACCTCCTGATGGCACCTGGTATTTTTGGCCACTGTGTGACAGAGTGTTTGACTGGATGGGCCATTGGCCTATCCAACATTGGCTTCTCTTATGTTCTTATGTGTTCGACAATTAAGGGGTTTCTGATGGTGTCAGAAAAGTCGGTTAGTTGCTTATTGGCCAGAGCAAGAACTGAACTGGTAGAAGTTTTAGCATTTCCCAGTCCTAGCAGTAGTTGAAGAAGAATGTGTATAACTTCTTAAACTTTAATAGGCGCTAAAAATGTAGCTCTAGCTATATTCTGTTTCTTCAGTACATTGTAGGAAATTGTACCAATTACATTCTAGTATTTTTTACCACCTAGATGAATCCCAGGCAGTGGAGCCATATCTCTGAAAGTGCCAAAGATCTGGTACGGCGCATGCTTATGCTGGACCCAGCGGAAAGAATAACAGTTTATGAGTCTCTCAACCACCCTTGGCTGAAGGTAAGTCGTGGTCAACGACCAATATAAATATATAAAATATTAATGAACTCCACAAATAAAACAAAGACATGCAGTTCCCTCCCAAAAAAGATCAGAACAGCTGCCAAGCATAACAAGAGCAGCAATAAATTAAAATGGGCTTAAAATAATCCTGAAACAGTAAACACCAGAAACTTCATAAGAACAGAATCTCCCACTAAAATAGCACAAACCAGCAATAAATTAAGACCCCAAAAAAATGTAAACAAATAACATAAAACTTAAAAAATCTAAGGGGTAAAATCATTAAAGGTCTTCTGGGAAAGAAGTTGTTAGCAGTCCTGTCAGTCCCAAAGTAAAATTCAAATATTAGAACACACTCTCCGTAATATCTTTAATTAGGACTACCAGGATGGCACAAAACAGTTTTTGAGCATTTTGAGTTCACTTGAGTCCTTCATTAGGCTGCAAGTTATAAAGGCAGTGTTTTAAGAGAGAAAGGAAAATTCCACAGGACATGAGAGTGAGTTGGGGTCATGCTGCTTCGGACAACGCTGGCTTCCGGGTACACCCACATCTGTCGGGGTAACCAGAAAAAAGGCCACAGAAAAAACCCCACGGTCATAAATGCTTACTGAAAAAAAGCCCGCATGGAAAAAAGCCCATATACATAAAAGCCCACGTGGAAAAAAGCCCACGTGGAAAAATACCATGTAAAGTGCCATAGATATTTATAATTGTGGATAACCATTCATCTCCATTTATGAGAATTAACGGGTATTACCTGTATTCACATGCAACAATTTGTGTTGTGATTTATCAACTATAATCCTATATATATAATTGTCTTACACGTTGGCTTACCCGTTGGCCATTGCCAGCTCTCCCACTGGCTGTGCTATGCATTTCATCAGCCATTGGCCATTGGCCATTCAACCACCACTCAAGACAAGAGTACTCACGTGCTATTGAATGGGTGCTGGGTCTGCTCCTGTGGGACTAACTTATGGCTGTTGCTAGGCAACCAAACTTGATTCTGTCAATAAAAAGACAAAGGAAGGAAACCCTGTCCAGGCCTTTGTGAGGAACTCATTGGGGCCAGGTCGGACTAGGGTTGCCAGCTCCAGGTTGGGAAATTCCTGGATATTTTGTGATGGAGTCTACAGAAGCCAGAGTGTGGGGAGAGGAGAGGCCTCAGCTGAATAGAATGCCCACCCTCCAAAGCAATTATTTTCTCCGGGTGGGGGAGGGAGAGATCTGTTGTCTGGAGTTCAGTTGTGATACCTGACGATCTTCAGGTTCCACCATTAGGTTGGCTATCCTAGGTGTGGCAGTTAGTGCTTCAGAGCAGGGTTTGGTAGACCCAGGTTCTTGCTGTAGAAGTTGAGAAGGTGATTTCGGACCAGTCACAGACTTTCAGCCTAACCTGCCTCACAGGATTGTTGTGCAGATCAAAAGGGGGAGAGGAGAATGATGTAATCTGCTTTGGTCTCCACTGTAGAGAAAGACTACCTTTTCTCCTCGGGAATCATTGCTGCCAATCTCCAGGTGAGGGCTGGAGATCACTCAGAATTAAAACTGTTCTCCAGATGGTAGAGATCATGGGCAGATAACGGTAGGTTGATGTTTGGCTGGGAAGGAGATAGGGTTGCCAACTCCTGGTTGGAAAATTCCTGGAGATTTGAGGGGGTGGAGCCTGGAGAGGGAGGGATTTGAGGAGGACTGGAAACTCAGGTACAATGCCATAGACTCCACCCTCCAAACAAGCCATTTCTTCCTGGGAAACCATTGTTGCCATTTTCCAGTTAAGGGCTGGAGATCACTCAGAATTAAAACTAAAGAAGTACAAAAAAGATACCTGGCTGCTTTGAAGACCTTTTTGCAGGCATACTGTTTTCTAGTTTTCCCACAACCCTATGAATGAGAAACAGAATTTGAAAAACCATGCTTTACTAAATTAAAATCTTCCCAGCATCTAATTTTTGCCCCTTAGCGAGAGGAAAATGTGTGGAGAACTTACTTATGTAAAAAGTTTCGCTTTCTTCAGGGCCTGGATAATAAAAGGCCTGGGCCACATCAGGCTACTCCTTTTATATCTCTGGTCCCATTGTGAAATGAAAAGATCAGCTCCTCCCAACTGCAGGGACTGGTGTGTTCCAGCAGGGTTCTTCTTCTGTTAATTATGTTACCCAGCCTCCTCAGCTGCTGCCACTGCCACTGCCTCCTCCTCTTTCTCTTTCCTAAATAGTAGAAGTATTTAAGACCTCATAGATCTATGAAGCTTAGCTTAAGATAACAAAACCATAAGACAGCATTAAATAACAACAACAGAAGTGGCAACCATGTCCTGTAGTGCTCTTAATTTCCTATTCCACAGCAATCCGCCCAGTGTGTGGCAATACACCCTCTAAGGTGTGTGGTCCTGTGGGCAAAAATTCCACATTGTGAGCAACTGGCATTACAGCTTTGAGCAAGCAGTTTGGCTACTGCATAAATCAGTTTGCTCTGCAGTCATCCTTCCTGAGCGAAGACAAAAAATCTGTGAGCTGGAGGCTAAAAACCTGTGAGCTAGCTAGCTCACACTACCACAGCTTAGAGGGAACATGGGTGTGTGGTCTCTATATGATGGACTGCAGAGGAACCTCGCTTGCCACAAACTAACACGGCCTAATGCACAGGCAGGTTGCCTAATAACATAGCAAAATTATTATTTAATTATACTTGATAAAATCACAACACAAATTGTTGTGTGTGAATACAGGTAATACCTGTTCATTCTCATAAATGGAGATGAATGGTTATCCACAATTATAAATATCTATGGCACTGTTCCGGTGGCCACCGGGCCCTTCTCGGGAACCTCCCGGAACCCCCGGGGGTAACTGCACAGCTGGTCGACCGTGCTTCCCCAGCCCGAACCCCACAGCCTACCGGCACCCGACGAAGAGGAGAAACGCCGGTCGGGGATCGCCGCAGGGGAAGGAGGCACTGAAGAACCTCGCGCCGGAGAACCGCAGGAGCAGGAGCTGGAGCTACCGGGCGGCTGCGCCCGCGACGGGGGAACCGGCCGAGCGAGGAACCGCCCTTGCGCGGCGCTGAAGGCCCAGGAGAACTCCGCCGTGCGCGCGCCGCCCTGCCGAGCCACTGGGAAGCCGGGGGACGACAGGGCGGGGGCGGGCGCTTCAGCATCAACTCCTTTAGGCGGGGGAGGGGCCAGGGCGGTGGGTGTGCCAGCCGCGGAGGTGGAAATAAAAACGAGAGAGAGGCAAGCCGGGGAGGACTTGCTGGGCTGGTTGACTGAACGAAGCGATTGCTAGAGCCCAGAGAGAACGCAGGCAATCGAGCAAAACGGACCAGACCCAGGGCGGGCTAAGGTGGTGACTTAACCTCCTGAAGGCCCCGCATCTGAGGCGAGCCCTCCTCTAAAACAGGCTTTTCCTGCTTCAGTTTGCTGGTACACACAGCACCCTGGTGAGGTCCTCGGGTACACCAGCCTCCTGACGTCACGGCGACAGGCGGGAGTCCCGCCCGGGAGCAGCAGGGGCGCCACAGGCACTTTACATGGTATTTTTCCATGTGGGCTTTTTTCTGTGTGGGCTTTTATGTATATGGGCTTTTTTCCACATGGGAATTTTTCCGTGTGGGCTTTTTTCCACGGAGGCTTTTTTCCTGTGAGCATTTATGACCGTGGGGTTTTTTCTGTGGGCTTTTTTCCTAGAACCATCTGTCGGGCAGGAGTTAATAAAACAAACTCTGTAGTCTAACAAATTCCATCAATGGTCTCTACTTACTCTGTGACCAGAACAGATTTCAATAAGTTCTGAAAGACTAGAAGAAATGCATGTAATGAACTTTATCTTGCACCAAGTTCCATAACGAGGGTGCCACTGCTACTGTGCTATTCCATATGCCAACCAACCTAGACTCCCTCATTAAAAGCTTACAGATCACTACATCAAAAGTCATAAGCAGATTGATATGATTGGAGGTGGTCCTTCAAGTATTCTAGTTCCAAGCTGTTTAGGGTTTAAAGGTCAATATAGCCCTTTCAATTGGGCCCAGGAAGAAAAAGGCAAAAACTAAAACTGACAAAACACAGGTGTGATGTGGTCACCATGGCAGGTACTGGTCGGTCAAGACCCTTTTGGACCAGTTGAAATTTCTGAACTAACTTCAAAGGGTGGTTCTGGCCCCATCCAGGTTTGCAGAAAGAGGAGGGAGAGTACCAGCCTAGATTGACTTGATCTGCTGCTAGCCTCTGCGACAAGCCAGCAGGATTTTTTTTCAGTTTCCTCCTCTTTGGAAACCTCAAGGTAACTCCTGGAAGCTTTGAACCATAAGTCCTACAAGTTAGGGACCCACAACAAAATATTGTTACTTCTTTTTTAGCTTGTTCACAATCTGCTTCATAATTCACAACTCATAATGCAGTTTCAGTATAGGCCTGAATTTAAGGAGCACATGAGGAGCAAACTAAAAACAATCTGCTGCATTGTGTTGGGAATCTGCAGGTGTGATCCCCTGAAAATAACATTTGCAACCCTCTGCCAACCATAGCAATATTGTGCTACTTGCTAAAAGCCTTCATCCCCAATCCATATACTTCTCCAAAAGATAATGGAATCTCTCCCTTATATATAATTGAGTAAGACGCAGCGTAAGACTGAGTGGAGTCGAAATGCACTCCGTCAGCCATTGGTCGGCCAGCTGCCGCTCAAGGCTGCTGCCATGCCATTGGCTGGGAGGCGGGAGGTGAACACTGCGTGCGAACGCCGCAGCGGCGATGCGCCTTTCGCCGCCGCCCGATTTCCCTCCCCCTCCCACCCACCCAGTTGGAGCCCGGTGGCAGCGATTCCTTCTCCCC
>NW_015165234.1:3558064-3568892 GCF_001447785.1 Gekko japonicus
ACCCACCCACCCTACCTTTCTAGGTGCCCATTGTCTCCGTCCACAATGGGCTTTGCTCCCTAGTTACTGTATAATTGAGGAAGGGCTTGGCAAATAAGGTACAAAGAGATTTGCTGGCTGTTATTTTGAGAGCAGAGTAGCTATACATGCACTCTGTTGTAATGCAAGTGTACTTCTGACTGTGATTCAGAGGAGGGGAGGGGAGAATTCATTTTTAAAATATCCTTTTTTCTGTGCACAGCTTTCAAGGAGGCTTTGGGATTTTTTTTCCTAATTATTTTCAGAAGTTCACAAAACTATTAATAAATTGTCTATCCAGTTACATGCATTTTCTTCATGTCTCCTAAAGAATTATTAGTAGCAATGTGTACTTGGATACACACACCTAAGCTGAAAATAAACTGGAAATTAGCTGTTTTGGATAAACTCAGATTTCAGAAATGACTCAGTACACCCCAAAATTCTGGGCATAGCAAATAATGTATCTCCCTGAATTTTGGGAGTTTTTCAGGTGACAACAACCAGGAGGGAAAGCAAGGAAGCTGGTCTGTCAAACAGCTGTTTGGCAGTATTGCTCTCCCTTTAAATTTTGTGTGTGTTTAAGTGTCATCAAGTCGCTTCTGACTTACAGCATTATTGTTTTTTCCAGTGAGTCTTATCTTCTCATAATGTAACCAAATTATAATAACCTCAGTTTAGCTTCTAAGGAGTGTTAAGGCTTGAGTTGATCTAGAACCCACTTGTTTGTTTTTTTGGTGGTCCATGGTATCTGTAAAACTTTCCTCCAATATCACATTTCAAATGAATCAACTTTCTTCCTGTGAGCTTTAAATTTTAAAGAGCCATTATTTTACATGGGGTAAGACGCAGCGTACATGGGGTAAGACGCAGTGACCTCTGATCTAGAAAATACGGGAAAGAGAAGGGGATGCTGCCAAACAGCTGTTTGGTGAGACCACCTTCTCCCCCCCCCCCACTCTTGCTGCCTGGGAGGGAGAATGAGGACAGCAGTTGCTCAAATGGTCCTGAATTTTCAAGGCCCAAAAAATACCTGGAGGTAAAAAATCCCAGAAGTTCAGGATAATGAAAACACATCCTCTCCAAATCCATATTTGAAGTTAATCCAGATCTTTTTGATGTGCATACTCCTATCCATTACCAATATTAAAAAATAAGTTGCTTTTTAGGTTTCTAATTTTAATTTTAAATATGTTTTAGCTAATAATTTAATTTCATAAGTTACAAAAGAAATTTAAGATTTCTGTTATTTATTGGAAGGAACGTGATCGCTATGCATACAAGATTCACCTTCCAGAAACTGTGGAGCAGCTGAGGAAATTCAATGCAAGAAGAAAATTGAAGGTAAAAGAGCAACGGGCCAGTTAGTTATGTTAAAAACTTCCCAGTGTTCCAGTTAGTGGCTTACAACTTCATGAAAGTCTTTCAGAAATTTCCTTTTTTTGGTCTGTGTGTTATTTCAGTGTTCCAGGTATGGAGATAAGGCAGAACAACCTCTCTATTTGCAGCCAAAAAGGGCTAAATGATAGTGCTTTCTTGTTTCCATGGTTGCAGACCTATCAAGAGCTGATGGATTATCTTCTTTGCTGTCGCTGTTTAGTCCCACATATTGTGTATGCCACTGTACAAAGCCAACAGTAGGAATATTCTAGAGCTCTAGCCAAACTTATTGCTCCTCCCCCTAAGAAGATTCTTGTAATGGTAACACACCAGTTGTCAGTTGACACATTTCAAGAAAAAAGGTTGAAAGACCCCCCCCCCCATAAAACCTTGACAAAAAAAGGAAGTTTGAAAACTTGATATTATGGGGAGAATACTATTTTACTGCTGCCTTATTCATATGAGAACTCGAATTACAAAGCCTGTGTGGCTCAGAATTGCTTTGTGTGTATATAGGAGCATGCATCTCCCTTCTTGAACTCCTGCAGGAAGACGAGAAGATGTTCACTAGAATGTTCCTGGTAGGGACGATCCATCTAATAGAACAACAGATCATTAGGCAGGCCATAATGGCAACTGGGGTTCTAAGGCCAAGGTTAGATCAGTTCTCTCTGCAAGCATGCCTGTCTCCAGTCCACTTCCCTACTCCCAGAAAGTAGTTCTAGCACAGAGACTTCCCTTTCAACAGGGAAGGACTCTTTAGTGCTTAGAATTAATTATACTATAAAAAGGCTCCAGAAAAGGCTGGTCTTTTGGAATCCTGTTGCAAATCTTTTGTTTTCTCACTAAGAGACTGCATTCCTCTCTATTATGGTCCACATTATTCCAAGCCAGGGTTTTCTAGAATGAAACATAAATCTTCAGCATTCACCTCCCCCCCACACAGAAAGTGTCAACTGTGTCATTAGATTTAACAAAGACTACCCCTTCTGCATTTTTGTGCCACTGCTATCTTCAGTACTCCCAACAAAAAATTCCAACACACCTTCACAAACATGCTATAGACCCATATCCCTGATTCCCAACATAATCTAGGATTCTGTACCTGCTATTTTATGGTATTTAAATTATGACAGAGATCTACAGTTCACTCTCATCTTTATGAAACCGAAAAGACTCCGGATTAGTTCTTTGACTGATATTCTTCCACCTCTCAACTTCAAAAGACTCAACTTTCTTCTGCAAATGTAGCTGTTTGGGTATCTGGGGATGGAGCCCCCCCCCCCCCCCCCCCCCCCACTCCACACTTACCTTCTTCTGAGGAGCCCAGCAACCCTGCCATGATGCCATCTAGCTGGCCCAGGCAGGGGACTGTCCGTGGCTGCCATCAAATGAGCAGGGTGGGGATGATGAGATGACACCAGCAGGAGGCAGCTAGAAAGGGGTGGGAGACTGGGAGAAGGAAGGACAACCTCTGAGGGCTCCTGGAGCACATGGGAGGCCCAGCAAGTAGGGTTGCCAGGTCCCCTCAGCTTGCTGGCAGGGGGCTTTGGGGGGCATTCCAGGGGTGGATGGGGATGTCATGTAATGTCTTCAAAGTGATTATGTCACACGGAAGTGACATCATCATGTTGGGGATGTTGTGCAGTGATGCTCTGCATTTTGGGCAAAATTCTATGGGTTTTTTGGCCTAAAACCATAGAGTTTTGCCCCAAAAGCAGAGAGTCACTGCGCGATGTCCCGGTTTGGAGATAGGGCTTCCCCCACTGGCCAGCTGTCTGGTGGCAGGCAGAAGCCCAAAAAATTGGGGGAACCCCCACCCCACCCAGACTGGAGGTCTAGCAACCCTACCAGCAGGCCAAAAACAGCCCTGGGAAATATGAGATGGGTCTTAGCCCTGAGGAAGAAGAGGGGTTAGGAGAGGCTTTTAAAGACATGGAGGGAAAATGGCAGGCTGGAGAGGGCAGAGGGACAACAGCCCATTGGCCAGGAGGCCAGTCGCTAAGTGGGTTTGGGGTGCATTGAGCCCAGAGAAGTCCCGCCCCAGGTACTCCTGTATCAGGCTTGCCTGGAGATAGCTATGCATGACGGAGGCCAGGTCTTGCCCTCAGAGCCAAATGGCAGGCAGAGGCTGGAAAGAGAGGGAACCATGGTGAGGGAATACTCCTCTCCATTGATGAGGCATTGCTCACAGGTGCTCTAGAAGAGGAGAAGCTGGAATGCAAGACCCCCCTCCCTTCAGCCCCTGGCCAGCAGAGCATGACAATGCAGTTGCTTTTTCAAGGAGGAAAATGGTATGAGGGGAAAAGACATCTTTAACACTTTCTCTACTGTCATTTTTTCCTCAGCAGGGGTCAAAGCATCTCAGTAGTGTTTTTCCAGCAATAAAACAACAGAGGAGCATTAAAGTTTTCCTCATCCCATTCCTGTCTTTGATAAAGAAATCCTGGGCAGCTAGATTTGCAAAGAAAGGAATATAATTTAAAGTAAACATAGGAGAAACTGTAATGTGTATTTGAGCCCAGAGTCTATTTTCTATCTATAGACTTCGCAGATGTGGACTTCTACAGTTCCTTCTGATCTCAGCAGAGAAAATTGCTCTAGTTATCCATAGGAAATCATTACTTCCACTGTTCTACCCTGCTGTTTTTCTGACACACAGAGGTATTCTGGACATCAGTTGTTTCCACCTATCTTCTTTGTTTCAGAGTTAGTGTGACAACTGACTTGTAATAGGGAATATTCACAGCAATTTCCATTGAGCAATCCACTGTCTGATTATTTTACTCAAGTCTTTCTGTATCACTTATTATGAATTTTGCTTAGTGAACTCTTGACATCTTCAGCTTATTGATGCAGTTCTTAACACTGTCCACAGCTGAGCTTCCTTCTCATGTATTCAGGTAAACTCCATTGTCCATTTTAGTCAGTAATTTTGTTCCCTCACAGATAGCTTTCTGTATTTCAGTGACTGACTGCAGTGATAACATTTGTAGTGTGTTGTGTTGATTTCTCAAGGTATGGTTCTTATGAGCCTTCTGTCTTCTTTGCATCTTGTAATCCAGCTAGTTAACCATTCCAAACTGACTGGTCTTGCCAGGTGGTGGCAGGTCTGTCAAAACCAACTTCAAGGCATGGCAGTTCATCTGTCACTCCCACAGTTGATGGTCATTTTCTGGGACTGTTTTGTCAATTTCTCATTGTTAATGGTTTGTGGACATCACCAAAAGGTCTGTGTACACAAATTGTCTAGGGATGTTGGCCATACAGAAGTCTTGCCATCCTTCCTCATTATTCTGGGCAAGATTGTTGCAGACAATAGGGCCATAAATTTTAAATTAACAAACAAGGAAACACCTCTTCTAACTCTCTCTCTTTCTGGTGCCTAAATCACATTTTCCTAATACTCTGTTGGCCTTTGCTATGGGTACAGACACTCTTAACAGAATGGCTGAGGTGTCCCACAAATGGTTACTGAACTCCCAAATTCTATTTTATGTCTTTGGATTATGATGTCATCCTTGTACTGTCCTGTGTATAAAATCAGTCAACACCAAGTGAACCCTGGTTTGCAGCAGGAGAAGTCAGGCTCCCGGGTTGGTAATGCATTCATGAAGATGTGCTGGGGAGTCTATCCAAATTGCCAGAGTGCTGCACAAGATACCCAGGGTTTACCTACTGATGGGTCACAACCAACCCCAGGCTTCTCCAGATACTGAAACTTGTTTATACATCCACTACTGAAAACCAGTTTCTCCTTTAATTCAATCCTACACATGTTTCTTTGAAGTTTTTAGTGCCTTTCTCCAAATACATTAGTTAACATCTGTGGGATTGCGAATTCATTAGAGGAAAAACAAGATTTTTACCTATAAGTGTGGTCTATACAGTTACATAGCCTACTGTCCTTCCACCTTGCAGGTGCGTCTCAGTTTCTGACAAATATTATATTGTAAAGAGCAAATTACGCATTCAAGTTTCCTCTCAAGGAGAGGAGGATTGAGTACCAGCTCCTTGGCTAAAATTTTAGAATGTTCCTGACTCACAGATGGCCACACAAATACCTCTAGTTATACATTAACAGTGTTTTACCTATGAGTAATTCTGGATTTCTCAGATTTTGCTCTGCCTTTACAATAATGGTAAACTGGGATTCTAGAGTGATAGCATTTTGTGATCAGAGATATTCATTTATTCAGGGTGCAGTACTAGCAGCAGTATCAAGCCACAAATTCAATTCTTTCTATGGTGATCCCCCTGAAGAACTGCCAGACTTCTCTGAAGACCCTACCTCCTCAGGTATTTCCAATAAAATATTATTAATCTATCAACAAATTTACATTTATATGGATTTTTGTTAACTATTTGGCAATTTCATTTCCATTTAATCCATAATGTTTTCATTGCTTTTTAGAGTAGTGTGAGTTAATGTCTCAATCATTATGAAAGCATTGTTTTACATTATATCTGATGGTTGTTATATCTAAGTTTGATTTTGTCATTGTGTCCTACCCATGTAGGTGGATTAGGTATCTCTTTTTGTTGTTGTTGTTCCTAATTGAAAAGCATGCCCTTATAATACAGACCGCCCTGTTTTGGTTGGCAAAATAAAATAGTTTGGAGATGAGACAGCCTCATCCCATTAAAGTGTTTTTGTTGCCTCATTGCAAAGTGTGTATTCAGAATCAGGCTACATTTATGCATTAGAAGCTGAATCTAAACATTTGACTGTGTAGGTATATTAAGGTCAAGTACGTGTCAGTGTACACTTCATTTAATCTGTTTTAATGAATTAATATAAATTGATATGTTTGTCAGAAAGCAATTTTTGAAAAAACAGGGCAAAACTATAAACCTTCGAAAACCACTTCCACTGAAACTGACATCTTACATCAGATACATCTCCAAATTTCTCAAATTATGCTTTACCGTCTAGTATTTTATAAGTAGGCCCCTCACTTTTGCATAAAAATAATCTTTCCTCAAAATTTGGCTGATATAAGTGTATGTTTTGTTTGCTTTACCAAATCTTGCTCTGTGCTACATCTTGATAAGCCATTTTGTAACCAAGGGAGTACTTAATGGTTTTGTTTTACCACTATCAATCCTTTTGGTGTTAACATTTTCCACTAATTGTCACATTTCACCCCATCATGACAGTTAGTATACTAGACTAGAGTAAAATTAACACTTCAACTTTCTGTATTCTTTAAGAGAAAATATTTCCAATAAGTCTAGCTAAGTTTCTGGAAGCATTTCTTTTTGAATTAAATGTTTCGATGTTTTCCTGGTTTGTCAGTCTTGATAGAAGAAATGGACATCTTGTGTGACTGTAGTGTCATCTTTCCTGTTCAAAAACGTACAAAATTCCTTTTGTTTATCAACATAATTTCTCGTTCTAATTTGGACAACATGAAGCTATTACCTGTGTCAAAATACAGGCTGCTTTCTCTCTCTTACCAGCCTCCCCTCCTCCCATGGGTTTGAAGATGTATTGTCTGCACACATACAACCTTGAATTAATAGTTTTAACATAACAAATAAGTTCATCAGTGGGCAGTTGTTGATTTCTTGGGTTGAACTGAATGTGTGACTTTTAGTTCATCTTTTTAATGGCAGCAAAACAGTGCAGTGGACTTTAAAATTAAAGAGGCAGGAAGCCTGCTACCCCCATGCTGCCTGGTAAGGACAGTTTAGAGCAGTGGTTCTCAATCTTTGGGGCAGGTTCTCCTGGGGGCTGTGGAGTTATTGTAAGGGGTCTGCAAATCCATCCAGCATGGGCAGGTTTTCACCTTCCCACACCACTGTCCCCCTGTGCTTGACTCCATGGTGGCCATGCTCCCTCAACTCTTGTGTTGAACTGGCTGCAAACTGAGCTTCATCTGCCAGCTGCTTGCCATGGCACAGCCATACTTCACCAACTGTGTCAGCTGGCTCTGAGCCCCTACCCAGGCAGACAGCATTGGACCATCCTCATACAGAGAACCCCAAGTGTGTACCAGCCCAGTCAGAGCTGCTTACCTCCTCACAAGGAGAACAACTCTTCATGAGAGGTTTGTGTGGGTGGGGCATGTTTGCCCCTGTCGCTCATCCTTTCTAGTCTCCGAGGACAGCTGGAAATGCCCATTCCTTTTGTAGAGGCATGGGCTATGGCCCTTTAAGGAGCCCATCAGTTGGATATCCTGCCCCCCTTCCACATCCCTGCCAAACCCGGGAGGTCCCAGAGTTGCATCAGGCAGCCAGCAGGGTCCAGGAGCTTCACTGGAATGCTGTATCTCTGTCCTGACTACTCCAGGGTAGCCTGATAAGTGTAGGAAAGGAGGGGCTGCCCCAACCAATTCATGCATCTGAAATGAGTTCTGATTCCAAGAAATGTTATGTTTGGATAAATGTTTAATGCTTAAGGTGCCACTGGACTTCTCATTTATTTTTTCACCTATATTAGTAATCTTTGTGTTATCAGCTCTGGAAAAGACCTGAAACTTAATACATGTCCCCAGAGATCTGACAGCATATTCTGAAGATGAGGTTCCCCCTTCCTCCAACTCATGCCATCACTAAGGCCAGGGGTGGGGGGCAGCCAGACGTCCCTTCATCATGCCTGCATCCAGCACAATTGAGGATTCTTTCCACAAAGAACATTTCATATTGCATTTTATTCATTATTTGTGGATTTGGTTATTTGTGAGCTCCTTTGGGAAACAACTTACTACTGAAAAGCAGGGTTAAAATCAAAATTAATAATCATCCACCAATTAATATTTTGTCAAGGACTTGAAAGCTCATTGGGCATCTGAGGGAATACCCAAGTACAGACAGACTGCTTACTGGGTTAGCAAACAGGGTCATTCTAGGCAGTTACACCAGTAACTCCATACTAAACAAATATAGGAAGCTTGCTTCTCCTGTGTCAAGTCATTGGTCTGTACTTTCTGCTCTTCATCCTGACTTCCAGTCTCTGATGGCTGACCAGCCCTCTCATAAAATGACTTTGTGTAATAAATAAGCAAACATACCTTTTGTAGACTGAACAAATAACATATATTGCAAATATATGTATTACTATTTTTCAAATGTATATAAATGGTTTTGTAATTAATAAAATGCAGATTCTTTTAAGTATTACTGAATTCATAGTAAGTTTTTGTCATTATGTGTTTCCTCAGTCAATAGATGCTAACTGTCTCCTATCATGTCAGAGTCCAAAACTGATTAAAAGGGGTCCTCATAGTCAAAAAGATTAGGAACCACTGGTTCAGAGGCAGGTAGGTGGGGCCTGGGGAGCAGACCAAGTTCATGGTTCAGTGCCCCATTTGCTTTAATGAACCAGGTTTTGCCTTTATCTCAGCCATCTGCAAGATTGTTTTATGGATTATTTAAATAATGTGTGTGAAGTGTTTTCAGCAGGGAGAAGTATATAAATGTTGCTGCCATAATATTTGCTCATACCTACTCATCTGTGTAGTTTTCCCTGTTTTATCCTTCCAAATTTTATCCATTCAAAAATAGCAGTGATCAATGAGAATTTAGCTTGTATGGATAAATGAATGTCCACTACTTAATTTCTTTCTACAGTTATTTGTAACTACTGTTTTAGTTTTCTGCTTTTTGCTGTTTATTTGTGTAGTATACATATGTTGTATAATTATATATATATAATGTTGATCAGTGGTGTACGGAATCAAAAAATTGCATGAAAATAATCAGGCTTAATTTACACAGAGTAGAAGCGATAACAAAAAAGGGGGATGAGAAACAGGGTCAAAACAGTAGGGTTAAAAATTCTATTTAAGTCATCCCTACCAGCAGCATTTTCAGAGTGCAGATGTCAGTTCTTTGTCACTTGTATACTTTATGCTGTTTGCTTTAGAGCAATACAAGTTGAAAACTAACTGCCTCTTTGTTATTTTTTAAAAAATTGGTGGGTACACCATGTGAATTACTACTTGTACTTGCAATTTTTTTCATAATGTGAGAACATTTTTTAACCTTATTTATATTGAATTGTAGATTAATTGTCCCTCCCTTTAAGCACAGTTCACACACAGTTGCCAAAGAATCTGTAGAACCATGTGTTAACAGGGGTACACTTGGGTACACACAGTATGCCAGAACATTATTGCTAATGTTTGAAGCACCTCCAAGGGAATTATTCAGACAAGCATTTGTTGTTTCCATTTCACTATATTCCACTTCTTTCCCTTGCCACCTGGTTCTTCACACAATTTCTGTCAATATACAATCTTTCATTCCAGAATTGCAAGGTTTTTGTTTGTTTTCTAAAAGTAAACACTGAATTTGAACAATTGAACTCCTACATAGCACAGTAAATTAGATGCCGTATGACCGAAGGGAGAAGTGAGGAGACAGTATTACAAAAGAGCTAGGTCCAGCTTGCAACATAAATTAAAATGATAGCTATGATCAGGGATTATTTTTTTAAGAGGTTTTTAAAAAAGAAGTGCCGGAACTCTCAAGAGGGAAGTGAAGTTTTCAATCTGTATACTGAAAACTCATGAACTTTAAACATGTTTAAAATAATTTTGTTGAAGAGGTTCTGGAACTTTGTTCCGGTGCATTCCCCCAGGGAAAAAAGCCCTGGCTATGATGAATATATGCAATGGACGAAGGGTGGCATTAGTATTAATTTTCAGCAGAGAGAGAAGGCAAACAAGCAAAGAGAAAAAGAGACAAAGGTAGAAAACACAGAAGGAAAAGAATAAGAAGGTTCAGGGTAGTAGTAAGGAAATGTAGCCCATATTTTCTTTGTTCTCTTGGGAATGCTGTCTGAGACTACATGAGATGCTGAGATCAGAGCTTTCCAGCATTTTCATTTTACCTTACTGGGGCTTTGACTGTGATTGGAGCAGCAGTGCTGGCTGTACCACATTTCCCTACCAGTTTCACTTATAGCACTAGGGTGACATCAGAAGTCTCAAGTCACATGTAACCAGATTCGAGAAAATGTCTTCTTCCCATATGATTTCTAGTTTTCATTGGTGTTTGGAAGAAGAATTCAGAATCTCTCAACTGAACTTTTTAATCTTCTTCGTGGTCTCTGTGCATCACACCTCTGGGATATAGTGCGCCTGCGCCGACCTCGATCAGTTCCTCTTAAAAAGCTAAAGGGATTTTCACGCCCACTCCCCAGTCACATGCCGGCCCCACTACGCATGACTAAGGGAGGGGCACAACAATCCCACAAGGTTTCCTCTGACCGCCGCGCTGGTAGGATTTCCGCTTCAGTCGGCCTTAAGGTCTATTCCTCTTCTGCGAAGATTTTCTTCGCTTTTCTTGTTTTTTGCTAGTGAAAGGACATTGTTACGATTTACTCTTCTCAGACTTGGTCATTTGGTCTCCTTTTTGCAAAAGTTGGGGTTTCTTCAAATGGTGCCTCAAGTGCGGTAGTTAAATCCCCCCCCCCCCCCAA